>NC_064620.1:525399237-525723487 GCF_023898315.1 Schistocerca nitens
GTGCCCATAATTAATGTAATTACTTATTATGCCCATGATTATTAATGCTATGATTGTAATTTTATAACTGGCTAGTAATTGCCACTGTCTATTGTAATGAGACTACTTATTATGCCCATGATTATTAATGCTATGATTGTAATTGTGTAACTGGCTAAAAATTGCCACTGTCTATTGTAATGAGACTACTTATTATGCCCATGATTATTAATGCTATGATTGTAATTGTGTAACTGAACAAAGATTGCCGCTGTTTATTGTAATACGACTACCCATTATGGCAAATTTAATTTTATGAACATTATTCTGTAATACTAAAATACTTGGTACAGAAATGTTCAATAACTAGAGTATGGATGCCGCAAACTACTTATGTAATCACTAATCAAGACTTGTGTGTTAGTTAATGTCCTTCACCTTCTGACCTAACTACCTGAAATTATTGTAACATCCATTTGTCTTGTCCATCCTCATTATCATGGAGCACTATATTTGGTTTTTGCACTAATTCTACGTTGGTGTGCCGCCTCTTAAGAGCGTGGTGTTGACACGACATGCTGTCCACCACCGTAAGCGATGAAGACGTTATTATGGTCCCACTGTTTGGTGTACCTGGTATACTGCCAAATGATAGCATGGAATATTACTACGACGTTTCAGTGTCTTAATACGCTGATAAATACTTCTGGGAACGGAACTGCAGATTGTATCACTTAGTGTTGTGATTCTGTGGAAAGATATGGACTTTCAGTGCAGCTGTGTGCAAACTAAAGTGCTACAACCATGATGCAATCCTTTCCTTTCCTATCCTAATAGTGAAAATCATTTTTAACTAACACCATTTATGTTCATGGCCTATACATTTTTTCTCGATTTGTTGAACTCCAGTGCGAGTACACTTATGTCACCTGTCGACATGATTTTTTGCTATTATGTTTATTTATTGTGAAAATACTAAAGACATTTTTTGATTTGTTCTGAAGTGCAGTATGTGTGCACTCTTGTCATCTATATTGTATATACTTTTTGTGATTTGATGATTTTTCTACCCTTGCGTTTATTTGTTATAAAAATGTTCAAAAGTTTTCAGTGCATGTGCACTTATGTGAATATGTTTTCAACTGAACTCCAGTGCCTGTGCACTCTTCTCAATTTTCGATATGATTTGTGTTCATTGTGTATACTTTTTATGATTTATGTCATTTGTTACTCATTGTATATACATTTCGTCTTTTGCTGATATGTTCTCCACTGCAGTGCATGTGCACTCATGTCCCTTGTCAACATGATTTTGTTCAAAAAAAAAATGCTATAGAATCTTACAGTGCGTGTGCACTTTGTGATTTGTCAAATAATTTGTATATACATTTTTCTGATTTGCTGATACGCTCTCTACTCATTGTACTTATATTTTGTCTTGTCTGTAATGTTTTGTAATCGGTGCATGCGCACAACATTTAATTCATGTATTACATCCAAATATTTTGTAAATGTTAATTAATTAAAAGAAAAATTTGTTACGATGGCAAGTCCAAATGACTCACCATCGCTGCCAAATTTTTTGCCCCCCAGTGGAGGGTTATGAAAGGCGTATGTACTCGTTGGCAGCGATGATGAGGCATTGTAGAATCTCTGACCAGAGCAGTTGCGCTCGAAGCGCAGTGCAGTACAGTAGTCTGTTGGGAGCAGTAGCCGAGTTATGTAGCGGAGAGGTGTCTGTCAGTAGTGGTAGCGCAGAGCAGTCGGCGGGCGTCGGCACCGCAATGGTCGAGATTCAGGACAAGGTATATTATTAAGCAGCATTGCGATCAGGTAATGATGTTAATTAAGTGTAATTTCTGTAAGAATCGCCCCCAATAATAATTTTGATTTAAAAGCAATTTTTAACAAAGAATCATTCGATTTCCTTCCATTTCCTTTAAACAAAAAAATTTTCAATTAACTTCAAAAAATTTAGTTATTGCGATGCATGTGCTGCAAGCTGTGGCGCAGAATAAGAGCAGAATTTTGACATGCAGTTTTACTAAGGTAAGAAATTAATTCTGATTTTTGCACAGGGCCAAAGACCGACATTTCGGTTAAATTGAGTTTTGATTATCACTGTAGTTTCGTTGTCATGGGATTATCTTACATTTTGTGTGGAGAACTTATACTTGGGTCAGATAGCTAATTTTTGTTTAATTGTCATTGTCATTAATATTTTTGCGGGAAGGTTACACTTGGCTCCATTTCTATTAAGTACTGTCATTTCAAAATTTCTGTGGGGAGGTTACAACACATAATATAATCACAAACAGTAATTAAATTTTATATCGAGCCCCATGTTGGGCGCCGGATGTAGCGTTGCTATCCATCTCACAGTGAGATATTTAATTAGAGTATCTGGTCCCGACAAGATGATGATCCACAAAGATGATGAAGAACTGAAATGTCCCCTTAGAAAAATTATACATGACTGTGCTTAAACTGACACACAATATTTTTTTAGCGCAACGCAATCTGACTTTCAGTAATCCTTACAAGAGAATGGCGCTGACTAAATTAACTTATACGTTTCACAAATCACTTACCTCACAAAAATCTTCGTTACTCGAACTACTGCAATACAGCGAGCGCCGCTACTGCCAGCTAAATAAAAGATTCAAACTACTGAAGGCACTAACTACTGATAGGCACAGTTAGCAAATGAAAGATTTTAATAGAGAACAAACAATGTATTTACCTTAATATTGTTCAAAAATCATATTATATATATCAGTTCATGACATCCAGTCTTACAAATTTACTCTTTCCTAATGAGACACGTCCAGATCGTCCGCTCTCAAAATTCCGCCATCTCTCCCCCCACATCCACCACTGCTGGTGGCTCAGCTCCAACTGCGCAAAGCTACGCGCTGTTAACAGCCAACTGCCCAACACTACAATGGCGAATATCACTCCAACAATGCAAACCAACCACAGCCTTCACGCAGCACAGTTAGTGAGTTTCATATAGAGCGCTACATGGCGTTACCAACATAAAAACCTAAACAACCTACTTACATAGCCCCCATGCTCCCCAGAAAAAATTTTACAAATTGTTTTGGGCACTGGCCAATACATATTTGTTAATTTTTTTACAATTACAATAACAAAGAAATCAAATGCACACACTTATTGATACAATGTTGGTCAACAGATAAAATTTTCTCACAGTCCATAAAGACAGTCCTGATCGTACATCGCAGTAAAAGAGCAGTGTTTTTCTAAAAGTCTGAGCAGTAAAAGAAAATGCACACAGAAGTAGTGGATTTCCATGCAGTCTTGAGGAAGTACTGTTGTCCTTCCAACGGAAAGACAGTGTTGACTCTTGACATGCAGACAGGTAATGGGCCACAACAGAGCAAACCCACAGCAGAGTCAGTCGAAGTTTTGAAGAATATTGGTAGGTAGGTCATCACAGAGCAGACCCCCTGTAGTCCTAGTAGAGATTATGGTATTGGTGGGCCACCAGAGGTGCAGGCCCACTGCAGTCCTTGTAGAAATAATGGTATTGGTGGGCCATCGAAGGTGCAGACCCACTTCAGTCCTTGTAGAGATTATGGTATTGGTGGGCCATCGAAGGTGCAGACCCACTTCAGTCCTTGTAGAGACGACCAGCAGCCATCTGTTGCGACTGTGCAGGTGCACAATCACCATCGAAGAGGCTTGCAGAGAATATAACAAGTCCATAAACCACCACTTGTGCACGCACGAAGTTTTTGGAAATGTCCTTAGAAGGCTTGAATACAATATAGCAAGTCCATAAACCACCACTTGTGCATTCACAAAGTTTTTTGGAATTGTCCTTAGAACCAGCAATGCTGTTTACCAGTCCCTTGCTGAATTATTAACACACGCGCAAACACTAACAGTCCCAACTTCTCATCTATTGTGCATATACAGGGTGAGGCAGTGAAACGGCACGATTTTGTAAAACCACCAAAGATTTATTTACAAGTAAAATCATAATAGTTGAACATGGACCTCAAGTACAAGAGTGGAAATTAAAGATTTAACTTAAAAACAATCATTTTTTAAATATGGTGTCAGTGAGGTGTCGTCCTTAGTTTTGCACACATTGTCTAAGCCTGAGATGAAATTGTCCCACGACGTTTCGTAGCATCTGTACTGGAATGTTGTTAATTTCCTGTCGAATTCGCTCCTTCAGGTCTTCTTTTGTTCTTGGTGGATTTTCCTGGACGACTTTGCACTTGAGGTAGCCCCAAAGAAAAATGTCTGGTGCCGTCAGATCTGGTGAACGGGCAGGCCAGGGGAAATCGCCATTCCTGCTGATTAGACGTCGTGGAAATGCAAGTCTGAGCAATTCCATTGAGACATTAGCAGTATGGCTTGTTGCACCATCTTGCTGGAAGAGTGTTTCAGCATCTGGATCATGTCGATCAATTCCAGGCAGACCAAAAATGGTCAACATGTCAGCATAACGTCCAGAGTTTACCGTCACTGTGTTGCCATCTTCATCTTCAAAAAAATAGGGCCCCACGATTCCACGAGATGACATTGCGCACCAGACTGTTACTTTTTCAGAATGGAGAGGTTTTTCATGAAGTTCGTGCGGGTTATCTGAGGACCAATATCTGAAGTTTTGCTTATTTACGTACCCACTAAGATGAAAGTGGGCTTCATCACTCATCCAGAAGTTATGCACTCTTTCTTCATTTCGTTCAATAACGTTAAGCATTGACTGGCAAAAGCGTATACGGTTATTGTAGTCATTAGGTTTAAGGGCTTGCACTACCTGAATTTTGTATGGATGATAGTGAAGGTCACTCTTCAAAATCCGTCTTACTGATCGATTGCTGAGACCAAGGTCTGCGCTGTGCCGTCTCGCGGATTTTCGCGGACTTCGTCCCAACGCTTCGCGCACACGATTAATGTTCTCGGGTGTCCGGATTGTTTTTGTGCTGCCGCCTCTTTTCTTTGTTGTGCTAACAGTAGCTTCAAAGGTTTTAACCCAAAGGAGAATGGCTTTCCTTGATGGCACGGGAGCCCGTGGCGGCAGGTTGAATTCACGACGAAAGGCGCGTTGAGCACCAACCACACTATCTGCGTTTTTGTAATATGCCTTTACGGCATATGCACGTTGCGCACTCGACCAACGCTCCATGGCTACTGAAACTTCCACCACTCTAGACGCCCAAGGTCACTTCCCCCACTCTCGCAACCCCCCTCCGCGCCCGACAACCACTATCGAAATCGTGCCGTTTCACTGCCTCACCCTGTACTATGTCCAACAGAAACGTGTGCAGTGAAATGTAACTTAATTTGAAGAACTGGTGTCTATACAATTATAAATTTACAACATAAGAATACAATTACAAAGGTACAAAATACATCATTAAAGAACATAACAATACAGATAACATTTGTAGTAAAACAGGCTTTACAAAAGAATAGAAATAAACAGATACATCAGTGTTACAGGAATTATGACATAAGTACATACATAAAAGGTCAGAATAACTTTCGAAACATCAACTTCACACGTGAGCATTAAAACAAAACAGAATAAATAATGTCTAAACATCTTTATGAAGTAAGTAACATATTATTAGAAAAAATCTACAATGTAACTCTCATCAGATAAACGCATAAAGACAGGAAGAACACAAATACCCAACGGTACACAAACACATAGTGGGATAACAGAAGGAAAGGACAGGGTTTGTTTTACTGCAGTATTTTGCAAACAAAACTTTCTTTACTTCTCAGAGATCTCCCTTCGTTCTTCATTATTTCCAAAAAGTCCTATCTATACCTGCTTTCTGTACTTTCTTCGTATAACATCTCAATGCATTTCTTCCAATTCATCACAACTCATTCTCTTATATAGCCTACCCCCTCTTAAGCTAACTTGAATCTACTGAGCTCAGATGCTAAGCTAAGGGATGGGGCAATGCAGCAGCACAAAACAATTAACACAAACAGCAAATGACAAAAAATGCAAAGTGGCAAAGCAAGTAGCAATATTACAACTAATATAAGGCAATGAGCAGCAAACAAGAAAAATAAATCAGTAGTAAAACTGGCTTAACAGAGTAATATAAAGTGAAATTCAGTAGCACTATGCCTGGCAAACAGCAGCAGCAAAAGCAATAACTTATATTTAAACATGACAGACCTCAAGCAGAAAAAATATTACAGTAAAAATGGCCATGTTTAATACCTATGTCACATCTTAACACTAGAGAGATGCATCACCTTGACTTACTCTTGCAGATAAGTTACCAAACCGTTAAAAAATTATTTTGCAATTCCTGTGAAGGGAAATGTATATTTGTGCTCTCTTTTCAACGAAAGTGCATCATAAAATTATTCTTTACTGGGTCTGTAGACATAAAATTGTGATATTACTACATCTATTAAATTTTATTTTAACCAATGCTGCAGTGCAGCTAGAAACTAGATATTAAACGAAATGAGCGTATGTACAAAGTAAAGCATAAAAATATCATTCAATTGTCATGTGGCATTTCATAAGTTAGTAGAAATTCTCTGAACTCTCGTAGAAGGACACTTGTTATAATCAGGTGTGCAGATGTAAGAATGCTTCCAAGTAATGAGCGTGTCGTATTTGCGGTGCTTTCTACAAATGAATGTCAATAGCGAGGTTAATGGCCTCCTTTTTTCTCCATCTGTGCCTCTGAAAGGCACACATTAATGGCTTTTTTCCTGGCGAGTGTCGCACAGGTGTGTGCTTACAGTGAATTATGTCAAGGTGACCTACCTTCCTTACCGAAATATTTACGACATCAGTTTCCGCTACAGTGACAGTTTGATACAAATAAAATTTCATAGGTCGAAATATTTGCGTTACAAATCTGTAGAGACAAAATCCTATAAATATAATAGGGTCCAAAAAAATTTTCGGCGGCATTGTGATACATTCACGCATGTACACACATTTCATAACTCTTAAAGTACGATTCTTGGTTTCCAACATCCTTTTTCACATATCAGAGTCCCTAACCACTTTTCATTACTCCTTACCTTATTACACATATACATATTCGTCGACACGTCAATTTGCGGCGACACTTCAATATTTCATCATAATAAATACGTAGCATAATCAAATTCCTCATATAGCATCAGCTTATTGATCATAAACATACCTCAAATTCAAAAATCTTTAAAAATAATTGTTTTAAGTACAAAATAAATCACTCAAGTACGTGTACTGTAGCGCTAAACTGTGCGCCTTGTTGTAAATCTCTGTGGAAGTGTCGTAGTTATCGTCCTCTGTAAGCAAAGTTCTGCTGAAATCAATATACTTACCTCATCATAAACGAAAGTGAAATGCTTTGCGTGTAGATATCGTAGTTATTATGTACTTTACCGTGATCAAGAAAGTACTATAATGTAACGTATTGTTGTGCTACGGAAAAGGCTGTCTCATTGTAGCTATACCACAAAAGTTACTGCTAAAACATGTTTTACTTTCCAGAAGAATTCAGAAAAACTGTGCAGATATAAAACAGAAACCCCGCAAAAGCAACATTGTAAATGGTCACTCATTAGTAGCGTCGTGATAATATCGTGTAGCTGTCACATAAACTAACCACTGTGTCATCCGGTATCTCACAGACAGTACTTTAATACCAGAATGTATTTTCAAGTAAACCAAAATTTTGCATTAAAATCTCATTAGCAGTGCCAGTATATGTTCTAAGTATGTAAGCGTGATAGTCGTTACGTAATCGTGCAACTAACAAGCAAGAATGTACAAATAACAACACTGTGTCGTCTGTTCACTATAACAATGCATTCGTAATTTCTGTTTAAATAAGTTCTCTTGGTTCTTGACTGGATATTTAACTTCAAACATTGTTGCATGTTAACAGTATTTCAGTGTGACAAATTGTACTAGTAACATGAAGTGAAAAATTTTATGGCAAAGACTAAGTTAAAAAGAGGATTATCTTTCAATAAACGGTTTTACATGTGAAATGTGGTGCAATCCTTTACTCTTCCTAGTACGCAGAGTTTCAACTTCAACGTAATTATCATGTGGTATACGTCGGATTCTGTAAGGTCCATTGTAAACTAGAAAGAATTTGTGACTCAAGTGTTTCTTCTTATGTGACAATGAATGAGCTTTAATGAGAACTTACTGACTAATATATAATTTCTTTGCATTTGCTTTACCGTGTAGTTTTCTCCTTTTGCCTGCTGCAGATTTTATATTTTTAATAGCCAAATCAATTATGTCTTTGTGTCGAAGTTTACGTGTATTCTGAAAAGGTACAAGCTCTCTGATTCTGTTCGGTGGTTCTTCATTCTTCAGTACAAGAATAGGTGGTAAAGCAGTGGAGTCATGAGGCATTTCATTCAGCACGTTTTGAAATAAGTGTAAATATCTGTCCCAATGCTGATGCTTTCTGTGACAATAAAGTCTGCAAAGCTTATTGATTTCAATCCGTTCAGACGGCTTACAATGTGGTGAGTACAATGAAATAAAAACAGGTTTGATTTTATGGTTCCGAAGCATGCGTGACCAAACAGCAGATCTGAATTGCGATCCGTTATCTGAAATGACTTTACTAACGTGTCCAACTTCACGTACGTAATTTTTAACAAAGGCGTTGGATACAGACCGTCCAGTGGCTTTACGTAACGGAGTGAAAGAAACAAATTTTGAAGTAAGTTCAACAGCGACTAGAACGTACGAAAATCCATTAGATGTTCTGACAAGGGGTTCCAAGAGATCAACAGCAGCAAATTCTTTTAATTTAGAAGGAATGATAGGAAACAACGGAGCACGATGTGAAACAGTAGATGGTTTAGCCTTTTGACAAAGTTTACAAACAGACAAGACTCTTCGAATTCTCTTTTCCATATTGTTAAAATAACAAGTCGTCCGAAGAATATGATAACATTTTCGTGGACCAAAATGTGCATAGCTGAAATGAATGTACCAAATGAGCTTATTAACAAAATCGTCAGGAATGCAAAGAACCCCTACCTTTTCATCAACAGTGCAGCGTTTGAACAGTATGTTGTTTCTAACCAGATAATAATGCCGAATCTGTGTGTGTGTCTTTTCATACCATTTACTTTTGATGTCTTTCCATATCGGATCTTTATCTTGTTCATGAGCAATGTCCTTTAAAGATGTGGTGATGAAGTTTTCAAAGGCGACTTTCTGAATGTAAAGAATACTGAAATTTTTCTCGAGGTTGCCTTCTGTGTTACCTTTCTAAGGCCAAGCGGGTGCGCGTGACAGTGCGTCCGCAACAATGTTCTCCTTGTCGGGAATGTAGACTATTGCGAAGTGGAATTCTTGCAGAAACAATGCCCAACGTTTTAACTTGTCATGATTTAATTTTGAAGACATAAGAAATTGTAATGCACGATGATCACTGTATACTTTTACGTGCTTACCAGAAAGAAAGAAACGGAATTTGTTAAATGCCCAAACGATAGCTAAAGCTTCTAATTCAATAACGGAATAATTTTTTTCAGATTTTGTTAGCACTCGGCTTGCAAAAGCAATGGTTTTCTGAACAGTAGTGTCATTTTCTATGGCTTCTTGAAATAAATGGGCACCAAGACCGACTTTAGAAGAATTCGTGCTAAGGCAGAAATCTTGTGAGAGATCTGGATGAGCTACTATTGGCACGTTAAGTAACGCTTGTTTCAAAGAATTGAATTCCAACTGTGCTTGTTCGTCCCAGTTCCAAAAAGTATTTTTTCCAGTGAGAGAACCAAGTTTTGGTGTAACTAGAATTTGCATATTCAGAAAACGACGGTAAAAATTACGAGACCTAGAAAACTGCGGACTTGTTTTTTTGTGGGTGGAACTGGAATGGCTCTGATTGCTTCTAACTATTCAGGATCCGGCTGAATGCCTTCAGAAGAAATAATATGTCCTAAAAACTTCACCTTTGTCCTACCGAATTCATACTTTTCCAAGTTAACTGTAATTCCAGATTCTGCAAAAATATGTAACACGCTGTTGAGGATGCGATTGTGTTGTTCCCATGAGGCTTCTGCTGTCAGAATATCGTCCACATATAAGGTGATGTGACGTTTTAAGAACTGAGGTAATATGGAATTTAGCCCGCGAATGAATGCTGCCGAAGAAATGTTCAGACCAAACGGAAGTTTCCGAAACTGATAACAAACGCCGAAACAAAGGAAAGCTGTGTATTTTCTTCATTCTGGATGAAGTTAGATCTGATAAAAGCTGGATCTGAGATCAATAGAAGACAACACTTTTACACCATTAAAATTTTGAAGAAGTTCTTCCAACGTTTGCGGCCTGTTTGTTTCAGGAATGATGATAGTATTGATTTGTCTCGAATCTAAGACAAGCCTGATCGATCCATTTTTCTTTTCAACAACATGTAATGGATTGTTGTATGAGCTTACTGCAGGCTCAGTAATGCCCTCGTCAAGCATAAACTGTATTTATGTTCTAACACGGTCCCTATAATGTGCCGGAATTACGTATGGTCTAACACAAAATTTAGTATGCTCACGAACACGAAATTGGTATTGAAGTCCCTTGATTGTTCCTGTTTTGTGAGTAAAAACTGTGGAATGTGCTTGTAAAATCTCGAAAAGGTCTTGCCTATCAGTATCATTACAATTCTCAATCGTTTGAATTTTATTCTGAATTAACTCATTAGTATCAAATGCGCAGTCGATATCTTCCCTGTCAGTACTTGCAGAGTGATTGTTAGTGTCAAGTTCCGTCGAAAATTCCGAACTGTTGTCTGACAGGAGGTAAAGCCGGTTAATTTCTTCGTCATAGTTTGGGAGCCAATCTTCAAATTTCAAAGCTATTGACTTACCTTCTTTCTCTAAACTTACTTCAGCAACGTGACAGTTTAAGATTGCTTTGTATTCAATCAAAAAGTCTACTCCCAATATAGTTTTCGTCGACAATAATGGGACAATAAGAAAGTTCATAGAGAATCTGTGGCTTTGATAAAAGAATTCTAAGTTGGTTTGTTGGCGTACATCTACACTTTTTCCAAAGATTGCACCTTGTAATTTAATGTTACGTAACGGAAGTGTGGGGCAATCGTTCGATTTGTTGCATTAGCTAAAGGCTGTTTCACTAATTACTGAAATGGGACTGCCAGAGTCAAGTACTGCCGTAAATTTTACGTCATTTACTGTAATGTGAATCACAGGATATGCAATGTTATTATTTTTTACGTCGTGTTCCTGGAGTAAGATGTCCCTAATGTATTCCATTTTTACGTAATTACTAGCTACGGCAGCTGCGTCGTCAGTTTCATAAGTACGTTTTGTGGCTACCAGCGGTATGAGTCATTGCCTATTGTCTCTTTGTTGGCGCGCGTCGTTATTGGGATTTGGAGACCTCAATTCTACAAATTCACCTTGTCGAGAGGGCCCTGCCCTGTTTGAATCCCGCCAGTTCTGATGCAATTCAGGTCTGTCGTTACGATCATATCGTCTGTCGTCATGTCGGTAGATTCCATAGTTTCTTTCTTGTCGATCACGTGGTGGAGAAATTCTCCCTGAATTATCACTGCACGGTGGACCGTTGCATCTGAAGTTATTCTGTCTCCCGTGATAATAATAGTTCTGGTTGCCATATTGTCTGTTTCTATGATTGCCTCTGTCATTTTCATTACTACGGAATCTTTCTCTGTAACTATTACTACTCTGCCAACGGTTGTCATATGGGTGGTGTCTGTTTTGATCATGATTAGTGTTGTGAGAATAGCCTTGTCGTGTCCAGTTATTATTTCTTTCCTCGCGGTATTGCGACGGATGTGACCTGTAATTGTTGTGTTCCTGTTTTCGCGTTCTGCGATTGTCACTGTCAATTTCTAATTCTTGTAAGAGTCCCTGAAAAGCTTCAATGTCATCTTTGCAACGTCCTGCCAAAATAATATGTCGTAAATGTTCAGGTAATTTGATTAAGCAAATTCGGATGAGTTCTGAGGGGCTGTATGGGTTGACAGGTACTGATTCTTGTGCAACATGTCTTCAAAATATTTCACAAGACTGGAAAATTCAGATTGTTCGAAATGTTTCATCATTATGATGCTAAGTTTTACTCGGTCTTGTGTAGCTTGAGACCAATATGCTGAGAGGAAGGCATGATAAAATTCTCCTTCACTGTGACAATCGTGAATGACCGATCGCATTCTTTCAGCTGGTTCATTCTCTAAGTAGCCACACATAAATTCTAATCTGTGCTCTAATGACCAGTTGGGGGGGGGGGGGGGGGAACAATGAGAGAATTGATGAAGCCATGCTTGTGGATGAATGTCGTTGCCAGAATTCTTAAATGTTTCGAATTTACATGTAGTAATGAATAGCTTATAGTCAGAATCATCATGTCGGCGCGTCGCATGTCGGTCATTGTTACGTCGTTTCTTCGGTTCCATCTCAAAATTCGGTGTACCTTGCCAATTTCTTTCATAATTTCCGAAATGCCTTGTGTTATTATTTTGTCACTTTTCCGTATTTCCAAGTCCCTCTTCCCGTGTTGGAGCGCGAGTGTCCTCTGAAATATGTAATACTTGTATTACTTGTGCCAACTGATCTTGTACTTCCCGGATTTCTATTTGGTGTTGCGTATTAATTTGATTCTGATTTTGTTTGAATTTCTTAATTTGTTCGCACTCTTCTGTGTCATTAAAGACTACCGGTTTTGTGTCATTCAGATCATCATCTACCTTTGCAGATAAGTTAGTGGCATTTTGACATTTCGATTCGATTTTATGTAACTCAGTAGTTAAATCTTCACGCGTATGTTCCACTGAGTCTAACTTTTGAAGCTATGGTTCCATTGTGTCTAACTTTTGAAGCTTTTGCTGTGTTTGTCTCTGATTTTGTTCCATTGTGTCTAACTGTTGTCGTGTTTGTCTCTGATTTTGTTTCATTTGTTGCATTAATTGAAATAATAATGTATTAGTGTTTGGAATCTGTTCCTCTATGCTTTTCGACAGTGCATTTGCACCGGCAACATTCACATTTTGACAAGCAGAAAATGTGTCTTGACTTATTTGAGAAAACCGTGGGGACGCAAAACCTGAATCTACAGTATTTGCAAGATTGTATCCTGTCATTTCGGATTCCTGAGGCGAGCTCTTTCCGACCGATCGATCGATAATGCTTCCCTGTTCACTAATTGTTTCACTGCCTACACCATTATTTGCAGCCCGCTCCATTTCCCTATGCACAATTACCTAATTACTGCTTTGAACATTAGTTAATTCATTACTCGGCGGCGCTAACACACTGCTTTCGTCTTCACTCTCATTTCTCAGTTTACTTTGGAGCCTAGTATTACGTTTTCACATGCCATTATTGTCACAATATTTCACACGACAATACAGAAAACCACAATTTGAAGAGCAAAATAAGAAAACACATTAACATAGCGTTGAAAATAATATCTCGTTAATTGCAGGCGCAGCGGCGAAATGTTGTTGTTGTAGTTGTGGTCTTCAGTCCTGAGACTGATTTGATGCAGCTCTCCATGCTACTCTATCCTGTGCAAACTTCTTCATCTCCCAGTACCTACTGCAACCTACATCCTTCTGAATCTGCTTAGTGCATTCATCTCTTGGTCTCCCTCTACGATTTTTACCCTCCACTCTGCCCTCCAATGCTAAATTTGTGATCCCTTGATGCCTCAAAACATGTCCTACCAG
Source organism: Schistocerca nitens (assembly GCF_023898315.1). Classification (NCBI taxonomy): domain Eukaryota; kingdom Metazoa; phylum Arthropoda; class Insecta; order Orthoptera; family Acrididae; genus Schistocerca; species Schistocerca nitens. The sequence goes on from NC_064620.1 coordinate 525,412,923, forward strand.
CCGATCCCTTCTTCTAGTCAAGTTGTGCCACAAACTTCTCTTCCCCCAATCCCATTCAATACCTCCTCATTAGTTATGTGATGTACCCACCTTATCTTCAGCATTCTTCTGTAGCACCACATTTCGAAAGCTTCTATTCTCTTCTTGTCCAAACTATTTATCGTCCATGTTTCACTTCCATACATGGCTACACTCCATACAAATACTTTCAGAAACGACTTCCTGACACTTAAATCTATACTCGATGTTAACAAATTTCTCTTCTTCAGAAACGATTTCCTTGCCATTGCCAGTCTACCTTTTATATCCTCTCTACTTCGACCATCATCAGTTATTTTACTCCCTAAATAGCAAAACTCCTTTACTACTTTAAGTGTCTCATTTCCTAATCTAATCCCCTCAGCATCACCCGATTTAATTTGACTACATTCCATTATCCTCGTTTTGCTTTTGTTGATGTTCATCTTATATCCTCCTTTCAAGACGCTGTCCATTCCGTTCAACTGCTCTTCCAAGTCCGTTGCTGTCTCTGACAGAATTACAATGTCATCGGCGAACCTGAAAGTTTTTACTTCTTCTCCATGAATTTTAATGCCTACTCCGAATTTTTCTTTTGTTTCCTTTACTGCTTGCTCAATATACAGATTGAATAACATCGGGGAGAGGCTACAACCCTGTCTCACTCCTTTCCCAACCACTGCTTCCCTTTCATGCCCCTCCACTCTTATAACTGCCATCTGGTTTCTGTACAAATTGTAAATAGCCTTTCGCTCCTTGTATTTTACACCTGCCACCATCAGAATTTGAAAGAGAGTATTCCAGTTAACGTTGTCAAAAGCTTTCTCTAAGTCTACAAATGCTAGAAACGTAGGTTTGCCTTTTCTTAATCTTTCTTCTAAGATAGGTCGTAAGGTTAGTATTGCCTCACGTGTTCCAACATTTCTACGGAATCCAAACTGATCTTCCCCGAGGTCCGCTTCTACCAGTTTTTCCATTCGTCTGTAAAGAATTCGCGTTAGTATTTTGCAGCTGTGACTTATTAAACTGATAGTTCGGTAATTTTCACATCTGTCAACACCTGCTTTCTTTGGGATTGGAATTATTATATCCTTCTTGAAGTCTGTGGGTATTTCGCCTGTCTCATACATCTCGCTCACCAGATGTCATGACTGGCACTCCAAAGGCCATCAGTAGTTCTAATGGAATGTTGTCTACTCCCGGGGCCTTGTTTCGACTCAGGTCTTTCAGTGCTCTGTCAAACTCTTCACGCAGTATCTTATTTCCCATTTCATCTTCATCTACATCCTCTTCCATTTCCATAATATTGTCCTCAAGTACATCACCCTTGTATAAACCCTCTATATACTCCTTCCACCTTTCTGCCTTCCCTTCTTTGCTTAGAACTGGGTTGCCATCTTCATACAAGTGGTTCTCTTCTCTCCAAAGGTCTCTTTAATTTTCCTGTAGGCAGTATCTATCTTACCCCTAGTGAGATAGGCCTCTACATCCTTACTTTTGTCCTCTAGCCATCCCTGCTTAGCCATTTTGCACTTCGTGTCGATCTCATTTTTGAGACGTTTGTATTCCTTTTTGCCTGCTTCATTTACTGCATTTTTATATTTTCTCCTTTCATCAATTAAATTCAATATTTCTTCTGTTACCCAAGGATTTCTATTAGCCCTCGTCTTTTTACCTACTTGATCCTCTGCTGCCTTCACTACTTCATCCCTCAGAGCTACCCATTCTTCTTCTACTGTATTTCTTTCCCCCATTCCTGTCAATTGTTCCCTTATGCACTCCCTGAAACTCTGTACAACCTCTGGTTCTTTCAGTTAATCCAGGTCCCATCTCCTTAAATTCCCACCTTTTTGCAGATTCTTCAGTTTCAATCTGCAGTTCATAACCAATAGATTGTGGTCAGAATCGACATCTGCCTTAGGAAATATCTTACAATTTAAAACCTGGTTCCTAAATCTCTGTCTTACCATTATATAATCTATCTGATACCTTTTAGTATCTCCAGGATTTTTCCAGGTATACAACCTTCTTTTATGATTCTTGAACCAAGTGTTAGCTATGATTAAGTTATGCTCTGTGCAAAATTCTACAACGCGGCTTCCTCTTTCATTTCTTCCGCCCAATCCATATTCACCTACTATGTTTCCTTCTCTCCCTTTTCCTACTGACGAATTCCAGTCACCCATGACTTAAATTTTCGTCTCCCTTCGCTACCTGAATAATTTCTGTTATCTCGTCATACATTTCATCAATTTCTTCATCATCTGCAGAGCTAGTTGGCATATAAACTTGTACTACTGTAGTAGGCATGGGCTTTGTGTCTATCTTGTCCACAATAATACATTCACTATGCTGTTTGTAGTAGCTAACCCGCACTCCTATTTTTTTATTCATTATTAAACCTACTCCTGCATTACCCCTATTTGATTTTGTATTTATAAATCTGTAATCACCTGACCAAAAGTCTTGTTCCTCCTGCCACCGAACTTCACTATTTCCCACTATATCTAACTTTAACCTATCCATTTCCCTTTTTATATTTTCTAACCTACCTGCCTGATTAAGGGATCTGACATTCTACGCTCCGATCCGTAGAATGCCAGTTTTCTTTCTCCTGATAACGACGTCCTCTTGAGTAGTCCCTGCCCAGAGATCCGAATGGGGGACTATTTTACCTCCAGAATATTTTACCCAAGAGGACGCCATCATCATTTTATCATACAGTAAAGCTGCAAGTCCTCGGGAAAAATTACGGCTGTAGTTTCCCCCCTGCCTTCAGCCGTTCACAGTACCAGCACAGCCAGGCCGTTTTGGTTCATGTTGCAAGGCCAGATCAGTCAATCATCCAGACTGTTGCCCCTGCAACTACTGAAAAGGCTGCCGCCCCTCTTCAGGAACCACACGTTTGTCTGGCCTCTCAACAGATACCCCTCCGTTGTGGTTGCACCTACGGTACAGCCATCTGTATCGCTGAGGCACGCAAGCCTCCCCACCAACGGCAAGGTCCATGGCTCATGGGGGAAGAGCTGCGAAATACTTGGTGCAAATCTACATGCATGCCACAACTGTTTTACTGTACAAGAATGGAAAACTACAACTACAAAGGAAATTCTCTCTATAATTACGTGCTAGCAATAAACAAAGGCTTCACTAATTACACAAACTACAAGAAAAAATCAGAAATTCCAGTGAGGTATCCTGGCAGGGTCGCCATATGAAACGTCCCCTTAGAAAAATTATACATGATTGTGCTTAAACTGATACATAATATTTTTTAGCGCAACACAATCTGACTTTCAGTAATCCTTACAAGAGAATGGCGCTGACTAAATTAACCTATACGTTTCACAAATCACTTACCTCACAAAAATCTTCGTTACTCGAACTACTGCAATACAGCGAGCGCCACTACTGCCAGCTAAATAAAAGATTCAAACTACTGAAGCCACTAACTACTGATAGGCACAGTTAGCAAATGAAAGATTTTAATAGAGAACAAACAATGTATTTACCTTAACATTGTTCAAAATCATATTATATATATCAGTTCATGACATCCAGTCTTACAAATTTACTCTTTCTTAATGAGACACGTCCAGATCGTCCGCTCTCAAAATTCCGCCATCTCTCTCCCCACATCCACCACTGCCGGCAGCTCAAATCCAACTGTGCAATGCTACGCGCTGTTAACAGCCAACTGCCCAACACTACAATGGTCAATATCACTCCAACAATGCAAACCAACCACAGCCTTCACACAGCAAAGTCAGTGAATTTCATACAGAGCGCTACTTGGCGTTACCAACATAAAAACCTAAACAGCCTACTTACAGAATAATTTCTTTTTAAGGGAATCGTGCAGAGCAGCACACTGGTAAATTCTATAGTTTTGACTGAATTTTTTCGTGCACTAGTCCATCATCTCATTTCTTGTAACTGGGGCTTGATAAAGCCGCCGAGTATTTTGGTTGGTGTCATTGGTCGATGGCCAGTGACACATCAAACCCTTACAATTTTAATGAGAAAATAAAAGGGAATAAAATTGTTAGACAAAAATACATCAGGGGGGAGAGTTTCTTGCTTCAGTTAAAGAAGAATGTAACTAATAGTGTTGAGTGGGGTGCTTTCGAGCAATCCGCCTCCAACTTCTGTTATTTGATCGCTGAAAATATCCAAAACACGACAGGGATGTAAGACGGCAATCACTTTTACATAGTTAACACCGCTAAGTAAAGTAAATAAAGCAATTATTAGGTCAGAAAATACGGACATGTTACACTTACATTTTGTCAGTACAGTCTCACACAGCAGAATGATAAGAAGGCAAGCAGAAGAAGTTTGAGATGACATTTATCATGGAAAACTTTCAAAAGCCAAGATCGCATAACTTAATGTTTATTGAAATTACAATGAAATGAATACCTCTAGCTGCATACAGGCGTTGATAGAAGTCAACGGGGACAGTTGAAAATGCGTGCCTCGACCAGGATCTCCTGCTTACATGGCAATCGCCCTATCCATCTGAGCCACCAAGGACACAGAGGAATAGTGCGACTGCAGAGACATATCTCTGGCACGCCTCCCGTGAGACCCACACTCGCAACTTATTGGGTCGCACTATACTCATAGTGCCCCTGACCATTATATTCATTACTCGCGGCTTTACTGCCGATTCCAGTGAGAGTTCGGGCACTGTTTGTACATGCGCACAGAAGAAGATGGTCAAATGGCCGGTGAGCCTTTTCAGAAAATTTTTGTTGTAAAAGTGTTCCATTGTGACTTACTAACTCATGCCATGTTGTCATTGTGGTGGATAAAATACAACGCATTTTATACAAGTTTGTCAACAATAATACCATTTCAGTGACAAAGCACCTTGAGCACATAGGCATTCGCACACGTACCACTCATATCGGCTTGTTAATTCTTAAAAAGCACGACGTGCAATAAAATGCGCAGATGTGCATGACGGGGGCAAAGACGACTGCGGGCATGTGATCGGGCGAGTAGACGTGCAACTGTTGAGTAACTGATCGCCGAGATGAACAAAGGGGCTGCCAACAGTGTGGACCTTCGCAGCAGGCGCCTGGTTCATGGTCCCATGCTGACTGCTGTTCATCAATGACCAAGGCTGGAGTTTTCACCGGGTGGGCAACAGTTGGCCTTTCCGATGAGTCACGTTTTTTGCTCCATCGGAAAGATGGCCGCTGGCGTGTACGAGTGAAATTTGAAAGCAAACATACTGCAACAATCGTCGGAAGGGTCCAAGCCGTAGGAGGGAGCGCTGTGGTTTGGGGAATGTTTCCGTGGCACAGCGGAGGAGGGAGCACTGTGGTTTGGGAAGTGTTTCCGTGGCTTTCTCTGATTGATCTCGTCATTCTGGAAGACATAATGGGTCCCTGGAACCATGTCCACACCTACAAGTGGTTTGTTTTCCTCGGCAAGAAGGCATCTACCAGCAGAGTAATGCAATGTGCTGCCGGCCGGTGTGGCCGTGCGGTTCTAGGCGCTTCAGTCTGGAAGTGTGTTTGATGTCCTTAGGTTAGTTAGGTTGAAGTAGTTCTAAGTTCTAGGGGACTGATGACCACAGATGTTAAGTCCCATAGTGCTGAGAGCCATTTTTTGCAATGTTCCAACCAGCTCACAGCGTACATGCGTGGCCCTAACAACATTACCGTGCTCCCTTGACCAACAAACTCCATGGATTTAAACCCAAACGGGAATCTGTGGGACCACTTCATCGAACTGTTCGGTCTTCAACCGAAAATTCTAGCGCTAGTGGCCACGGGGTACTAGAGTCGGCATGGCTCCACCTCCCTGGCGGTACCTTGTAGAACCTCATTGACTCTTCTTGCACGTCCAACAGCGGCCTGCGCAGCAAAAGGTGGTTATTCAAGCTTTTGACAGGTTGTCGCATTAATGTGCCTGGACAGTGTAGGGAATGCAGAATTAGAGAAGCCACCACAACCGTCGCTGATAGTAAAAAGATGAAAACAGTAAGACTGTTTCTCAGCACAGAAGAGGGCAATCTTAAAATTGTTCCTAAATCACAGTCATAAACAACAGACCCACAAACAGAATTTAGCAAATACACTACTGACCATTAAAATTGCTACATCAAGAAGAAATGCAGATGATAAATGGGTATTCATTGGACAAATGCATTATACTAGAACAGACATGTGATTACATTTTCATACAATTTGGGGGCATAGATCCTGAGAAATCAGTACCCAGAACAACCACCTCTGGCCGTAATAACGTCCTTGATACGCCTGGGCATTGAGTCAAACAGAGCTTGGATGCCGTGTACAGTACAGCTGCCCATGCAGCTTCAACACGATACCACAGTTGATCAAGAGTAGTGACTGGCGTACTGTGACGAGCCAGTTGCTCGGCCACCACTGGCCATAAGTTTTCAATTGGTGAGAGAATTGAAGAATGTGCTGGCCAGGGCAGCAGTCGAACATTTTCTGTATCCAGAAAGGCCCGTACAGGACCTGCAACATGCGGTCGTGCATTATCCTGCTGAAATGTAAGGTTTCGCAGGGATTGAATGAAGGGTAGAGCCACGGGTCGTAACACATCTGAAATGTAAAGTCCACTGTTCACAGTGCCGTCAATGCTAACAAGAGGCTACCGAGACGTCTAACAAATGGGACCCCATACCATCACGCAGGGTGATAACGCCAGTACGGCGATGACGAAAACACGCTTCCAATGTGAGTTCATGGCGATGTCGCCAAACATGGATGCGACCATCATGATGCTGTATACAGAACCTGGATTCATCGGAAAAAAATGACGTTTTGCCATTCGTGCACCCAGGTTCGTCGTTCAGTACACCATCGCAAGCGCTCCTGTCTGTGATGCAGCGTCAAGGGTAACCGCCGCCATGGTCTCCGAGCTGATAGTCCGTGCTGCTGCAAACGTCGTCGAATTTTTCGTGCAGATGGTTATTGTCTTGCAAACGTCCTCATCTGTTGACTCAGGGATCGAGACGTGGCTGCACCATCCGTTACAACCATAGAGATAAGATGCCTGTCATCTCGACTGCTAGTGATCCGAGGCCGTTGGGATCCAGCAGGTCGTTCCATATTACCCTCCTGAACGCACCGATTCCATATTCTGCTAAAAGTCATTGGATCTCGACCAACGCGAGCATCCATGTCGCGGTACGATAAACCGCAATCGCGATAGGGTACAATCCGACCTTTATCAAAGTCGGAAACGTGGTGGTACGCATTTCTCCTCCTTACATGAGACATCACAACAACGTTTGACCAGGCAACGCCGGTAAACTGCTGTTTGTGTATGAGAAATCGGTTGGAAACTTTCCTCATGCCAGCACGTTGTAGGTGTCGTCACCGGCGCCTACCTTGTGTGAATGCTGTGAAAAGCTAATCAATTGGATATCACAGCATCTTCTTTCTGTCGGTTAAATTTCGCGTCTGTAGCACGTCATCTTTGTGGTGTAGCAATTTTAATGGCCAGTAGTGTAGTATAAATAAAATTAATCATGTGTTAGAAAATCGAGTGATGTATACATCGAAGTGAAAGTCATGGGGTAGTGATATGCACATACGTAGATGGCCGGAGTGTCGCTTACACAAGATATAAAAGCGCAGTGCATTGGCGGCGCTGTAATTTGTACGCAGGTGATTCGTCTGAAACAGTGTCCGATGTGATTACGGCCGCACGATGGAAATTACCAGACTTTGTAAGTTACATGGTAGTTGGAGTCGAAACCGTTGCCTTTCGCTAGCAAGTTCTGTATCGACTGAGCTACACAAACACGAGTCACGACTCGTCCTCACACCTCTACTTCCGCCTGTCCTGCACGTTTAGCAGGAGAGCTTCTGTGGAGTTTGAAAAATAGGAGATGATGTACTGGCAGAAGTAGAGCTTGAGAACGGGTCGTGGACCGTGCCTGGAGTTCAGTCGGTAGTGCATTTGTCTGTAAAATACAAAGGTCTATCGATTCGAGTCTCGGTCCGGTACACAGTTTTAATATGACAAGAAGTTTCCTCGTAGTGCATGGGGGCTTAATTAAAATGAAATGAAAATAATTTTAATTTTTGGTAGCTGTTTGTCCGATTACGAAGTCTCGTAACGGTTGGCCCTGACTGTTATTATTACGCAATCTGACTGCTTAGAACAATAACAAGAATGAAATGGAAATTTTCATTAACACAATTAATTAATTAATTAAGTCCCCAGCAACTATAAAAACCTACGAAACCAAAGCACAAGTGTAACTGTTCTGTGTGTGGAAGTATGACTCAACGTACGCATCTGGCACGGTTCTTCTTCAATAACACAAGAAATTTTAAATATCATTTATACTGAATTAATTAAAGAAAATAAAAATACCATAATTACTCAAGAAAACCAGAATTACACTCTAATACAAGAACACAAGCCAGATGCTTTGTTGACTGAACCTGTAATGACGCATTATTTAAAACATGGAAATAATGAAAAATAAATCAAGTTTCGTTACCTTCATATATTGACCAAAATCACTCTAATCATTACAATATATCTCCAAACCGACTCGCTATTACCACATCTCAACAAGAACTTTTCAGTATCACATCTCAGCAAGCACTCCCTACTAGCACATCTCAACACTAACTGACTACTACGAGTCCTCGACAAGCACTGCCCACTACGACATCTCAATAATCACTGCCAGTGGAGGCGGCGGAACAATGCTCTCTAGCGATCTCTGGCGCTGTGGCTCAGTGTAGCCACCTTTCATATGCCCTTCCTCCACGGCTAGAATTTGATGGTATTTTTGCCAGCATTGGTGGTGAAAATACCACCAAATTCGTCAAAAAAATACAGACAAAAATAAAAGATAATATTAATACGTAAATATCATATAACTAGATAAAATTTTGGCTTTTGCACTGACCTTTCAATAACCTATTATATAGAATACAGTAAGCAATACAAATTCTTTCATACATGTGACTTTACATAATAGTTTACACAAGTATTATGTGGTTAAACAATTCAATCAATAGCGTCAGCAATGACGAATATGTGCAGGTAAGAGTCTCATAACTTTTCACAACCAGTAATACACAAAAAATCAGTTTATACAAATATTCACATAAACGCTTTCCATAGCTCAAGAATAAGCAGTTGACAGTTCCAGCAGTAGCACCCAGCAATGGTCAACAGGTGCAAAAACCAACAAGTAACATTTTTTCAATAGAAACAGTCCATCAGTGGCACCCAGTAATGTTGAATAGGTGCAGACACCAACAAGTAACACCATTTCAGTATAAGCAGTTCCATTAGTGGCACCAGCAATGTTGAGCAGGTGCACACAGCAACAGGTGACATCTTTTCAGTAGAAGCAGTCCATCAGTGGCACCCAGCAATGTTGAGCAGGTGCAGACATCAACAGGTGACATCTTTTCAGTAGAAGCAGTCCATCAGTGGCACCCAGCAATGTTGAGCAGGTGCAGACATCAACAGGTGACATCTTTTCAGTAGAAGCAGTCCATCAGTGGCACCCAGCAATGTTGAGCAGGTGCAGACATCAACAAGTAACACCATTTCAGTATAAGCAGTTCCATTAGTGGCACCAGCAATGTTGAGCAGATGCTCACAGCAACAGGTGACATCTTTTCAGTAGAAGCAGTCCATCAGTGGCACCCAGCAATGTTGAGCAGGTGCAGACACCAACAAGTAACACCATTTCAGTAGAAGCAGTCCATCAGTGGCACCCAGTAATGTTGACCAGGTGCAGACAGCAAGAAGCAACATCATTTCAGTAGAAGCAGTCCATCAGTGGTACCCAGCAATGTTGAGCAGGTACACACAGCAGCAAGTCACATTTCTCAGCAGAAGCAGTTCCATAAAATTCAGTATCACTGATCACACTGTTCATCAGAGTTTATAAGCAGAAATTAAACATGTCCTAGTGGCACCAATCATGTAGAAAAGGTACAAGTAACAGTCCATAATTTTTACAATCACTGATCACACAGTTCATCAGCAGAAATTAAACATGACTAAATGTCACACATCATGTTGAAAAGTGCAGCACCAACACTAATCAGACAGTTCAGGCATGAACAATAGTTTGAATACACATACAATGCTTTTACACTAAACATACAAATCATAACAAACACACAAATGATATCAGATAATTGTCCTATTAACTATTACAATACACAAATACCAGTAAACCTATAATATTTATGGCTGTCAGTGCAAGCCACTACCAACAAATAAAATAATATTTAGGAGATAGGTGGGTAGGATTAGGAAAGGAAAACACACAAAACACACTCACTCATCTTTCATCCACATTAGTGCTACTGTGTTATTGAATAGTGTTAACTGTGTAAATGCAACTCTGTCCAAGATTTGATGTTGATGATGTGTACCAAGTAGTAGTGGCAGCAATGTATAACAGTCAATAATAGTTAAGTCAACGTCATAGTCATCATGTCAAGACCAATGTTTGCCGAGCCAGATCAAAATGTACGGTTGCTGAACAACTGTCAGTGTACCAAGATATGCAAATGCTTCCTCTCTCAAAATAAAAGTATATACTGCTTTGTGATTTGACAATGTGTGTGTGTAGACAATCTTCCTTCTACTTAAGTGTTCGAGTCTGCCACCTTCATCCTCCTTGTTCCATATAAACCAACAACAAAAATATGCTCCTTACTTACTTTACCTCTTATCCACCAAAACTCCAATAATCATCAACTTCATATAATCTTAATATCTAAATAATACTTCTTCAATACGTCGATACATATAAACCTTATTGCCAATATCATTTCACTTCCATAACAACTCTTTCCTCTAGTCAGTCTCCTCGAACAAGTGCAGACAAAATCCTAATGCAAACCTCAATTCATCATCTCATACAATCCGAAGACACAATGTCAACACACAACCTCTCGTGTAATCCATCTGATCCAAATCTGCTACTCATTATAAATTATAAGATACATTTTGGTTCCTTGTCCATCATTAAATAAAAGAAATGCATACATGACCTCTAACAGCCTTTAGTTTGAATAACTTTCAGTAAGTAAGTACGATTACGAAGTGTTAATGATCATAATATTTCACAGTGTGTACACCACTTCAAGAATTATGGCAAACAGAAGCAAACATGTGGAGTATTTCTTGTGTCAAGTGTCACTTCCTATTTCAATTACTCACGAAAAATGCAGTGTAATAACTGTCAATGGTCTAACCTAGTGTTGGTAATGTCATGTCGTTAGCTTCCTTCCTATTAGCATAAATTTATACAGCTTCCATAAAACCTCCAGCTCATGTGACTTCTATGCAGTTTCTTGTACCAATGTCGTTCATCGAATTACTGCAGTTCATTTTCTTATCTTAAAATATAAGGCACTGAGCATAAGCAAAACATGCAATAGCGAGTAAATATACCAGTAGAGAACAGAATGTCAACAAGTGGATGCAGCACAATCCCTACAACGAGGCTCTGCCAAGCGAACAATCTACAATTAATACCATAGTGTAACCTAAACTCTATGTTTGTACACAGTACATCAGCATTGCTGTATTCTAAATTGAAGAGTAATTATGACAACAAAACAGAAATGTGTAAATATGCAATCCATACGCACAGCAGCAAACATATATCTTACGTAATAAACAAGTCATTAGCATCATATCAGCATAAGCAAATAAATGTTCATATGTAATCTTAATAAGTAAACATGAAGGCGCAAGCAGATAAATCACAAAGTATATCTTACATACATAACCACAGTCAGCACAATTAATCAGTTGTCAATTACAATTTAAATAAATAAGCACAGCAGGCACATAATTAAAAAAATATGACGTCAGTGAAAAAGCAGTGCAGCCAAGCGATGCATAATATACACAAGTAATAACACTGTTCATTAATCAATAATTGTCATAATCAGTAAATGTACACAAGCACGTCGCTTCACAAGTAAATTCATAGAACATGAGATTTAGCACAAAGTATGAATCACGTAATCGCAAGCAGCAAATTACGTCTAAAGTACGTACCTAAGTGGAAATATGTTACCTGAAAAATAAACTCAATTAATAGTTACCCTTTTTAATTTATTACTTTTTTTTTTTTTTTTTTGAAATTACATTCTTCCTGAAATTTTCTCCATAGCAAGTCGTCTTAACGTCGGACACGCACAGAATTTACCTGAAGGTCTTAAATATTTTACACAACCGTATCCTGAAAAATACTGAACGTTAATAACATAATTTATAAAGTCACCATAGCTTTATACAGAATTTAGTCGGAGAAGGTAGACTGTGTATTTGTTTACGGCTGTCAGTGCATTCACACTGTGCGCTCGATCAGCTGTAGGCGCGTGACGTATGACGTAATTGTTTGCGGTCAACGACTGCCTTTTGCGGCGCGCAGACTGACTGTTGCTTTGAGTATGTGCCGCCGCCAAAACACAGCGCGGTATCCTTGTGCTCTCCGTGTGTTTACGTAGCTGTTAGTTTCTCACAAGTATGTCATTCCACAAAAATTTTAACGTTAGATATGTGATGTATTCCCTTAGAGCGCCGAGATTTAAGAGTTTCTACTTCAACAGTGTTATCATGAATAATTTTGCGAATTCTGTATGGACCGTTATAAAGCAGAAAAAATTTGCGACATAAGCCTTTTCCTTTATGAGACAAACGATGAGACTTAATTAACACCTTTTGACCAACTGACAAAATTTTTAAACGACCAGGACGTTTCGCTGATTTCTCTCTTCTAGCAGCCGCAGATGCAATATTTCGTAGAGCCAGGTTGACAACTTCAGAATGCCGCAGTTTCCGTGAAGGCGGAAAAGGAACGATTTCAGAAATGCGATTTGTTGGTACTTTATTTTTTAATATCCGTATAGGCGGTAAAGAGGTTGAGTCATTAGGAAGTTCATTCAGAATGTTTTGAAAAATATGAAGATACTGATCCCAAGTTCTGTGATTCTGATGACAATAAAGACGGCACAATTTATTGATTTCCTTCATCCATCTCTCTGAAGCATTAGATTGAGGGTGAAAAAGTGAAATAAAAATTGGTTTAATCTTACGACGCCGTAGAGTACAAAGCCAAATTTTAGAGCGAAACTGTGATCCATTATCTGATATGACCTTATCAACATGACCAACTTCTTTAAGAAAATGTTTGATGAAAGCATTAGATACTGAACGAGCTGTTGCTTTGCGTAAAGGTGTAAAACACACATATTTTGATGTCAATTCCACTGCTACGAAAATATACGCAAAACCATTAGTAGAACAAACCACTGGACCGAACAAATCAACTGCAGCCATCTCCTTTAATTTCGCTGGAATGATAGGAAACAACGGTGCTCTGTGAGAAATTGTTGGCGGCTTAGCCTTTTGACATAATTTGCATTTGGCAAGAACAGATCGAATACGTTTTTCCATATTACTGAAGTAGCAATTTTCTCGTAATTTATGAAAGCATTTTCTGGGACCAAAGTGCGCATAACTAAAATGTGTGTACCAAATCAATTTATTGACCCACTCATCAGGAATACAAACTAACCAAACAGAGTTGTCGACCGATTTTCGTTTGAAAAGAATATCATTGCGAACTAAATAATACTGTCTGATCGCTACGCTTTCCTTTCTCCTCCACTTCTCCTTAATGTCCTTCCAGATTGGATCCTTATTTTGCTCCTTAGCGATGTCCTGGAGCGAAGATGAAATAAAGTTCTCAAACGCAACACCTTGAATGTACATCAAACAATAATGGTTTTCTTTGCAGTCCTCTTCAGCACTTTGTTTCAAATCCATAGGTGCACGTGATAAAGCATCAGCAACAATATTTGAAGATCCCTGTATGTAAACAATACTAAAATCAAATTCCTGTAGATACAGCGCCCATCGTGACAATCTGCCATGAGTTAATTTTGTCGACATAAGAAATTCCAAAGCTCGATGATCAGTGTAAACCTTAGTATGTCTACCACACAAAAATGTGCGAAATTTTGTGAAAGCCCAAACAACAGCCAAAGCCTCAAGTTCCGTAATCGATTAATTCTTTTCGGATTTAGAGAGAACACGACTTCCAAATGCAATTGTCTTCTGTACTACAACGCCGTTTTCTTCTATCTCTTGAAATAAATGTACACCTAGGCCTTTGTATGATGAGTCCGTCGCCAAACAAAAATCTTTAGATAAATCCGGATGTGAAAGAAGTGGAGCAGCAACTAAAGCATCACGAAGTTGTTCAAATTCTGACTGAGCATCCTCATCCCAACACCAATTAGATTTCTTTCCAGATAGTTCACATAAACGAGGTGTGGCCAAATCGTCCAATCTAACAAAGCGTCGAAGAAAATTACAGACACCAAGGAAACTACGAACATCACGTTTTGTGGTAGGAACAGCATAATTACGAATAGCGTCTAATTTTTCTGGATCAGGAAGAATACCTTCTGTAGAAATAATGTGACCGAGAAATTTCACCTGTGAACGACCAAATTCAGATTTTTCCAAGTTCACTGTAATGCCAACTCTTGCAAAAATACGTAATAATGAATCCAAAATTTTGTTGTGCTCACTCCAAGAATGTTTAGCAATAAGAATATCGTCAACATATGAAGTAATATTGTCGCGAAGATAAACAGGTAAAATTTCATTTAAGCTACGAATGAATGCTGCAGAAGATCAGTAAGTCCAAACGGCAATTTCCGAAACTGGTAACAGTTACCAAAGGCTAAAAAGGCAGTGTATTTTCTACAATCAGGGTGGAGTTCTATTTGCCAAAAACTTGCGCGCATATCAATCGTGGATAAAACCTTAATTCCATGGAAATGTTGAAGAAGTTCATCTAAATTTTGTGGACGGTCAGTTTCAGGAATGATGATATTATTTATCTGTCTGGAATCCAGAACCAAACGAATTGACCCATCCTTTTTAAGAACAACGTGTAATGGGCTGGTATATGGGCTGACTGCTGGCTCAATAATGCCCTGATCTAACATGTATTGAAGTTCATTCTTAACCTTGTCTCTGTAAGCCAAAGGAATAGCGTACGTTTTCCCGCGAAATGGTGTGTGTTCTTTTACTTTAAATAAATATTGTAAGCCTTGTATAGTTCCTGTGTGATGACTAAATACTGTAGCATGTGAAGTCAAAATGTGGTGCAGCTCTTCTTTTGCAACGTCATCTGGCACTTCAGCTTTCTTAACCTTTTCATTAATTAATTCTTCGCTACTAATTATATCCTCCATCGCGTCTCTGTATCTATTGTCATTGTCATGAATAAACACACTGTCGTCATAATGATCAACGAAAGCATCAGAAGTAAGAAACCTTAAACATTTTGTATCTGATTCAGATCTTGCTAAACACTCGAAAAATTTCAAACATTTCGGCATTCCGGCAACAGTCAAATTCACACTTCCTTCTTTAAAGTTCAAAATTGCCTAATGTGTGTTAAGAAACTCCATACCTAATATAATTTGTGTACTGAGTAATGGAACAATAATAAAATTAGCAGATAATTCGTATCCTTGACAAATGAAATTTAGGTTGGTCTGTTGTTTAACTTCCACGCTTTTTCCAGAAATCGCTCCTCGATTTGTAGTTTTAGAAATAGGTAACACAGGACAGGCAATAGTTCTTTCACATATACGAAAAACTGATTCACTAATGACGTTCAATGGGCTCCCAGAATCTAAAACTGCAGTGAACTTATTCTTACCCACACATACTTCAATAACAGGATGTAAAAATGCGTCTACATTATTTTCCTTTTCGCCTAGCAAAATGTCTCTCATATCTTCCAGGCGTACGTAGTGTAAAGTTGTAGTGTCATTACTTTCTGAACCGTCTATATTGCTGCCAGAAGCCGAAGCTGCTAGTCATTGTCGATTGTTTGCGTCACGTCTTTGATTATTCCCGACATTTCGCGGATCAATTTCTACTATTTCCACTTGTCTCTCTGAATTTCTGTCACGCGGAGGATGCCAATTAGGTCCTTCCTGTCTGTTAGATGCAAATTCTTGGTTGTGTCTGTTATTAAAATTTCTGTTTTCCTGTCTGTCTGCATAACTACTTCTTGTATAATTTCGACTGTCACTTCTGAAATTATTGTTGTATCTACTACCCTGGTTATTTCTGTAGTAAGAATTTCTATTATTGTAAGAATAATTTCTGTCTTGATGATACCGATTACTGTTTCCGTATGATTGATCATTCCGGTACGAATTACCGTTATTATAATTGTCTGTGTAATCTCTGTTAGAACGTCTGTTATTGTCATAAGGCTGGTATCTATTGTCCTGTCTGTTACGTCTGTCATTCTCAAAATTACCCATATAACGCCCGTTCCGATCACTATCCCTTTTCTCTGACAATCTATCGTAATTACTGTTACTGAAAAAGTTACAAGAAGTCCCGTCGTCGTTGTCATACTCAAGTTCTTGTAACAAAGTCTTAAAAGTCTCAATGTCGTCTTTACATCTTCCAGCTAAAGCTATTTGTCTTATGGATTGTGGCAGCTTAGTTAAACAAATGCGAATTAATTCAGTCGGGCTATAAGGGTTGGACAGGAACTGATTCTTTCGAATCATGTCTTCAAAGTATTCTGCCGGCGTGCGGAACTCAGACTGTTTAAAATTACGCTGCATAATCAGACTATGTTTGACTCTGTCTTGCGTGTTTTCGGACCAATATGCCGATAGAAATGCATGATAAAAATCATTTAGATTATTACAATCTCTAATGAGTGCACGCATCCGCGTCGCTGGTTCGTTTTCTAAATATCCACACATAAATTCCAGTTTGTGACTTAGTGGCCAATTTGGTGGGAGTGCATACATAAATTGATCTAACCATGCACATGGATGTATGTCATTCTTAGAATTGCGGAAGATCTTAAATTTCCGAACAGTCAAAAAGTGTTTATAGTCAAAGTTTTCGCCTCGTGGCGACAAAGACCTACCGCGTCTGTCCCAGTTTGAATGTCGATTATTGTCAAGTTCGCGCGCCTGGCGCTCTCTTGTTGCGTCCCGTAAATGAAACAAATTACCTTCTTCAAAGCCCTCTGCTATCTGTGATTCTAAATTTCTTCTGCTGTCTTTTCCTACGATTTCGCCTTCAATTTGTTTGACTTGCTTCCGTAATGCCTCAACTTCCCTTTTAACGCATTTATTAAATTTTCCCTGATTTTCAACATGTTTATTTATGTTCTGGTACTCTTCAGTTTCCGCAAATGGCAATGGAGCTGTATCATCCGAATATCTGTCCCCATGTAAACTAAGATTTGTCAATTTATCAGAAATCTCCTCAACTCTTTCCGATAAGTCACCTATTTTTTCTTTCTGTTTACTTACGTCTTCCGTAAGTGTCGCTACTCGGGTTTCAGTGTTGACACATTTGGTAGTTAACTGTTCATATTGTTGTGTTAGATTATTTATTCTGTCATTTGGTACGGATTCCTCGATTCTCTCAAATATTTCTTCCTTATCGTGTGCACGTTGTAAATTTAACTCTGAAAATTTTTGTACTATCACGCGATCTCTTTCTTCCTGTTCTCTATCCTGTTCCCTTTGTCTAATCTCTACTGCAATTAATCTATTATTGTGAGCATTCAAAATCGGTTGTACTTCCTCTCTAATCTCTTTCTTTAATTCATCCTTCATGTTTTTGAAACATGTCCCTATTCGCGAATCTAACCGTGTTTCCATTGTTTTTAGATCAGATCCTAACTGTGATCCCAGTGAGTCAAAACGTGTTTCCATTGTTCCCATATCAGTTTTAATTGTTCCTATTTGTGATCCCACTGTTTTTAATTCAGATCCCAAAGTTCCCATCTCGGTTTTAATTGTTCCTATTTGTGATCCCAGTGAGTCAAACCGTGTTTCCATTGTTCCCATCTGTGATTTAAATTCAGATGCCAAATTTAATATTACACCCATCAACTGCTCCGTATTAACTTGTTCGAAATTCCTTTCGCCCCTAACATTTCCCGCAAAACCAGTTTCTTTCGTCATGGCTGTAAAGCTATCTGTGTTCGATACTATTCCAGAATCTTCTATCGTTAATCTCGTATTCTGTGAATTTTCTGATTGAGAAAAATTTTGAAATGGTTCCGGACTATTTTCCCGACTTATTACATTGTTTTCCACTTCATTATTCAACATACTGTTCTCCTGTGTTGGCGAGCTCGCCATGTCAACAATTTCGTCATTCTGACTATCCATCATTTTTGCCTTTTTCATCGATCGCGTAATCATTTACAAATACAAAACTCGTCACTATACGAAATTTACACACAATGACACTATATCTCCAACAATATCATTCACACAAAATGCTTCCCTCAACCACGATTAACGAACAATTGAAATCTTCCTAACTGCACAAAATTGTCAAACCCGTATACAAGATAACAAAATTAAATTCTGCAGAAAAAAATACCATTAGAAGAATGACAGTTACCAAATCTACACATGCAATATAGGCTACAATTACTAAACTACAAATTACTACAACAATACTACTGTCTACTATTTTTACAATCAGAAGAATTTCAAGGGACGATCCGAAGCAGCGGTCGCCACGTGCATGGGGGCTTAATTAAAATGAAATGAAAATAATTTTAATTTTTGGTAGCTGTTTGTCCGATTACGAAGTCTCGTAACGGTTGGCCCTGACTGTTATTATTACGCAATCTGACTGCTTAGAACAATAACAAGAATGAAATGGAAATTTTCATTAACACAATTAATTAATTAATTAAGTCCCCAGCAACTATAAAAACCTACGAAACCAAAGCACAAGTGTAACTGTTCTGTGTGTGGAAGTATGACTCAACGTACGCATCTGGCACGGTTCTTCTTCAATAACACAAGAAATTTTAAATATCATTTATACTGAATTAATTAAAGAAAATAAAAATACCATAATTACTCAAGAAAACCAGAATTACACTCTAATACAAGAACACAAGCCAGATGCTTTGTTGACTGAACCTGTAATGACGCATTATTTAAAACATGGAAATAATGAAAAATAAATCAAGTTTCGTTACCTTCATATATTGACCAAAATCACTCTAATCATTACAATATATCTCCAAACCGACTCGCTATTACCACATCTCAACAAGAACTTTTCAGTATCACATCTCAGCAAGCACTCCCTACTAGCACATCTCAACACTAACTGACTACTACGAGTCCTCGACAAGCACTGCCCACTACGACATCTCAACAATCACTGCCAGTGGAGGCGGCGGAACAATGCTCTCTAGCGATCTCTGGCGCTGTGGCTCAGTGTAGCCACCTTTCAGTAGTTGCTGGATTTCCCAGTAGGAGCTCAGTGTCACGTCTTATATTGTCCGAGGAACATCTGATATTTGATGTCTTGGTCCCCATTCACCTGATTTGAGCCCCATCAAACACATTTTGGACAACGTCATTGGCCAGACCCGTGATCGCAAACAGCCGGTCCATAATTTACGGTAATTGTATAGTCTTCTGCGTAGACCTCTATCTGGTGACACATCCCGAAACTCACCTAAGAATATATGTAGAAGAAAAAACCAAACAACAGCTGTATTTCAATCAGGCCTTATTTATATTTCTTCAAATTATCTATTTCAGCACTTCACTGGAACCATCCTCAGGCTATTATGCACACTACTGTGAGCGGGTGTACCAGAAAGCTTGATGCAGTACAACAGGAGCCATGAAATGAGCACGTATTCCGTTACTATTTTGTTCAAATGAATACCCCTACGGTTAGATAACATCTGCCAAACTGCCGAAACAAGTAGCTTAAGCTAAAATAAATAAGAACTGATTGAAATACGACTGTTTTTTTTTTCTGTGGGACTTAACTTCTGAGGTCATCAGTCCCCTAGAACTACTTAAACCTAACTAACCTAAGGACATCACACACATCCATGCCCGAGGCAGGATTCGAACCTGCGACCGTAGCGGTTGCGCGGTTCCAGACTGAGGCGCCTAGAACCGCTCGGCCACTTGGCCGGCTTGCTCTACATACTGTTTGATTAGCCGCTGCCCCGATTCCATGTTGGATCCAAGGAGTCTGAGTCTACCATAGACTTGCCGAAACCATACCACACTAATAGCTGCTGTATCTCTGTATTGCATTACGAAGGTGGATCAAATATATAGCAAGTCATCGGAATGATTTGATTCTTCTTTGTAACTTAGAGGACGTGAGACTAGGATTCTCTGCTAGTGGTCTTAAGAAATTGCAGTCATTTGAGAAGGTTTACCCAACGTCACAAACTCACGCCTTAGCGGTGGCGCTCAACTCGGAGGGAACCGGTGATGGAAGACATTTTCAGCGCCAGTATTCGCCCTCTAGACTGAGTGTCAACAGCTTTGATTAAATCCCCAGTGTCTCAGAAGCGTCTCATAAACTGAGAGCGTGTTATACTGTTGATGGTAATCCGTCCATAGCTGCAGTTTTCAAGCTGTATTTGATACTTGTCAATTTCGCAGCCAAAATTACTGTTGTTACTGTATATAAATAAACGACCAAGTCTCAACAGTGTAACTACTTGTTTGTCAATGCCGATATGCCTTGCATGACGCTTCTAGCAAAGAAAAATATCTGTTCATGTGTCCGACTGTGTAAATTCTTGTTTGGCAGTTTCGACATGGCTTGCATGACGCTTCTAGCAAAGAGAAATATCTATTGATTTGCCCGAATGGAGCGCGTGCGCGACCAACGAATTTACGTTATAGGAAAGCTATGATAGAATGTAATTTGGAAATTTGCTAAGGGCATCGGTCCCTAAGCTTACACACTACTTAATCTAACTCACACTAAGGACGACAGACACACACCCATGCCCGAGGGAGGACTCGAACCTCCGACGGGGGACCGTTACAAGACACCTTAGACCGCTCGGTTACCCCGCGGGGCCTATGAGAAGATGTCTCTGCATTAATATTGACGAACATTTACACTTCAATTAACAAAACGACGAAACACATGTATAAACTTGCAAGTCTGAACACTGTACGATACGAAATCTCCCTGCGGACCACAGAGACATATTAAACAGCACGCTTCGAATCAAAAACTTGTTTTGCGGCCCAATGCTTGGGCGCATCCGGCATGCTTAGGTGACGCGCTGCCAGATGAGTGTTCTACTCAGAATCTCGGAGACTTTCGGTACGACCTCGATTGGGCACTGTGAGAGGTACTGGGACTTTTCACTATTGGTATTACAATTCGACACAGAGCAGCGTCCTACTGTCTGAAGAGGGAAAGACGCGATAAAATAAGAGAAGGAACTGGGCAAGGGATAATCGACAAACGGAAATTAAACAAATGGGGGACTGATACATAACTGGCAGAATGGGTCACAGCTGATGAGAAAAGATGGGACTACTCTTTCTTCTCCAGCACCCGAGAGAAGATGAATTAGAAGTAGATAAACCCAACAAGTGGCGCGGTGCACCTTCTCACGAGCCACGGCCAGTGTCCTATGCATCTCCACAGGTTTGGCCAAAAACGTAGCTCACACTTGAGCTTATGGTGAAAATGGCACTCCTGAACCCTAGGACATGTAAGACCGAGTTTAGGGAATCAAGACGTAGGACAGTTGAAACCTTGCCGTCTCCTCTATACCTCTTTTGTTACGCAACCTTCCCTTTTACAATAAGCTATGAAACCTTTCCTTAGGATTTCTATCTCTTGCTTGACAATAACAAATGAAATCTTCCCTTTGAAATTTATTCTCTTTCTCAATCTTCGCATACAAATTTAATTGCTGCTTACTAAAAGTGATTTTCTGATTTCCACGAAACATAGAATGTGTCGTCGTCGAGGCCCTCAGTCGTTATCTGCAATAACCCAAAACTGTTCCTTACATTTTTTATTGTTACTGGATCGCCATCTGACTGCTACATCGAACTGCGACATGAATATACTTACTCTGGTTTACTATACTCTATTAACAGCTGGTGGGCTGTCATAATAAGTGGCTGTATTTATTACCAAAGCTGTCGTTATTCTTTAATAGCAAAGCTGACGTTATTCTTTAATTAATTTGACTGAAGTTACGTAATTCATAGTTACACTTTTTCTTGATAACAATTAAATTTTTGCGTAGTTTTATGTTGATGGTTTTTGGGATAGATTATAATCAGTAATGCAACATTGCTGGCAAAAGTTAATTATATTCTGAAAACGCTCAAATATTTACTGTTGGTAATGAAATGATTTTACAAACGTTCTAATGGGACTTACTTTTTACAATAATCTTACAACTAGCAATGCGCAAACATACCTTCAGTAGTGTTGAGTTTCTCAAAAAATTAAGTCAATAATATTAGTTCCTCTTATTATAATAGTTAGCTGATGTCTCTGTACATCCGTTTATAATCTCTTGTCAATCATAGCTGGTGGCTGGCAGGCACACCGCTCCTCTCAACCTCTCTCTTCAGACCTGCTACCGACTCGCTTCACATCTCGCTTACTACTGACTTCCTACGAACGCTAAAGTGCGGTCTCTCCTGCCAACAATGCTTTATGCTGCAGACAATCCCTGCTACCATTACAAAATGTATCAATGCGCGGTCTTTCCCGCTCTTTTCTTAAAATGTATCCATACGCGGTCTCTCCTGCCCTTTTTAAAATTATATCAATGTGCGGTCTCTCTTGTCAACAATACTTTGGTGCAGACATTCCCTGCTACCACAATTATTTCCAACATGACAAATATTAATTATTCCTACTTAATCCTATTAATAAAATACAAACATCTTTCATAAATTGTGATTTGACAATAGACAATAGAAATATACACGTCTTACACAGTTAATATGCAGACAATACGACTGGAACTCCATAAACAACGTCGTAGATGAAGTATCGCGAGCACTAAATGTGGCATACAAACAGGAGAGACCATATACTAGAATAAAGCAGGCTCCTCAGCTGACAGATCAGCAGCACATTGTGAGTGACGTATATACAACCACAGACACTGACTCGGATACTATATCGCACACAGGAGGTGATGACGTGATACATATACAAACAAAGCAAGCTAAGGTTCTCCAACTCTAAACCGAATCAATCTGAAAGTGTAACTCTCTTTGTAGTTGGTTGTTAGACCATTTCATAGCGTGTAACACTATCTGAAGATGTGACATCTCTCCTTCGTTCGGTACTTCAGGTGTGACTGGCTCGAAGTGTTACCGAGTCCTCGCACCTGATGTAGCTGACTGTGACATACTAAATCAACCCCCAATCTACGCTGTTATCTTAAAGTTCGGTAACACAATACAGCCTAATTACCCATACATTATTAATTAAGAATTACCAAATTGAAGACAATATACGTAACAGATGTAACGATACACGTAGAAGATATAAAGGGAAGAACTGTCACATCATATCCAAGTCAGATTGCCACCTCTTATATCTTACATTAAGTACACTTTTAATTTTAATTTAAAATACACTTGCAATATATTATTTATCTTATTCATTATCAATATCTAAGTTAGCAAAAAGTTTAAACAAATTTGTGTATACTCATTTGTACTTTTTTATATTTATTTTTTATCTTTAATTTTTTATTTTATCAATTTTTAAAATTCTGAGAAACAATGTACTGGTAATAAAACTGAATTTTTATGATATAACATGCAAAATCACAAAATGTACAACCAGCTATATAACAACAGGTAGCAGGTCTTTACTTGAGAAATAAGTAAATAAGTAAAATAAATAATTGTCGCAGGCAAAACTTCTACTGTTACTTTATATACATAAACGACCAACAGTCATCAGCAAGATTGTTCGTGAAAATTGATACTGGATTTCAAAGTCTATTTGAGAGTAACGTTATGAGAAATTAATGCAAATGAGTGGAGGTCGTTGACTAAGGTTGTGGTTATGAAATAACAACATGTTACCACTCGAGCTCCGACGTTCATTGCTGTCATTTCTCCTCCAGGTATCTACTCAAACTTCGTCGAGATGAACTAAGAATGTATTTCGACCTGACACCGACTGCGTATATACCATCTTGTTCTTCTCACGCTGTAGAAAGTAGAATGTGCAAAACATCGCTGTTCAGAGGGAATACGGCTTGAGGGGCGCTACGGCTTGTGACCGGATATTCGACAAGGACAGCACCACATCACGAAATCTCTCCTTCGATGCGAACTACTTACTCTTAGAATGTATACGCCGGCTCCTGTAGACGAGCTGTTCTAGGCGCTTCAGTCCTGTTCAAAAAATGGTTCAAATGTCTCTAAGCACTATGGGACTTATCATCTGAGGTCATCAGACCCCTAGAACTACTTACACCTAACTAACCTAAGGACATCACACACATCCATGCCCGAGGCAGGATTCGAACCTGCGACTGTAGCGGTCGCGCGGTTCCAAACTGAAGCGCCTAGAACCGCTCGCCCACACCGGCCGGCTGAAGAAGAAGGAATGAATACTTCAGTTAGTTTAAGAAAACAATATCGAAAAAATCTTTCACATACAATTCATATACAAAGATGAAATTGATTTTCTGAGACGTAATCGTATCTCTGATATCGACCTGCTATCTACCTCCGTGATCGATCGACCTTGACTCGACGACGGTCGACTGATGCTGTAGAGAGCCGGCAGCCAGCAGTGAGACGGTCAGTGGCATGGGGTATGGTACACCACGTACACATTGACATGAGACGCGCGCGCTTTAGTATCAGGTTGCAAATGGGAAATATGTGAAATGTTCTAGGTTACATACAATTCACATGACGGATACGAAACTTGGTCCATAGTGCAATTTTATAAACAGATATGAACATCGCCTAGTATGCGGGCCTTCGGCGGCAGTGTGTGTATGGTTCAAAAGTTGATCGCCTTTCTCCCTCGGGCGATGCCGCAAGCGGTAGAACCAGGAATACTACTTCTCCCAGAAATGACACATTTTCCCCACACGAAGATCAACATAGGGCTTGGATTCGGGTTCTGACTGTACTTCGTCTTTTCGAGAGAGCAGTACGAATGCGCTAGACTCTTGGGGCTCGCTACAAGAACGTCACTCACTGATTATGCGAGGTACCGAACATCTTACGCAATTTTTTTTAGGGAGTGCCTTGCTTGATCGCCCACATAGTTGGTGTGCCCCAGGTAGGAGGATGTAATTACTGAGTATGAGTTTTATGAACAAGAAAGACCAGGACATGGAGAGGATCCACCATCATACGTGAAGACGTACCCGCCACCAACACGAGGTACAACGGGATCTATGAAGATGGACGTGGTCCGTTATTGTTTTGTAGTGTAAGAAGCAGTTTACGTTTATTATTTGTTACACCATCTATATAAAAGAAAGAAAGTGATGTTCAAAAACTCCACTTTTTACGTTTTCCAGGAATAGTTTATATTACATAGAACATCGTCTTATTTTCACACAATATAAATTTTTACACTGAAGCGCCAAAGAAACTGGTGTAAACATGAATATTCAAATAGTGAGATATTTAAAAAGGCAGAATACGGCGGTGTTGTTAGCAACGCTTATACACTCCTGGAAATGGAAAAAAGAACACATTGACACCGGTGTGTCAGACCCACCATACTTGCTCCGGACACTGCGAGAGGGCTGTACAAGCAATGATCACACGCACGGCACAGCGGACACACCAGGAACCGCGGTGTTGGCCGTCGAATGGCGCTAGCTGCGCAGCATTTGTGCACCGCCGCCGTCAGTGTCAGCCAGTTTGCCGTGGCATACGGAGCTCCATCGCAGTCTTTAACACTGGTAGCATGCCGCGACAGCGTGGACGTGAACCGTATGTGCAGTTGACGGACTTTGAGCGAGGGCGTATAGTGGGCATGCGGGAGGCCGGGTGGACGTACCACCGAATTGCTCAACACGTGGGGCGTGAGGTCTCCACAGTACATCGATGTTGTCGCCAGTGGTCGGCGGAAGGTGCACGTGCCCGTCGACCTGGGACCGGACCGCAGCGACGCACGGATGCACGCCAAGACCGTAGGATCCTACGCAGTGCCGTAGGGGACCGCACCGCCACTTCCCAGCAAATTAGGGACACTGTTGCTCCTGGGGTATCGGCGAGGACCATTCGCAACCGTCTCCATGAAGCTGGGCTACGGTCCCGCACACCGTTAGGCCGTCTTCCGCTCACGCCCCAACATCGTGCAGCCCGCCTCCAGTGGTGTCGCGACAGGCGTGAATGGAGGGACGAATGGAGACGTGTCGTCTTCAGCGATGAGAGTCGCTTCTGCCTTGGTGCCAATGATGGTCGTATGCGTGTTTGGCGCCGTGCAGGTGAGCGCCACAATCAGGACTGCATACGACCGAGGCACACAGGGCCAACACCCGGCATCATGGTGTGGGGAGCGATCTCCTACACTGGCCGTACACCACTGGTGATCGTCGAGGGGACACTGAATAGTGCACGGTACATCCAAACCGTCATCGAACCCATCGTTCTACCATTCCTAGACCGGCAAGGGAACTTGCTGTTCCAACAGGACAATGCACGTCCGCATGTATCCCGTGCCACCCAACGTGCTCTAGAAGGTGTAAGTCAACTACCCCGGCCAGCAAGATCTCCGGATCTGTCCCCCATTGAGCATGTTTGGGACTGGATGAAGCGTCGTCTCACGCGGTCTACACGTCCAGCACGAACGCTGGTCCAACTGAGGCGCCAGGTGGAAATGGCATGGCTAGCCGTTCCACAGGACTACATCCAGCATCTCTACGATAGTCTCCATGGGAGAATAGCAGCCTGCATTGCTGCGAAAGGTGGATATACACTGTACTAGTGCCGGCATTGTGCATGCTCTGTTGCCTGTGTCTATGTGCCTGTGGTTCTGTCAGTGTGATCATGTGATGTATCTGACCCCAGGAATGTGTCAATAAAGTTTCCCCTTCCTGGGACAATGAATTCACGGTGTTCTTATTTTAATTTCCAGGAGTGTATAAGACAACAAGTGTCTGGCGCAGTTGTTACATCTGTTACTGCTGCTACAAAGGCAGGTTATCAAGATTTAAGAGAGTCTGAGCGGACTGTTGTAGTCGGCGCACTACCGATGGGACACAGCATCTCCGAGACAGCGATGGAGTGGGGTTTTTCCGGTACGGTCATTTCACGAGTATACCGTGAATGTTAGGGATCCGGTAAAACATCAAATCTCCGACATCTCTGCGGTCGGAAGAAGATCCTGAAAGAATAGGACCAACGACGAGTGAAGAGAATCGTTCAACGTGACAGAAGTGCAACCCTTCCACAAATTGCTGCAGATTTAAGTGCTGGGCCGTCAACAAGTGTCAGCATGCCAACTATTCAACGAAACATCATGGATATGGGCTTTCGGAGTCAAAGTCCCAGTGCTGTGCCATTGATGACTGCACAACACAAAGCTTTACCCCTCGCATGGGCCCATCAACCCGATATTGGACTGTTGATAACTGGAAACATGTTGCCTGGTCGGTCGAGTCTCGTTTTAAATTGTATCGAGTGGATGGACGTGTACAGGTATGGAGACCACCTCATAAATCCATGGACCCCGCATGTCAGCTGGGGACTGTTCAAGGTTGCTGAGGCTCTATAATGGTGTGGGGCGTGTGCAGTTGGAGTGATATGGGACGTAAGCACTGACACCAGCATCGTTTCAGAACTGATTCAGCAAGTGCGGCAATTCCCCGAAAGGAGCATCCCGCCATTCGGAAGGCCACAATATGACCCACTTCAAACTTGCTTAGTTGGCTGTAGGAAGCACGAGTTCTTAGCCATGGCATGGTTTCCCGCTTGCTTCACACATCGGCATCACAATGAACCTTCCGGCTGCGAGCGTTAATGGGTAGACACACATGGCGCTTTGGTAGCCATGCCACTACGCTTTCTGTTGGCAGACGACGTTGGAACCGTTACCAGTACCTCTACTATTTCTCATGTGACTCACGCCGTCATCGCAAAAAAAAAAAAAAAAAAAAAAAATTGTCGCCGTCTTCCCAGGTGTACCATTTTTTTTCCGGCAGTGTGTCTGTGATACGCACCGGATACAAATCTTTCACTTGGTCACCACTCTGAGTTGGGTACCCCAAGTGGCCGCTACTAATTGTGGTACATTTGTGGCGCCTCTTTGCGCCTGGAGGTGCCCCAAGCGGAGTTCTGTGTCGATTGAGCTTTGAGATGGTCCGGACTGTAAGCGAAGAATTGTAAATTATCGATGCAAAATAGCGATGTAAAATACTCGTATATCAGAAAAGGTAATCACGATCAGTCCGCCCCTGGTAGGTGCTTGGTCAGCCCGGCGGAATGTCATACCTATCCGCTCAGGGACTGGGTGTTGTATTGTCCTTATCATCGTCGTTTCATCCCCATCGACACGCAAGTCGCCGAAGTGGCGTCACCTCGAAAGATTTTGCACCAGGCGAACGGTCTACCCGACGTGAGGCCCTAGCCACACGGCATTTCCATTATCACGATCTGACATAACGCTCAGTACTGATGAACGAGATATTTACAAATGACGCACTGTCATTGAACACGTAGAAGACGTAATACATCAAACGGATGGGTTTCGTCGTATATTGTTAACGAAATTACTGGGCTTGTGCCTAAGTTCGTAGCGTTTCTTCGTAAGTTTCATGAACACAACAGATACATGTAACACAGACTTCAGTCATCAATAATATATTCTGATTCATTATTTACAACATCCTGTGAGCGTGCAAGCTGTGGCGGAAAATTAGAGCGGCAGTTTCCAGCCGCAGAGCACGTGGCTTGCGGTTGCTACGGGGCCGTGGCGAGAGGCTAGCGTGTACGCGGCCTAGGAAAAAGAGAAGTGGACGCTTGGCAGGGGCGCAAATGGCCGTCTTGGGGCGCTTGGAGAAATTTATATGCCAGAGAAAAATTGATAAAGACAGAACTAAGAGTGACACGGAGGTGCGAGTTAGCACTCACGGACAGAAAAATATGTAAAACTGAATTATCTTGACGCGCCACAAAAACAAATAATAGTTTAAAAGTTATTGCCGTCATAAAA
Source organism: Schistocerca nitens (assembly GCF_023898315.1). Classification (NCBI taxonomy): domain Eukaryota; kingdom Metazoa; phylum Arthropoda; class Insecta; order Orthoptera; family Acrididae; genus Schistocerca; species Schistocerca nitens. The sequence continues at coordinate 525,442,002 of NC_064620.1, forward strand.
ATTGTAAATTTTGAAAGTTCAAAAGTTAATATCACTGCAATGCTGTGGCTGATTAATATGAACAAAGTGTCTCCAGATGGGGATAGTAGAGCTGCATCGAGCAATCACAGCCGATTTTGCATAATTAGTACCTTTTTTGGAAGAGAGGTCGGAAAGTGGGATTCGACTGGGAGAAACTGTCTTTTTGGTAATAAAATGGTTCAAATGGCTCTGAGCACTATGTGACTTACTTCTGAGGTCATCAGTCCCCTAGAACTGAGAACTACTTAAACCTAACTAACCTAACAACATCACGCACATTCATGCCCGAGGCAGGATTCGAACCTGCGACCGTAGCAGTCGCGCGATTCCAGACTGTAGCGCCTAGAACCACTCGCCCACTCCGGCCGGTTTTGATAATAAATAAATTTAAAGAGAGGAAACTAGCGGCAGCACTCTAAAGTTTAAAGAGGTAGATGAGTAATTAAGTATGTATTTTTATTTGTTTATTTATCAGGGAAAAGCAATATCACGCCACAAGAACATTAGTTGTGAAAAAAAGATGACAGATGCAGAAAGCTGGACCTTAGATTGTTATTACCCGGAAAATTTCCATAATTTTCAATATGTCATATATTTTTTGTTTTTAGTTTTAGAATATTCGTAATTTTTGTGAAATATTGTTTTGAGTTAAGCCGTCGTTTCGAGGGTGAATAGGGCGGCCGTCTTTGATGACAGGGGACTTGATTCTGAGCGACGCTAAGAGCCTGACGTGCCGCACATCTAGAGGTAGTAGTTGGTTCGGCGACAACTATGTATGTAGCGACGTTCCAAAACGATCAAGTTGACCGCAATATAGTGGTTTAGGACAGCAGACAACAGTGCATTTTGTAAACTGTCAAAAGACTGTCAAGTGCCGTGATCGCGACATATGAATTTCATAGTAAAGTGTTGCAGCATCAGTTATTAACGGCCGCCCTTACGTAAGAGCGTAGACAGTGAAACAATTAGTGAACAGGGAAGCATAATCGATCGATCGGTCGGCAACAGCTCGCCTCAGGATTCCGAAATGACAGGACACAATCCTGCAAATACAGTAGATTCAGGTTTTTCGTCCTCTCCGTTTTCTCAAATAATTCAAGACACATTTTCTGCTTTTCAAAATGCGAATATTGCCTGTTCAAATGCACTGACGAATAGCGCTGAGGAACATGTTTCAGACACCAGTGCATTGTTATTACAATTAATGCAACAAATGGGACAAAAACTTCAAAAGTTAGACACAATGGAACAAAATCTTCAAAAGTTAGACAAAATGGAACAAAATCTTCAAAAGTTAGACACAATGGAACAAAATTAGAGACAAACACAGCTAAAGTTAGACGCAATGGAACAAAATCAAAAACAGTCACAGCAACAGCTTCAAAAGTTAGACATTACGCTTTAACAAACACGTGAAGGTTTAACTCATGAGCTACTTAAAATCGAATCTAAACGTCAAAAAGTCTGTAATGACGTAAAAACACAAATTTTTGAACATTGTCATGAAAATGCATTACAGAATCACGAAGCAGCCATAAGAGAACTGCAAATCATTGTTCATGAAAATCATGACACCTTACAAGACAAAATTGACTCAGTTGCATGTACTGATTCGGTTATGCAACTTGCAAAACTCAGGAAAACTTAAAGGGCACAGTAGATACTATTTCAACACAAATGGACACTTTGAAACTTGGTTCAGAAAAACATACTGATGAAATCAGTTCACTATCGGAGAAAGTAGCCGAGCTTTCGTATCAGTTCAATAACTTATCTACGAAGGTAGATGATACTCTGAATGATACAAGACCGGTAGTCTTTAATGACACAGACGAGTATGAACAAATTAGAAAATTCAAACAAAATCAGAATCAAGTCAATACACATTACAAAGGAGAAATCCTGGAAGTACAAGATCAGTTGGCACAAGTAATACAAGAATTACATATTTCAGAGGAGACTCGCGCTCCAACACGGGAAGAGGGACTTAGAAATACGGAAAAGCCAGAAAATAATAACACGAAAGAAATTAGCAAGGTGCACCGAATTTTGAGATGGAACCGCCGACACGACATGCGACTCGCCGACACGATGATTTTGACTATAAGCTGTTCATTACTACACGTAAATTCAAAACATTTAAGAATTCTGGCAACGACATTCATCCACAAGCATGGCTCCATCAATTCTGTCATTGTTTTCCTACCAACTGGTCATTGGAGCACAGGTTAGAATTTATGTGTGGCTACTTAGAGAATGAACCAGCTGTAAGAATGCGATCCGTCATTCACGATTGTCACAGTGAAGGAGAATTTTATCATGCCTTCCTCTCAGCGTATTGGTCTCAAGCTACACAAGACCGAGTAAAACATAGCATCATAATGATGAAACATTTCGAACAATCTGAATCTTCCTGTCTTGTCAAATATTTCTTGCTTGTTAGTTGCACGATTACGTAACGACTCTAAGGCTTACATACTTAGAACATATACCAGTACTGCTAACGATATTTTACTGCAACATTTTGGTTTACTTGAAAATACATTACGGATTTAAAGTGCTTGTTGAGAGATACCAGATGACACAGTGGTTAGTTTATTTGACAGCTACACGACTATATTACGACGCTACTAATGTGTGACACAATTTACATTGTTGCTTTTGCGGTGTATCTGTTTTATATCTGCACAGTTTTTCTGAATTCTTCTGGAAAGGAAAACATGTTTTAGTAGTAACTTTTGTGGTATAGTTACAATGAGACAGCCTTTTCTGTAACACAACAATGCGTTACAGTACAGTACTTACTTCATCACGGCAATAAGCGTAACAACTACAATATCTATACGCATAGCAATTCACTTTGTTTATTACGAGGTAAGTGCATTGACTTCTACAGAACTTTGCTTACAGACGACGATAATTACCACACTTGGCACATTTTTTACCCTTAAGTAATGACAGAGATTGTCTTACAACAAGACACACAGTTTAGCGCTACAATACACGTATTTGAGTGATTTATTTTGTACTTAAAACATTTATGTTTAAAGGTTTTCTGTGATACATTTCATTCCATTGCTGTAATCTGTAACACCTGAGGGTATAATTACATTAATCCTTAGGGGGTACACGCTTACTCTGAGTACCATATGTTTGGCAAGCACAAGGAGCCCTAGCTAATATGGTATTTGCTTGTACAACTTTACACATCGGTACCATATTTCTCTAGCACATAAATTACACAGCTATCCAATCATTTAACTGAGAGAGACAAACATTTTCTTACTACATCAGTGACAGATGTTTACGTAATTACATAGTAGGATAACTTCACTTACGAAATTGTATTTTGTCTGTGCTTTGTGAACTGTTCATATTGTTTCGGAACCACTGTGATACTATGAGAGCTTTGAATGATGTATTTGGTATGCAATCATGATTTTTAAAGTACGTTTAGGTAGATGACACTATTGACATGAACAGAGGATTTTTTTTAGGTTTTGAAATTATTGCAGAAAGCTACGAAGTTTTTGAGATTTGACTGAGGTGTTATGATATTATTACGACGACGATGTCTATTATGCTGTTGAGATATGTTTATGATCAATAAGCTGATGCTATATGAGGAATTTGATTATGCTACTTATCTATTATGATGAAATATTGAAGAAGTGTCGATGAATATGCGTATGTGTAATAAGGTAAGGAGTAATGAGTAGTGGTTAGGGACTCTGGTTTGTGAAAAAGGATGTTGGAAACCAAGAATCGTACTTTAAGAGTTATGACTTGTGTGTCCATGCGTGTATGTATCACAACACTGCTACTCATGAGATATCGTTTCTACACATTTCTACTGTAATTTTTATATCTGTGAAATTTTGTATATGAGACTGTCACTGTAGCGCATACTGCTGATGTAAATATTTCGGTAAGAAAGCTAAGTGACCTTGACATAATGCGCAGTCGCCTGGAGAAAAAGCCATTAGGTGGAGAGAAAAGAGGCTATTAACCTCGATATTGACATTCCTTTGTAGAAAGCATTGCAAATACGACACTTTCTGATATTTACTGAAATGACTAATGAAACGATGAGAAACATTTCATGGCTATTGTCTTTCTTGTAGAGAATTTTTACTGCCTTATGAAATGCCATATGGCTAGTGAATGACGTTTCACTCCTTGCTTTATGTATTTCTTTGGTCATTTTGTTTAATATCTAGTTTCTAGTTGCACTGCAGCATTGGTTAAAATAAAATTTAATAGATGCACTAATATCACTATTTTCTGTTTACAGACCCAGTAAAGAATAATTTTATAATGTACTTTCTTAGAAAAGAAAGCACAAATAGACATTTCCCTTCAAAGGAATTGCATACATAATTTTTGGTAATGACTGGGTAACTTGTTTAGTAGAGTAAGTCAATGTGATGCATCAATGTAGTGTTAAGATGTGACATAGTTACTAGACATTTCCTATTTTTACTGTAATATTTTTTTCTGCTTGAGCTTTTTCTTGTTTAGGTATAAGTTACTCCATTTAATGTTGCTGTTTGTCAGGCATTGCCCTACTGAATTTTACCTTGTGTTAAGCCAGTTTTACTACTGATTAATTTTTCTTGTTTGCTGCACAGTGCCTTATATTAGTTGTAATATTGCATTTGCTTTGCTAATTTAGATATACTGCTGCTTGCTTTGCCAATTTGCATTTTTTTGTCATTGCTGTTTGTGTTAATTGTTTTGTGCTGTTGCATTGCCCCATCCCTTAGTATATAAGCATCTGAGCTCAAGATGGGGTAGGCTATATAAGAGAACGAGTTGTGATGAATTGGAAGAAATGCATTGAGAAGCTATAAGAAAATGGTTTGGCCAAAAAAGTATTTTGAAAGAGGATATGATCAAAAAAGTAGGGTTTAGGGACAACAGGTTTAGGAAGGATTTTCTTGGAAATAAGTGATAAGGTAAGATAATGGAAAATAAATAATGAGATAAGAAATATGTGAACACATAAATACAGAAAGCATCCTTGGATAGGATTTTTTTGGTGGAAACAAATGTTGAAATAAGAGGAAAGATCTGTGGAATGAAGTTTTGGGTTGGACTGCAGTACCAAATGTTACACTGAAAACGAACCCTGTCCTTTCCTTTTGTGTTATTCCGCTATATGTTTGTGTACCCTTGTGTATTTCTGTTCTTCCTGTCTTTATGTGTTTAGCTGATAAGAGTTATGTTGTAGAATTTTTCTGATAATATGTTACTTTCTTTGTAAACATGTTTAGACATTACTTATTCTGTTTTGTTTTAATGCTCATGTGTGAAATTAATGTTTCGAAAACTATTATCATTGCTTTATTTATTTATGTCATAATTTCTGTAATACTGATGTATATGTTTATTTCTATTCTTTTGTAAAGCCTGTATTACTACAAATGTTATATGTATAATTAGATTTTAATGATGTTGTCTGTATCTTTGAAATTGTATTCTCATGTCATAAAATTGTAATGGACACCAGTTCATCAAATTAAGTAACTTGTAAACATACATTTCAATGCACACGTTTGTGTTTGTCATAGTATATGCAAAATACGTGAGAAGTTGGAACTGTTAGTGTTTGCACGTGTGTTAATAATTCAGCAAGGGACTGGTTAACAGCATTCCTGGTTCTAAGGACATTTCAAAAAAAAAATTTTGTGAGTGCACAAGTGGTGGTTCATGGACTTGCTATATTGTCTGCAAGACTTCTAAGGACATACCAAAAAGTTTGTGAGTGCACAAGTTGTGGGTTATGGACTTGCTATATAGTACAAGTCTCTTCAATGGTGATTGCGCACCTGCGCAGTCACAACAGATGACTGCTGGCCGTCTCTTCAAGGACTGCAGTGGGTCTGCACCTTTGATGACCCACAAATACGATTATTTCTACAAGGACTGCAGTGGGTCCGCACCTTTGATGGCCCACCAGTACCATACTCTCTACCAGGACTACAGCAGGTCTGCTCTGTGATGAGCTACCTACCAATATTCTTCAAAACTTCGACTGACTCTGTTGTGGGTTTGCTCTGTTGTGGCCCATTACCTGTCTGCATGTCAAGAGTCAGCACTGTCTTTCCGTTGGAAGGACAACACTACTTCTTCAAGAGTGCATGGAAATCCACTACTTCCGTGTGCATTTTCTTTTACTGCTCAGAAATTGAGAAAAAAAACACTGCAATTTTACTGTGATGAATGATCAGGACTGTCTTTATGGACTGTGAGAAAATTTTAGCTTTTGACCAACATTGTATCAATAAGTGTGTGCATTTGATATCTTGGTTATTGTAGTTATGAAAAATTTTTTCAAGTCTGTATTGGCCACGGCCCAAAACAATTTGTAAATTTTTTTGTGGGGAGCATGGGGGCTATGTAAGTAGGCTGTTTAGGTTTTTATATTGTTAACGCCACGTAGCGCTCTGTATGAAAATCACTGGCTGTGCTGTGTGGAGTCTGTGGCTGGGTGGCATTGTTGGAATAGTCGCTATTGTAGTGTTGGGCAGTTGGATGTTAACAGCGTGTAGCATTGTGCAGTTGGTGAGCCACCAGCAGTGGTGGATGTGGGGAGAGAGATGGCGGAGTTTTGAGAGCGGATGATCTGGACGTGTGTCCATCAGAGACAGTAAATTTGTAAGACTGGATGTCATGAACTGATATATATATTACGACTTTTGAACACTATTAAGGTAAATACGTTGTTTGTTCTCATCAAAATCTTTCATTTGCTAACTGTACCTATCAGTAGTTAGTGCCTTCAGTAGTAGAATCTTTTATTTAGCTGGCAGTACCGGCGCTCGCTGTATTGCAGTAGTTCGAGTAGCGAAGATTTTTGTGTGGTAAGTGATGTGTGAAAGGTATAGGTTATTGTTAGTCATGGCCATTCTTTTGTAGGGATTTTTGAAAGCCAGATTGCGTTGCGCTAAAAATATTGTGTGTCAGTTTAGTGTCGATCAGAATAGGTAAAGAGCGAAATGTCTGAGTACGTTCAGTTCTGCTCAGCTATTTGAAAATCAAATAATGTAAGAGATTTATCAGCACAGTAATTCATTAATTTTTCTAAGGGGACGTTTCAACCATTTTGAACGGAACAAGAAAATTTCTTTACGGAGATGGCACTGCAACTGGAGCTCAAGGAAAAGCCTTTGAGGAAGTGGAGATGAAGCTGACAGCAGTCCTCAGGGATCTCGGCAAATATTATAATGAAAATGGAAATGCCTTGTGGCTAGGGCCTCCCGTCGGATAGACGGTTCGTCTGGTGCAAGTCTTTCGAGTTGACGCCACTGCGGCGACTTGCGTGTTGATGGGGATGAAATGGTGATGATAATGACAACACAACATCCAGTCCCTGTGCGGAGAAAATCTCCGACCCAGCCGGGAATCGAACCCGAGCCATTAGGTATGACATTTCGTCGCGCTGGCCACTCAGCTACAAGGGGTGGACAGTATTATGATGAAAAACACGTGAAGCCAAAGCCCAGGGAGGCGCAGGTCTGTGCCTTTAATCCGTGAAATTTCGGAGACCAGGAGGAAGCTAGGTATTATCTCGAAAAGGTAACCGCTATGCCACTACAATACTCCAAAATATCTCAGAGCAGAGTTGGATCATGGTATCATATTCAAAGATCATTGCCAAGAAACAAAGCTGAAAGTAACAGTAGGGAACAACATCATACGTTAACTTACTGGCACCATCTGTGGATCACAGCCTAACGTACTCCGTATATCTGCCCTGGCACTATGCTTCTCTGCTGCAGAATATGCAGCACTGGTCTGGGGCAACTCCACACATGGTAAACAGGTGGACATGGCATTGCATGAGACCGGACACATTGTGACTGTCTGCTTACGACCAACTTCTGTCACCAAAATCTATAAAAAAAAATGGTTCAAATGGCTCTGAGCACTATGGGACTTAACTTCTAAGGTCATCAGTCCCCTAGAACTTAGAACTACTTAAACCTAACTAACCTAAGGACATCACACACATCCATGCCCGAGGCAGGATTCGAACCTGCGACCGTAGCGGCCGCGCGCTTCCAGACTGTAGCGCCTTTAACCGCTTGGCCACCACGGCCGGCAAAATCTATCAAATTGTGGGTATAGCGCCACCTGACATCCGCAGAAGGACAGCCGTAGAACTGAGATAAAGTAGCAGGAAATCGATCCCAGGCAACCCCCTGTTCGTTCACGAAGCAAAAGATGTATACTGAGATCGAGAAGGAGCTTCATGCACACATCAGCAATTCCGTCAGCACCTGTAACTCGTCGAACGTAGCTATGGCAGGATTCATTAACAGAGAGGGATGGGAAAGACTTCAAAGAGGAAGCTGCAGGGAGCTTCCATCTGTCGTATGCGACGTGGGTGGCCCTAAACCTACTGAGGCCAGAAGAGTCAAGATGCAAGGCGAACCTCAGGAAGTGCGGCTACACCACTGAGGAGAAATTAAGTGAGCAGGGCGACCTACATGACACACAACATCCCCTGCTCCGCAAACCTGCACGATCCTTGTACCATAGAAGATTTTTATGCAGCAAGTGATAAGGCCATCAAAACTGCGGAATACTGGGAATTGCGATCCAGTTAATAGAAAACCATATATGACTTGCTGCATTACATTATTAATTTCAGTATCTCGTGTTACTGTACCGTACTGTTATTTAAAATGTTGAATTTTAATCATTTTGCACATCGAAGTCCTGGACATGTAAAATAAAATAAATAGCGATTTTCATCAATCTCCCTCTACACCTCCTCCAAAGTTCTACGAGAATGTGAAGTAGTCTTGTTCTCTGACAGGTTTTCAAATCATCAATTACCCGTCCTCTGCCTAGTGAGTGGTTTTGAATGAACTACCTAATCTGTTAGCGAAAACACGACTGACAACGTCAAGGTGCGCTATGGAAATCTAAGCATCAACAGCGTATCGCTATTAGCGTGCGTGGGAACTCTATGTCGTTCAAATACACTGCAACCTCCCAGCAAAAATAAATGAAAAGCCTATGATAATGAAAACGTGCCAAAAGTTATTTCCCCACAAGATTACTGAATAATAATGACCCAAATGTTGTTGAGCCCCCACAAAAATGTAAGTCAATTCAATGATAATGAAATCTCAGTGACAATGAAAACGCAAAATAGACCGAAATGTCGATCGTAGGCCCTGTGCAACTTTGAATTTAAGTGAAACTTTTCTTTAAGGAAATGCATGGGAAACTTTCTTTCAATTCAAATGATTGTTTTCTTAAAAAATTGCTTTGAAAACAAAATTATTATTGGGGCGATTCTTGATCAAATTGATTACAGTTAATATACATTATATTATCAGATGTGCGCAATGCTGCTTCATTACCTTATTTAAAAAATATACCTCGTCCTCAATCTTGACCAGGGGGCCATGTCGACGCCCGCCGACTCCTCACACACAACTCCGACTGTCTCGCGCGTGCTACTAGCACTGACTGAGTGCAACTAGCAACTGCCACTACTGACTCCCTACATGCAACTGAACTCTCTCGCAACTCGACCGCAACTGCACTGAACTCTCGCGCGCTTAAGCGCAGACTAGCAACGATAAATAATTCTCTGGTCAGAGATTCTGTCATGCCTCGCCATCGCTGTGATGAATGCATACGCGTTTCATAACCCTCCACTGGGGGGGGGGGGGGGGGGGGGGCAAAAATGTGGCAGCGATGGTGAGTCATTTGGACTTGCCATGAGCAGCAAATTTTTTCTTAATTAATTAATTAGAACATTAATTAAATGTGGTGCACATGCACCGAGTACAGAACATATCAGGCAAAGACAAAATATATACAAAACATATTCACAATTGGCAAAAGTACACACGCACAGTAGTACAGAACATATCAGGTAATGACAAAATATATATACAATGAGTAGAAATCATTTTAACAAAATGACAAAAATGCACATGCACTGTATTTCAGAATATATCATCAAATTACAAAATGTATATACAATGAATGCAAATCATATTGATAAATGACAAAAGTGCACACGCACTGTAGTACAGAATATATCATCAAATCACAAAATGTATTAATAAATGACAAAAGTGCACACGCACTGTAGTACAGAACGTATCAGAAAACCACAAAATGTATACGTAATGAGTACAAATGGCATAAAGTGCACACGCACTGAAGTTAAGTACAAAACATATTAACAAATGGCAAAAATGCACACGCACTGTAGTTCAGAACATATCAGCAAATCACAAAATGAGTACAAATCATATTATCAAGTGGCATAGAGTGCACACGCACTGTAATACTCTCTAGTATTTTTCTACAACAAACAAACAAATCAAGGAGTGTAATAAAGTGCACATGCACTATAGAAGTCTTTAGTAATTTCAGGATAACTGATCTTATTAACAAATGAAAGGAAGTGCACACGCACTGTATATGACTTTTTCATGTTACAAGAATTAGGAAAGGAATAGGAAGGATTGCGTCATGGTTGTAGCACTTAGGTTGCACGCAGCTGCACTGAAAGTCCATATCTTTCCACAGAAGTACATCAAGTGAGACAATCTGAAGTTCTTTTCCCAGAAGTGTTTATCAGCGTAGCCAAGACACTGAAATGTCGTAGTAATATTCCATGTTATCATTTTGGCAGTACATCAGGTACACCAAACAGTGGGACCATAATAATGTCTCCATCGCTCGCGGTGGTGGACAGCATGTCGTGTCAACACCACGCTCTTACAAGGCACACCAACGTAGAATTAGTGCAAAAACCAAATATAGTGCTCCATGATCATGAGGATGGACAGGAAAAATGGATATTGCAGTAATTCAGGGTAGTTAGCTCAGAAGGTGAAGGACATTAAGTCACATAGTAGTCTTCATTGAGAATTACAGTAGTAGTTTGCGGCATTCATAGCCCAGTTATTACACATTTATGTACCATGTATTTAGTATTACAGAATAATGTTCATAAAATTAACTGAATATAGCAATTATTGGCATCATGGGTAATCGTATTACAATAAACAGTGGCATTCCTTGGCCAGTCACAAAGCATATTTAGTATGACAGAATAATGTTCATAAAATTAACTGATTATAGTGAACATTGGCACTTATTGGCCAGCTATAAACCATCAGAAGTCATCATTGAAAAGGAGAGTCAATTATTGGCATAGCATTAACATAATTCATTGAGTTATACTAATTATTGGCACTCATTCGCCAGTTACAAAACATCAAAAGTCATCATTGAAAACAGGAGCTAATGAGTGGCATAGTATTAACATAATTCATTTAGTTAAACTAATAATTGGCACTCATTGGCCAGCAAGTATTGAATAATACAAAACATTGTTCATCATTCAGTATTATTCAGAACTCTCTTAAATGGGTAGCATTATTTGGAACTGGTGATACATTTTTTTTTGTTAGCAATGCATTGCTTTGGGTAATTATAAGGGAAAGCAAGAAGAGAAAAAGAAAAAAAAATTGCTTCTGGGTTGTTCCTGTAAATGAAAAATGTGTAACGTCATTCGTCATGAGTCAGCTGTAGCAAGGTTATGAAACGAGGAAGTATATGTGATCACATTTATAAATGATAGACATAACTGGGTAAAAAAAATGAAAGTACTAATACAGGATTCATAAGTAACAGGTTTAGTATCATTAAAAGCTTCTCCTGAAAAAAATACAAAATGGATTATTGAGCTGAAAGAAGAAACGCATACTACGCTGAAAAGTAGTGAAATGTGTATAAAAATATGTGTTCTCTAGCTGTCCTTTCCAAAACTTTCAGTCATCATACCATACGATATAAAACATACTGTCAAAACAAACTGCAACAAATACTTAAATAACTACATAGCATAAATACATAAACTTCAACATCATCCTCATCTGTAAAGAAAAAACTTCATTATCCATCACTTCATTATCCATATTATCATAACTTCATTATTATCATCACCTTAAAGAAAAACTTCATTATCCACCGTAGCATATTCTTCATCATTACTCTTCATCAGCATTCATTATCATCTGCAAAAAATCACCTCATTACTCATTACACAATTATTCCTTATCTCTAGCATATTTCATCACTAAAACTAAGATGTGTAGTTCTGTCTGACAGCCTGCATCAATCGCCTTGTATTCTGAAAGAAAAAATTAGTTAAGACTGCTATTCCACGATGTGTATAGTATATTCTTGTTAATGATTGTTAATTCTGATCCATTTACTCTTTCTCATAAGGTTATTGTATCTTCTTTCGTCTATTCCGTAGTTGAAATTCCCATTTCTGTTTAATTTATTTCTTTCACGCATTATTTCTTTCTGAAATTGATGAACAAAGATTAATGTCTTTCATTTAAATCATATACCCATTAAATAATGACTGGTTTATAGTAACATAATTTGAGCATACAGCAGACCGTGACAGAAAACGTAATATGTCAAAAGCATAGACAGTGTTCAAAGGCAAAAGTATACACAGAATATCACAATGCAGCAGCAAAAAAAAAAAAAAAAAAAAATGTAAAACAGTCACGAAATTGAGATATCATAAGGCAAAAATGTTAAAGTCAACTGGTGTTTGCTATGTATTAACCATTTCATATTGCATACAAAAAAACATGAAACAATCGTATATACATAAGAAAGACAAAATGTGACGTTCGTTGTGTTCAGCTTGTATGTAGTGGAATTAATAGAGGGAGGAATTAAAAGACTTTAATGGAGAGAGAATTTGATAAAATTAATACGTCACTACATAGAATTGCATAATTATTCATAAAATACGTAAGTTTGTTTGGAAAAATATGCACGGTCTGATGTGTAACGACAAGAAAAGTGACCTGCTAACCTTACCTTGCCGGGCACTTGCCAAGAAAAAATACGATAATCATCAATAATTAATCATGTGAATATAATTGCATAAGTGGTCATAAAATGTGTAAGTTCATCTGGAAAATATGCACGGTCTGATGTGTAACGACAAGAAAAGCGACCTGCTAACCTTACCTTGCCGGGCACTTGCCAAGAAAAAATACGATAGTCATCAATAATTAATCATGTGAATATAATTGCAGAAGTGGTCATAAAAATTAGTAAATGGCATCACAGCATGTTAAATCATAGAGTGGTTTCATTCAATAAAGGGTTTAATGTTCGACACATGGTGGTTGCCCTTACTTTTCCTGTTTCTCAAAGTTTCAACGTGTACAACATTGGGGTGAGGAATGCTGCGAATCCGGTATGGACTTGCGTATAGAAGTTCAAATTTACTGCACTTACCTTTTATTCTGCTGGATAAATAGTGTGTACGTACTAATATCTTCTGTCCAATGTGAAAGTCACGGCGTGTACAAACCTGTTTTTGTTGTCTTCTCTGGCGCTCTGCGGCACGTTTGATGTTGTTCAGCGCAATGTTAATTATTTCATGGTGTCGTAATCGACGAGATGTAGGAAAGTGTACTAATTCTTTAATTTTGTTAGGTGGTTCAGCATTTTTCAGTATAACAGAATAGTGGATTCATTTGGTATGGAATTAATTACATCTTGGAATGAGAATATGTGTGTATCCCAATCAATATGTCTTTTGTGTCAGTATATTCTACACAGTTTACCAATTTCTCTCATTAATCGTTCACAAGGGTTCGAAGAAGCATGGTACTTGGATATATAGATCGGAGAAATGTTTCTAGCTCGTAACATACGTGTCCATGTAGCAGAACGAAATTGTGATCCATTGTCAGAAATTACTTTCATCACATGCCCTACATGAAATAGAAAATGTTTTACAAATGCTCTCGAAACGGTTTTAGCAGTAGCTTTGCGTAACGGAGTGAAATTACCAAATTCTGAAGTGAGTTCAACAGCGTCAAAGCTGTAGCAAAAACCTCTGTTAGTTCTCGGAATTGGACCAAAAATGTCTACAGCGGCCATATGTCTTAATTTAACAGGTATAATGGGATATAATGGAGGAATATGTGAAGTGGTGTCTGACTTAGCTTTCTGGCAAATTTTACATGACGCTAAAACTCGTCGTATACGTTTCTCCATGTTGACAAAATAACAGTTCTGTCTCAGTATAAGAAAATATTTTCTGGCTCCGTAATGTGCATAACTTAAATGAGTGTACCAGATTAATTTGTTAACCAGTTCGTCAGGAATGCATAGTAACCAACTGTTGCTGTCAAGATGAGAGCGGCGAAACAGAAAGTCATTGCGTACAGTGTAATGGTTTCTAATCGTAACATTATTCTTATCTTGCCAAAGGTGTTTAATTTCTTTCCACACATTGTCTTTACTTTGCTCTTTTGCTATGTCCTGTAATGACGACGAAATAAAATTTTCAAATGCAACTTGCTGAATGTACATAACGCTGAAATTTGCTTTGCAGAAGTTGGTTGCGATGTCATGCTGATTGTTGCTGAGAGAACGGGATAGTGCGTCTGCTATAACATTTTGTGTGCCGGGAATGTGAACAACTGTAAAATTAAATTCCTGTAAATAAAGTTTCCATCTGCTTAATCTGTCGTGAGTGAATTTAGCCGAAAGTAAAAATTGTATAGCTCTATGGTCTGTGTAGACTGTAGTGTGTCTTCCATAAAGAAAATGCCTAAATCTCGTAAAAGCCCAAACAACACATAGCGTTTCCAGTTCTGTAACAGAATAATTTCGTTCAGCAGGTGACAGAATGCGGCTTGCAAATGCGATGTTTTTGATTACTGTAGAGCCATCTTCTTCAATTTCCTGAAAAATATGTACGCCTAAAGCGGTATTGGAACTGTCGGTCGCAATGGAAAAATTTTTGGTAAGATCTGGATGCGATAAAAGTGGAGCATTCAACAAAGCATGTTTCAGGTTCATAAATTCAGAATTTGCTTGCTTATCCCAGGACCAAATAGTGTTTTTACCTGTTAATTGGCATAATCTAGGTGTGTCTAAAGCAGAGTGATGAATAAATTTACGAAAAAAGTTAATTAAACCCAAAAAGCTGCGTAATTGTTTTTTCGTTGTAGGAACAGTAATATCACGTAGAGCTTGAAGTTTTTCCGGATCAGGCGCAATGCCTTCTGCTGAAATTACGTGTACAAGAAATTTTATGGAAGTTTTGCCAAAGTGCGATTTACTGAGATTAACTGTGAGTCCTTGAGCATGAAAAGTTCGCAACAGTTGTTCTAGAATCAGATTGTGTTCAGTCCAGTTAGCTTCTGCAATAAGAATATCATCTACGTACGTCGTAATTCTGTCTTTAAGTTCTGTCGGAAGTATAGTGTTCAAACCGCGAATAAAAGCTGCAGAAGAAATAGTTAAACCGAATGGTAATTTGCAAAATTGATAACAGTCGCCAAAACAGAGAAACGCTGTGTACTTTCTGCAGTTCGGATGAAGCCGAATTTGCCAAAATCCCGATTTCAAATCTAGTGTGGAATAAATAGCCGTACCATGAAATTTCTATAGTAGTTCTTCTAGTGTCTGTAGTCGATCTGTTTCATTAATAATAATGTCATTGATGTGACGTGAATCAAGCACGAGGCGAAGTGAGCCATCTTTCTTCGTAACAATATGTAGCGGGTTTATGTACAGACTAACTGCCGGTTCAATAATTCCTTGGTTAAGCATACCCTGCAATTCTTTTTTAACCTGTTCTCGGTGGATATATGGAATGGGATAATGCTTTGCTTTAAATGTGTCGTGCTGTTTGACTCGAAATTCATACATAAATCCGGACATAGTACCAGGAATGTTATCAAAAACTGGAGCTTGCTGTAGAAGAATTTTGTGTAGTTGCGCGCGTTCGTCGTCTGTATTTGCACTGCTTTGTTTAACTTTGTCAGAAATCATCTGCATTACGTCGTAGTCAGCTTCGTCTGGAGTATTATAGTTATGTACGTACGTATCTGTGAACAATGTGGAATTACAATCTATGTTACGTGATACGGAAATGACCTCTGTGCGATTAATTGTTTGTTCTTCTGCAGATAATGAGAGCTGAAATTCTAAAGCCAATTGTATATTTTCGTCCTTCAACATTAAATAAGAATTCTGAAAATCGATAACTGCGTCGAGTTGTACTAGAAAATTCGTCCCTAAAATAACGTCTGTTGTCAATAAAGGAACAATCCAAAAATTTGAGTGAAAAGTATGACCTGCAATACAAAATGATAAATGTGTCTGTAATTTAACGTCTACTCCTTTATCCGATAGTGCTCCTTTCACATTCGTTTTGCCTAATGGTAATGTGGGATAGGTATTCTCTTTGTTACACTCGTTAAAAGTTTCTTCATTTATTACTGACATAGGTGATCCAGAATCGATTACTGCTGAAAATTTCGATGAACCAATTTTAATTTCGATGACAGGATGTGAAATGATTTTCTGAACAACTGGTCTTTCCTGTAAAAGAGTGTCTCGGATGTCGTCGAAAGTAATAACATTTTCGTGAATAACATTCTGTGTATCTGAAGTATTGCTTACGTTGCTGGAAGATGCAACCTGTACAGCATCTAGCCAGATTCTATCTGACGTGTTATTATTATCTGGAGGATGTTGTGGCATTTCTACTATTTGAACTGTTCTATTACTTCTTCCAGACGTATTACGCTCTGGATGATACCTACTGTCGGGTTTATTCATAAGAATATGTTGTTGTTGATCATTTTTTTGCTGGTAAGACCGACTGTTATTATACGTACGCTGATAATTGTGCTCATTATTTTTACGTCTGTCGTAATAGTCATTCTTATACGGTGCATTGCGATAGGAATTGAAATACTGTCTTTTCTGCACGTAGTTATTTCCTTGCTGCCATGCGTTACTATTTGTTGGATCTGGGACTATACGTGCACGCGGCGAAACATTAAAGCCTTGTTGACCTTGTGCATTACATTGTTGGTTAGGTATGCTAACCGGCTGACTTTCATGCTGTTGTGGTGGAAAATGTCTATTGTTACTAAAATGTGGTTCCTGTTGCTCATAATTTTGACGATACCGATAATTAAAATTTTGCCTGTTATTAAAGTTCTGTTGGTTGTCGTTCCTAAAGCGTCTATTACCTTTACTATTGAAATGACGTGGTTGATCGTAATTACTGTACATTTGTTGACCTTGGTTATTATAAGAAAAATTTTTGTTTACAAAAGAATAATCAGATTGTTGTACTTCCAAGAGCTGTAACAGATCTCTGAATGCCGAAATGTTTTCTTTTTGTTGACCCGTTAAAATTGACACTCTTAATGACCGCGGTAATTTAGAGATACATAATTGAATGAGTGCAGATTCACTATATGGTTCACTTAAGTACTGGTTTTGTTGGACCATATGCTCAAAAAATTGCGTCACACTGGAAAAATTGGAGTTCTCATAATTTGGCAAATTAATTAGTTGATCTTTAATTCCGCGCCGTGTCGTCTTCGACCAGTACGCTGACAGAAAAGCATTCTGAAATTCTTCTACTGAGTAACATTGCCTCGCGATCGGTCTCATACAAGTTGCCGGCTCGCCTTCCAAAAAACTGCAAATAAATTCAAGTTTGTGCGTTACGGGCAAAGTCGGTGGAAAAGCAAAGCTAAAATGTTGTATCCAATCTAGCGGATGAATCTGTGTTCTGTCATTTTTAAACACTTTAAATTTTCTCACTGACAGAAAATGTTTGTAATCAAAATTATCGTCTCTGTATGATGGAACAGGTTCATGATTGTAAGAGAATCTATTTGTCTGTGTCTGTTCGGAATCTAAGTCGTATACTCTCTGTTGATTACCTAAATTATACGCACTGCGTGAGTCTGACAAATGTTCGCAAAGTGGCGTCTGCTGTGATGTGTTATTAACTGAAATATTTTTCATCTCTGTTACTTCTTGCTGTAACTTTGACAATTTTCTACGCAACGTGTTATTAGACGAATCGATCTCATTAATTGTCTGCTGTAGATTTTGAAATTCAGGTGTTTGATTAAATGAAACTGGTGAAGTATCGTCAGATTTGCTGTCATTATTACTTTCAATAGCGTCAATACGACTAGCCAAATAATCACATTTTTCAGTCAGTATTTTTACCTGATCATCGCTTTTAGTGTCAGAAGTATTAATCTGTGCCGGCCGAAGTGGCCGTGCGGTTAAAGGCCCTGCAGTCTGGAACCGCAGGACCGCTATGGTCGCAGGTTCGAATCCTGCCTCGGGCATGGATGTTTGTGATGTCCTTAGGTTAGTTAGGTTTAACTAGTTCTAAGTTGTAAGGGAACTAATGACCTCAGCAGTTGAGTCCCATAGTGCTCAGAGCCATTTATTAATCTGTTTTTGTAATTTACGTGTGGTTTCGTTCAATTTTTTAACGTCAGCTTTGATGACATCGCAATCCTGTTTTATTTCTAATTGTTCAAATCTGTCTGTCACTGTCTGAATATCTGCTGTGTGTGTATCTGTTTTTGTTTTAAGATCAGAAATTTCATCACGTAATTCCGAGTTCAACTGTTCGATGGTATTAATTTTGTCGGACACTGTAGCAATATTGTTGTCTACGTATGTTTTTGCTTTCGCAAACATTTTACGTTTGTCTTCTTGTCTCTGTGCAGTGATTGTTTCCATTACTTGACGTTTTACTTTATTTTGATCCTGAATAAATTTGCGGAAACGCGTATCACTGTTTTGTATGTGAAGATTAAAGCGTTCGTCAATTTGAGTGTTCTGTTGTTCGAATTTCGCGTCTATCTTTGCGTCCATTGTACGCGAAAGTTCTGCTGTCATTGCTTTAAATTCGTCGCGTAATTGTGTAGCCTTTTCAGAGCATTGTTTACCGACTGCGCTAATTTCTTCCCTAAGTGTTTCTGTTGTAACTGTTTGCATATTCCTTAATTCTTGAGCAACAGATCTAATTTCTTCGCTACTTTTCTTTGAACAAGCCTCAATTTCCTCGCGTAACTGTTCCTTAGTGCCATGGCACTGCGCGGCAACGGCTCTAATTTGTTCACTAAGCTGCCTGGAATTGTTGTCTAATTTTTTTTAAAGTAGTGTTTGAGTTTTTCGTTATCTTGTTTGAGATCTACTTTAAGACTGTCTTGTTTTTCATTCTGTTGTCTGGCCTGTTCACTAAGTTGTTGTTTGAAATCTTCACTCTGTTGTCTGATTTCTCCTTTCTGTTCTAGCAATATTGCCATAATTTGATCAAATCTAAAATGAATATCTCTATTCTCTGTACTGTGTGATGGAGTGTCTGCAATTGTCTCGCTTTCTATAATCATTTGGTTATTTTGAGATTTACAAAAAGGTTTGCCAGTCGAATGTACACCATCGGTCACTATTTCGGAATTAAATGGATCCGTCATACTTTCAGTACCCTGTCCATTTTCATTAGAAAAATTTGTCTGTACATTATTTGAATTTTCCAAACCGGGTGTGTTAAGCTGGGCAGCGCTCATTCCAACAGAACGCCCCGCGTCATCAATTGTCGTCAAATTAACAGAGGAGACAATTGAGTTCGTTTGTTCATCAGTAAGATAAGAATCATCATTAGTGGCTGGAACGCATTGATTGTCAGTGAACGCAGGATTGTCATCATTACACTG
This sequence comes from Schistocerca nitens, assembly GCF_023898315.1. NCBI lineage: Eukaryota > Metazoa > Arthropoda > Insecta > Orthoptera > Acrididae > Schistocerca > Schistocerca nitens. Next base: position 525,461,612 of record NC_064620.1, read on the forward strand.
CGTGTCACAATTACTATGGGTCACGTTATTTAAGTCGGTAATTTCATTCATAATACCTCGCGATACACTATTCATAGTCTTTCGTGGCATTTTTTCAATAGTCACAATTATTCACAAATGAAATAAGCACAAAATGCAAAATGCAACAAACACAAATACAACACAGAAACGAATTGCCGATGATCTGAGGAAAGAAAGTCACAAAATTAGTAAAAGCGCTGCGCCAAATCCTAATTATATTTAAACAAATAAGAGCAGATATCGGACTGTTTCTTAGAAGATTCCCAAAGAAATACGATCCTGGCCGGATGTCGCCAAGTGTAACCTCCCACCAAAAATAAATGAAAAGCCTATGATAATGAAAACGTGCCAGAAGTTATTTCCCCACAAGATTACTGAATAATAATGACCCAAATGTTGTTGAGCCCCCACAAAAATGTAAGTCAATTCAATGATAATGAAATCTCAGTGACAATGAAAACGCAAAATAGACCGAAATGTCGATCGTAGGCCCTGTGCAACTTTGAATTTAAGTGAAACTTTTCTTTAAGGAAATGCATGGGAAACTTTCTTTCAGTTCAAATGATTGTTTTCTTAAAAAATTGCTTTGAAAACAAAATTATTATTGGGGCGATTCTTGAACAAATTGATTACAGTTAATATACATTATATTATCAGATGTGCGCAATGCTGATTCATTACCTTATTTAAAAAATATACCTCGTCCTCAATCTTGACCAGGGGGCCATGTCGACGCCCGCCGACTCCTCACACACAACTCCGACTGTCTCGCGCGTGCTACTAGCACTGACTGAGTGCAACTAGCAACTGCCACTACTGACTCCCTACATGCAACTGAACTCTCTCGCAACTCGACCGCAACTGCACTGAACTCTCGCGCGCTTAAGCGCAGACTAGCAACGATAAATAACTCTCTGGTCAGAGATTCTGTCATGCCTCGCCATCGCTGTACTGAATACATACGCGTTTCAACACTACTGGCCATTAAAGTTGCTACACCAAGAAGAAATGCAGATGATAAATGGGTATTCATTGGACAAATGTATTGTACTAGAACTGACATGTGATTACATTTTCACGCAATTTGGGTGCATAGATCCTGAGAAATCGGTACCCAGAACAACCACCTCTGGCCGTAATAACGGCCTTGGTACGCCTGGGCATTGAGTAAAACAGGGCTTGGATGCCGTGTACAGTACAGCTGCCAATGCAGCTTCAACACGATACCACAGTTGATCAAGAGTAGTGACTGGCGTACTGTGACGAGCCAGTTGCTCGGCCACCACTGGCCATACGTTTTCAATTGGAGAGAGAATTGAAGAATGTGCTGGCCAGGGCAGCAGTTGAACATTTTCTGTATCCAGAAAGGACCGTACAGGACCTGCAACATGCGGTCGTGCATTATCCTGCTGAAATGTAAGGTTTCGCAGGGATTGAATGAAGGGTAGAGCCACGGGTCGTAACACATCTGAAATGTACCGTCCACTGTATCAAAGTGCCGTCAATGCGAACAAGAGGTGACCGAAACGTGTAACCAATGGCACCCCATACCATCACGCAGGGTGATACGCCAGTACGGCGATGACGAAAACACGCTTCCAATGTGCGTTCATCGCGATGTCGCCAAACACGGATGCGACCATCATGATGCTGTATACAGAACCTGGATTCATCGGAAAAAATGACGTTTTGCCATTCGTGCACCCAGGTTCGTCGTTCAGTACACCATCGCAGGCGCTCCTGTCTGTGATGCAGCGTCAAGGGTAACCGCCGTCATGGTCTCCGAGCTGATAGTCTGTGCTGCTGCAAACTTCGTCGAATTGTTCGTGCAGATGGTTTTTGTCTTGCAAACGTCCTCATCTGTTGACTCAGGGATCGAGACGTGGCTGCACGATCAGTTACAGCCATGCGGATAAGATGCATGTCATCTCGACTGCTAATGATCCGAGGCCGTTGGGATCCAGCAGGTCGTTCCATATTACCCTCCTGAACGCACCGATTCCATATTCTGCTATCAGTCATTGGATCTTGACCAACGCGAGCAGCAATGTCGCGGTACGATAAACCGCAATCGCGATACGGTACAATCCGACCTTTATCAAAGTCGGAAACGTGGTGGTACGCATTTCTCCTCCTTACACGAGGCATCACAACAACGTTTGACCAGGCAACGCCGGTAAACTGTTGTTTGTGTATGAGAAATCAGTTGGAACTTTCCTCATGTCAGCACGTTGTAGGTGTCGTCACCGGCACCAACCTTGTGTGAATGCTGTGAAAAGCTGATCAATTGTATATCACAGCATCTTCTTCCTGTCGGATAAAATTCGCGTCTGTAGCACGCCATCTTCGTGGTGCAGCAATTTTAATGGCCAGTAGTGTAACTTCTACCGTACAGAAATGTTTGAAGTTTACTTTATCCTCACTGTAGCCCGCACACTGAAGCATGTGTACATGATCGCCAGGCCCCGTTTGCTTACCTGAAAGGAGTAAAAAACGGCGTGATGTGTGAGCAAGCAAGAAACAACCATGAAAAAAATTTGGAAAGGATGGTGGTAATGAAATCTTTCAGTCCCTGTGGTAATCGACGGAAGCGACAAATTACAAGAGGCCGACATGAATTTTTAAGATAGATGCAAGCTATGAACTATTACGTAATAAGAAAATATAATCAAACAAGACAATGATACCCTAGAGGAAGTGAAAATGTTCAGTATAAATGACGGAATATAGAACAATAAACTGAATTCGATGGCGTATAGTGGACGAATGAGCAGTAACAGATTTCCCAATACTTTGCCATTGTATAATACGTAGGTGGATCGCTTACCATATGGAAGGATAATTTCATTTGAAGGCGGAACAGTCTCACAAGGCCCACAGACCTAAAATAATAATAACAGGCAGAAGAAGAACAGGAAGAAGATTATTATGGTGATGATGTCGGATTTATTCGTGGACTAAAATAAAGGCCAGCATAAAGAGTAAGGCAACGTGACGGAATACCAAACCCCGAATCTGAAGTGTCACTTATGTCAAAACGATCTTCCTTAAAACGAGAAAACCATTTTCTTTCCGTGCTCTGACCAATGGCATTATCCCCATACACGCCGTAACTGTTTCTGGCTGCCTCTGCTTCTGTCACCCCTCTATTGAACTCAAACAGAAGAATATGTCGGAAATGTTTGGGTTTCTCCACTTTCCAGCGTCAATACCTCCACTCACAAACTCCAAAAGACACAATAAATAGCAACAGTGAACTACAAATATAAAAATGACAGTCGATAAATAAATCTGTATCAACTGCCATACCAAAATGCAAACGCTACGAACTTATGCAAAATAATTAACACAAGCGAGCTGTGTTACTTACAGTGGAAGAGAACAAATGCCAGCGGGTACAGAAAGCTGTATCGTCATTACGTCGATAAAACAATGAGCGACCAGTTACACAATCGAAATATTTACCTACAAAATAACAGAACGAGTAGCATACAAAATGATCACGACTACAGAGCAAAAGCAGCTACAGTGATCACCGTGTTGTCTTTGAATATATAAAGGAAATAAAATATAACTGAACAGGGTAGCTGTTTTGTGTTGCTAATAAATTAAGTGCTATCTTTGTTGAACTTGTTGCAGATCTGTCCATAAAACAGGTGGCAATTCTTACACAAGGCTGTACAGGCTGGCGACGTTAGACAGATGGAACTATGAGTAACTAATTACATAAATGACTGTGAAGTAATTCTATACAACACACCAAAAGCAGTAAATATGAATGCACACCATGATCGAGAACGGTTAATAAAAGCGCTTACAAAAAAGTCGTGTTGTCGCTGAACATGCGAAAGTCTAATATAATGAACCGGAATGATTTCAGTGGCGTTTCCACAATTAAAATCTAGCTGTGCGAAACTTACTACAACAATGAATGATGTTGTTGTTGTTGTTGTGGTCTTCAGTCCTCAGACTGGTTTGATGCAGCTCTCCATGCTACTCTATCCTGTGCAAGCTTCTTCATCTCCCAGTACCTACTGCAACCTACATCCTTCTGAATCTGCTTAGTGCATTCATCTCTTGGTCTCCCTCTACGATTTTTACCCTCCACGCTACCCTCCAATGCTAAATTTGTGATCCCTTGATGCCTCAAAACATGTCCTACCAACCGATCCCTTCTTCTAGTCAAGTTGTGCCGCAAACTTCTCTTCTCCCCAATCCTATTCAATACCTCCTCATTAGTTACGTGATCTACCCACCTTATCTTCAGCATTCTTCTGTAGCACCACATTTCGAAAGCTTCTATTCTCTTCTTGTCCAAACTATTTATCGTCCATGTTTCACTTCCATACATGGCTACACTCCATACAAATACTTTCAGAAACGACTTCCTGACACTTAAATCTATACTCGATGTTAACAAATTTCTCTTCTTCAGAAACGACTTCCTTGCCATTGCCAGTCTACGTTTTATATCCTCTCTACTTCGACCATCATCAGTTATTTTACTCCCTAAATAGCAAAACTCCTTTACTACTTTAAGTGTCTCATTTCTTAATCTAATACCCTCAGCATCACCCGATTTAATTTGACTACATTCCATTATCCTCGTTTTGCTTTTGTTGATGTTCATCTTATATCCTCCTTTCAAGACACTGTCCATTCCGTTCAACTGCTCTTCCAAGTCCTTTGCTGTCTCTGACAGAATTACAATGTCATCGGCGAACCTCAAAGTTTTTATTTCTTCTCCATGGGTTTTAATACCTACTCCGAATTTTTCTTCTGTTTCCTTTACTGCTTGCTCAATATACAGATTGAATAACATCGGGGAGAGGCTACAACCCTGTCTCACTCCTTTCCCAACCACTGCTTCCCTTTCATGCCCCTCGACTCTTATAACTGCCATCTGGTTTCTGTACAAATTGTAAATAGCCTTTCGCTCCTTGTATTTTACCCCTGCCACCTTCAGAATTTGAAAGAGAGTATTCAAGTTAACGTTGTCAAAAGCTTTCTCTAAGTCTACAAATGCTAGAAACGTAGGTTTGCCTTTTCTTAATCTTTCTTCTAAGATAGGTCGTAAGGTTAGTATTGCCTCACGTGTTCCAACATTTCTACGGAATCCAAACTGATCTTCCCCGAGGTCCGCTTCTACCAGTTTTTCCACTCGTCTGTAAAGAATTCGCGTTAGTATTTTGCAGCTGTGACTTATTAAACTGATAGTTCGGTAATTTTCACATCTGTCAACACCTGCTTTCTTTGGGATTGGAATTATTATATCCTTCTTGAAATCTGTGGGTATTTCGCCTGTCTCATACATCTTGCTCACCAGATGTCATGACTGGCACTCCAAAGGCCATCAGTAGTTCTAATGGAATGTTGTCTACTCCCGGGGCCTTGTTTCGACTCAGGTCTTTCAGTGCTCTGTCAAACTCTTCACGCAGTATCTTATTTCCCATTTCATCTTCATCTACATCCTCTTCCATTTCCATAATATTGTCCTCAAGCAAATCGCCCTTGTATAAACCCTCTATATACTCCTTCCACCTTTCTGCCTTCCCTTCTTTGCTTAGAACTGGGTTGCCATCTTCATACAAGTGGTTCTCTTCTCTCCAAAGGTCTCTTTAATTTTCCTGTAGGCAGTATCTATCTTACCCCTAGTGAGACAAGCCTCTACATCCTTACATTTGTCCTCTAGCCATCCCTGCTTAGCCATTTTGCACTTCGTGTCGATCTCATTTTTGAGACGTTTGTATTCATTTTTGCCTGCTTCATTTACTGCATTTTTATATTTTCTCCTTTCATCAATTAAATTCAATATTTTTTCTGTTACCCAAGGATTTCTATTAGCCCTTGTCTTTTTACCTACTTGATCCTCTGCCGCCTTCACTACTTCATCCCTCAGAATGGGTATTCTTCTTCTACTGTATTCCTTTCCCCCATTCCTGTCAATTGTTCCCTTATGCTCTCCCTGAAACTCTCTACAACCTCTGGTTCTTTCAGTTTATCCAGGTCCCATCTCCTTAAATTCCCACCTTTTTGCAGTTTCTTCAGTTTCAATCTGCAGTTCATAACCAATAGATTGTGGTCAGAATCCACATCTGCCCCTGGAAATGTCTTACAATTTAAAACCTGGTTCCTAAATCTCTGTCTTACCATTATATAATCTATCTGATACCTTTTAGTATCTCCACGATTCTTCCAGGTATACAACCTTCTTTTATGATTCTTGAACCAAGTGTTAGCTATGATTAAGTTGTGCTCTGTACAAAATTCTACAAGGCGGCTTCCTCTTTCATTCCTTCCCCCCAATCCATATTCACCTAATATGTTTCCTTCTCTCCCTTTTCCTACTGACGAATTCCAGTCACCCATGACTATTAAATTTTCGTCTCCCTTCACTACCTGAATAATTTCTGTTATCTCGTCATACATTTCATCACTTTCTTCATCATCTGCAGAGCTAGTTGGCATATAAACTTGTACTACTGTAGTAGACATGGGCTTCGTGTCTATCTTGGCCACAATAATGCGTTCACTATGCTGTTTGTAGTAGCTAACCCGCACTCCTATTTTTTTATTCATTATTAAACCTACTCCTGCATTACCACTATTTGATTTTGTATTTATAGCCCTGTAATCACCTGACCAAAAGTCTTGTTCCTCCTGCCACCGAACTTCACTAATTCCCACTATATCTAACTTTAACCTATCCATTTCCATTTTTAAATTTTCTAACCTACCTGCCCGATGAAGGGATCTGACTTTCCACGCTCCGATCCGTAGAATGCCTGTTTTCTTTCTCCTGATAACGACGTCCTCTTGAGTAGTCCCCGCCCGGAGATCCGAATGGGGGACTATTTTACCTCCGGAATATTTTACCCAAGAGGACGCCATCATCATTTAATCATACAGTAAAGCTGCATGTCCTCGGGAAAAATTACGGCTGTAGGTTCCCCTTGCTTTCAGCCGTTCGCAGTACCAGCACAGCAAGGCCGTTTTGGTTAATGTTACAAGGCCAGATCAGTCAATATCCAGACTGTTGCGCCTGAAACTACTGAAAAGGCTGCTGCCCCTCTTCAGGAACCACATGTTTGTCTGGCCTCTCAACAAATACCCCTCCGTTGTGGTTGCACCTACGGTACGGCCATCTGTATCGCTGAGGCACGCAAGCCTCCCCACCAACGGCGAGGTCCATGGTTCATGGGGGAAGCAATGTATGATAAGGGAGGAAATGTCAGTGTGTAACAACAACAACTGTACATATAATAATTTTTTTCTTCTGATTTTCGTTAAATTAGTGTAATCGATGTTCTGATTTCACTTCTTTTTCTTTTCATGTCATTATGTTAAAGAAACTGTAAACAATTTTCGATGTGAATATTAATGTTTATGTCAAATTGCAAGCAATATTACAACAAAATGGAAATGTAAGAAATGTTGAAACTGTTGTAAGATGTTAAAGTTGTATTTATGCGCCTGGTCCATACGTAGGCAACGTATTAGGATATGTGGAATGCAAAACCTTTGGTGAATACCCTGTCTGTAGGGGAGCGGTAAAAGGTGGATGGCAGGCGAGCGCGGGAAAATGCACACGGGCGCGGCACGGCATAAACGGGCTCAGCAGTAGTAGTCGGAGTTGGGCATCGGTCTGAGAAACACGCTCTGGATCGAGGAGGCTCTCCTGGAAAACGTAGCTTCATTGAGCCTCGGATGTGCCGGTTCCGACGACTATACAGCATGACAAAATTCTATAGGCACTAAATGGAAAAATATTGCGACGCTATGAAGAAGTAAAGTGCCGATACATCAAGAGCCATAGCTGTGATTGTATGTGTGCTCTGCGCCTCGCCATCTCGCCGCCCGCCAACCGCCGCATCGATACGAACAGGTTGAATCTTTTAGTACTGTATTCGTGTGGACCAGTGTTACTTTTGTTCCTGACTGTTCAATAACAACTTAACTATTACCAGAACTGTCCTATCAATTATCCTCATCACTAACCTAGACAGGGTCCTTTCCACATGTTGTGCAATCCGAGTGTCCCGAAATGAAGGGTTAAGTTTTGTAAATAATAATTACCTGCAGACCTATCTATGTTAGAATGATGTTTAAAGAACTTTGTTGTTAATGAATATATAGTCAAATAATATAGGTCTGACTAAGTTGGAAGATAATGTTGAAATTGGTTTAGTAATGAAGTTTAATTATTTTGAGGCAGATATAATGGTAATTAAATGAGCAGGAAATAAGCTAAAAAGAGTAGTAACTCATATAGAAGAAATTTTGAGTGCTTAATGATTTCAATAAATTAATTGTTTTAATACAGTGATCGTAACAGTTTCAGGGTCCCCCCCTTTTTTTTCTTTTCTATTCATTTAAATTCTGAAGTGTACTGGACTGATTTGACTAGCAAAGTTAAAGTCAATATAAAACCAAAATTTATTAGTGTTTTACCTTTTTTCAAAATTGACATTGTATGTATGTTTCGAAAGTACTGTCTCTAGGGTAACCTATGCCCGATTTTAATCAGATCAGTAGACAGTACGAAGTTTGTAGTAAACATTATAGTGTATTGTTGTGTAATTTTGGCTTGTCGATATTAGTACAAAAAGTGAAATTGTTAGTGCAGTAGATTTTCTGGTTCTAAAATTTACCATATTATGCAGTATCATTACGTGTTGTTTTGTATGAACGTACATCAACTTCTACTGGGAAGAAACTCAGTTAATGCCTAATTAGGCTGGCGACCGTATTATTAATAATTTGGTAGCATCTGCTGTGTTGTTTCTTGTCCGTCATAACGTGTAGTTGCACTTCAGGCTTGCTTGACGTATCATTGTTGTTACTGAGTGGGTGAAAGTCTGATTTTGCCTCCATTCAGGTACACGCGGTCAATATCTACCAATATCTACCGTATTTTTTTTTTTTTTTTCTTTATTGTGATTTCATTCCCCTGCCCCATACGGGCAGGGGAGGGCTGTCAGCAGCACAATCCGCCGCTCTTCAGCCGAGTGATATGACAATTAAAACAAGAATAAAATAATACATACATAAGGAGGTAAAAAGGGGGAACATAAAACAGAGTAAGGGGAGAAAATGGAGGTAAAAATACACTGATATGTAGATGTTCATTGGGGACAGTTAAAAAAAGTCACCAGAAAGTTAAAAAACACAATTGGTGATTCGTAAAACACATGGAAGTCACTAGATGCACAGGCACAGGTTAAAAGTCGGCCACAGTATTAAAAACACTCCGAAACAACACACTTAAAACCCACTCGGAGCACACACGACGAAGAATAAAACTACCAGGTGGGACCTGCCGAGGGAAAGGGCAGAGAGGATGGAAAAGGAGGGGAGAGCATGGGGCAGCTGGGGAAGCGGCGGGAGGAAGGGAGGAGGGGTAACCGTGGGTTCACGAAGAGGCAGGAGACACATGGGGCGGGAGAGGAAAAGGGAAGACAGGGCAGGAGGGAGCGCAGAGACACTGAAAGAAGGCACAAGAGATGGAGGGGGAGGGGAAATCCGCTCAGAAGGAGGGAGGGGGAGGAGAGGGAGCCCTGAGGAGGAGGCAGGAAGAGGGGGTTAGAGTTGGTAGGAAGGGTAGATGTCAGGGCGAAGCTCATCATCCGGGAGCGGTAGATGGTGAAAGTTGTGTTGGGAAAGGAGATGGAGGGTGTGGAGATGGAGAGAGGGAGGGACACAACGGTAAAGGCGCGGCAACTGGTCGGGAGTGGAGAGGAAGGGAGACACCAGGGGGTGAGGGGGATCAAGGCGACGGACAACATAGAGTGTGCGGATGTGTTCAAGGAAAAGGAGAAGGTGGGGGAAGGGGATGAGGTCATAGAGGATGCGCGTGGGGGACGGAAGGCGGATGCGGAAGGCGAGGCGGAGCGCATGGCGTTCGAGGATTTGGAGGGCGTTATAGAACCGGGGAGGGGCGGAAATCCAAGCGATGCTGGCATAACAAAGGATGGGGCGGATCAGGGATTTGTAGGTGTGGAGGATGGTAGAAGGATGCAGACCCCATGTCCGGCCGGACAGGAGTTTCAGGAGGCGGAGGCGGTTGTGAGCTTTGTTTTGGATGGTAAGGAGATGGGGAGTCCAGGTGAGGTGGCGGTCGAGGGTGAGGCCAAGGTATTTGAGGGTAGGAGTGAGGTGGATAGGACGGCCATAAATGGTGAGGTAGAAATCATGGAGGCGGAAGGAACGGGTGGTGCGGCCTATGATGATCGCCTGGGTCTTGGAGGGATTAACACGGAGGAACCACTGGTTGCACCAAGCGGTGAATTGGTCAAGGTGGGTTTGGAGAGTACGTTGGGACCGTTGAAGGGTAGGATAAAGGGCTAGGAAGGCGGTGTCATCAGCGAACTGGAGAAGATGAACAGGAGGGGGAGGTTTGGGCATATCAGCAGTGTACAGGAGATAGAGGAGAGGGGAAAGGACAGAACCTTGGGGCACGCCGGCAGAGGGGTAGAAAGTACGGGAGTTGGAATTGTGGATAGTCACATAGGAGGGACGATGGGAGAGGAAGGAAGCAACGAGACGGACGAAGTTGATGGGGAGAGCATAGGTCTGGAGTTTGAAAAGGAGCCCGGGATGCCAGACACGGTCATAGGCGTTCTGGAGGTCAAGGGAAACAAAGATAGCAGAGCGACGGGAGTTAAGTTGGAGGGAAAGAAGATGGGTAAGGTTAAGGAGCTGGTCGTCAGCAGAGAAGGAAGGCCGGAAGCCACATTGGGTAAGAGGAAGGAGGCGGTGCTGGTTAAGGTGGCAGTGGATACGGCGAGAGAGGATGGCCTCAAAGACCTTACTGAACACGGAGGTGAGGCAGATGGGACGATAGGAAGAGGTAGCAGAGGGGGGTTTGTTAGGCTTAGGGAACAGCAGGACACGGGAAGTCTTCCACAGGTCAGGGTAAAATCCAGTGGAGAGGAGGACATTGTACAGGGTAGCAAGGACAGACAGGAAGGATGGAGGGGATTCCTTGAGGTGACGGTAGGTGACGCCAGCATGACCAGGGGCGGTGTTGCGTTTGGAGCGGAGGACGAGTGTGATGTCTTGCATGGTGATGGGAGTGTTGATGTCGGAGGGGGGTAGCCGATCCAAGTACTGGAAGCTAGGGGCGAGCGGGGGGACCGAGGTGTCAGTGCGGTCAAGGACAGTGGGGAAGAGGGAGTAATCAAAATGGGGATCGTCAGGAATGGAGAAGACCTCGGATAGGTGGGAAGCAAAATGGTTAGCCTTACTGAGGTTGTCAGGAAAAGGGCGATCGTCATGGAGGATGGGGTAATGCGGGGTGGGATGGCTACCAGTAAGGCGGTGGAAGGCTGACCAGTACTTGGAGGAGTTGACAGGGAGGGTGGAGTTGAGGCGTGTGCATGTCTGACGCCAGTCCCGGCGTTTCTTTGCTGTAAGGAGGTTCCGGATATGTCGCTGTAATTGCCGGTGGCGGGTGAGAGTATCCCGGTCACGAGTGCGGAGGAAGGAGCGGTAGAGCCTGCGGGATTCACGCAGAAGAAGGACGGCCTGCGGAGGAAGCGTAGGGCGGTGAGGGTGGATGAGTTTGGTAGGGACATGAGCCTCCACAGCGTCAGTGATGGTCTTCTGGAGGAAGGAAGAGGCATGGGTGATGTCATCAGGGTGGTGGAAAGTGAGGGGGTGGCTGTCGACCTGTAAGGCAATGGATTCCCGGTAGGCATCCCAATTGGCACGGTGGTAGTCATGGACAGACTTTGGAGGGGCAGGGGGGCGGGTGGCTGCAGTGGCAGGACGGGTGGAGGAGATGGTGAGAAGGACAGGGAGATGGTCACTACCGACGGGATCGAGGACATCAACGGCAATGCGACCAAGGAGGTTGGGGGAAGCGAGGATAACATCGGGGGTGGAGTTACTGTCAGGACGGGTGTGCTGTGGGAGAGGAACAAGGTCACCATGGAGGGTGGCAAGGAACTGATGCCACCGCCGAAGGGTGGCAGGGTCACGGCTGTGGATGTTGAGGTCAGCGGCGATCACATAGGTGGAGAAGGTACGGTCAACATGGGAAATGAAGTCAAAGGGGAGAGGAGCTGCGGGGCGAATATAGATAGTGGCACAGGTGACGGTGAGGGAGGGAAAAAAGAGGCTGAGGAGAAGGTGTTCGGTTGGGTCATTGAGGAGGGGTTGCGGCCGGACAGGGAGATGACGGAGGTGGCCGATAGCGACCCCGCCTCGAGCTAGGGGAAGGGGATTGTCAGTGCGGTGAAGGAGATAAGGGGAGATGCGGACCACATGGTGGGGTTGGAGGAAGGTTTCATTAAGGATGAAGGAGTCAACCTGGTGCTGGGAGAGGGTATGCATGAAGAGGTATTTGTTTGCAAGGAGGGAGCGAATGTTGAGGTAGAGGAGACGATACTGTTGACGAGCCATGAGAGTGGGTGCGGGAAGGGTGCGGGAAGGGGAGAGGGGCTTAAACGAGGGTGTCTAGACGGGTGAAGGTAAAGTGGGCCTGGTTGTGGGAGTATGTGGCGTAGGTGTTTAAGTGGAAAACAGAGCGGGCAGCGAGGGAAATCTGCTGGAGTGTGTGGGGGCGCTGGAAGGGGTGGATGTTCTGCAGGACGACGGTGAGGAACCGGATGATGTCTTCTGCCGTAGGGGGAGGGCGGAGGGAATTGTTAGGGTGGATAGGTGGGTCAATGGGGCGAAGGGGGACAGTGAGTTCAGGGTTGGTGGGAGGGGGCTTGGCTTTGCATTTGGAGGAATAGGTGGGGTGAGGTTCATTGCAGGTGTTGCAGGATGGGGGGGAGGCGAGGTTGGGACACTGTTTCAGGAAGTGGGAGGCTTTACAATGGGGGCAGGTGGGTGGGTTCTTGCAGTTCTGGGTGAGGTGGTCATTGTACAGAAGACAACGCTGGCAGCGGTAAGATTGAGGAGGGGAACGGGACGGGTCAACAGGGTGGCGGCGGTTGAAAATCAGGGCTCCCTGCGTGAGGAGGTGGTCGATGGAGGAGGCGGACTCTGTAAAGATACGCATGAGGAAAGTAGGGCCAGAGGAGTTGTAAATACGGCGGGCAGAGCGGATTTCCAGGGAGGGGTGGGCATTCAGTTCCGCCAACACCTCAGCTATCTACCGTAGTACAGGCTTTAATAAGTATCGTACGCAGTAGCGTAGGGTTACAAGTGGCCTCCTGGTGACAGGACATCCAGTTGTTGTCGGTCACAAATTAATGTGAACACCGAACAGTGGATGTTCAGTGGCACGAATTGCAATAAAATTCAGTAAAGTAAATAGCAGTGAACGTCAAGTACGGTGGAGTGGGGTGTAATTTGCATTCAGTATGGACAGGAGCGTAGACACGGTAGATGTGCCGAGCATAATGGAAGATGCGAATGGCAATGACAGGAGTGGACGCAGCCAGATAACAGATGGCGTTAGCGGAAGACAATTGGCGTACATACAATATCACGAACACGTTAACGAACAGATTGAAATGTCGAGAGTGCCTCGAACAGAGCAAGGGATAAAACAAGAAGTAGAGAGTGACTTTGTAGATGATAGTGGGTATGTGAATGAATCCACTGACATATTTGATTCTCCACAGATAAAGAAAGAACCGAAAGAAACTTTTGAAGTAGGATCGGAACACACAGATTCCGTAGAACAAAACAGTGTGAAAATTTTAAGCATGAACGATTTATTTGAACAAGTAACCAAACAAATTGCGGGACAGAATAATCAGCTTAAAACACACGTTGCAGAGCAGCTCAAAACGCAGAATGATCAGCTTCAGAAACAAGTCAGTAATCAGGTTAGTCAGCTTAAAACACACGTTGACGAGCAGCTTAAAACACAAAGTAATCAGCTCAAAACACAGAAAGAGCAGCTTAAAACACAAAGTAATCAGTTCAAAACACAGAACGAGCAGCTTAAAACACACGTTGGGCAGCTTAAAGCACAGGTCGAAGAACAAGGAATTAAAATTAGTAAACAAATAGAACAGGTAGAACAAAAAAAGTGGGTAATTTAAGCTCTGTAGTAAATACTATGAAATTTGAAATTGCCTCAATTAACAAGAATATGGATACTATGCAGGGGGAAATTGACAACATTAACAGTAGATTTGATGTTGAAATCCTCAACATCCAAGAGAAAGTAGAGCCTCTGCTTGAAACAAAAGTAGACGAAAAAGTTTTCGGTCTTAAAACTGAGATCGTAAACGAATGTCAACACGGAATCTCACAATTGAAAAAGGCAGTTTCAGACACTGAAAGAGATTTAGGTGAGAAAGTTACCGGATGTGTACAAAAATGTGAACAAAATACTTCGAAAATTCAAGGCAAAATTTTCGATCTTGAGAGTAAAATTAAAGATAGACCTGGTGTTGTCTGTAGTGGCACACCGCTTACGAAGCTGTTAGAAGGTGAGGAACGCTTCGATCCCGCCAAGAAACATAACGGATGGCATCCGTTATATTTCATCAAAAATTGCGAGAGGATATTTCCTGAACACTTGTCTGATCAGGAAAAGATAAACGTAGTAATTAGCGACTTAGCAGGTGATGCTAAGCGCTGGGGAATTAATTTGAATACCGAACGAATGACGTTCGAAGAATTTAAGCAAAAGTTTACGGAAGAATATTGGTCCGAACAAAAACAGGATCATTTATGGCGCGAGTTTATCATGGCCAAGCTTCATGATAACAGGGGCAGGAATTCTTTGAAAGATTTCTCCGAATATTGGTACCGAAAGTTGACACACTTAAGAGGGAGAAGATCCGATTTGGAAATCATATGGGAGCTATATAAAAAGCTTCCAGAAGATTCGAAGAGATACGTGGGAAGCAATCATCGCAGCTTCCAAGCGTTTCTCGAAAGGGTCGAAGACGAAGACCATTGGCGCGAAAGTCGTGCCAATCATCAAAATTTTAGTAACAGGAATAACCGTAATAATGACGAGAGAAATGACGGCGATGGGTTTCGCGTCAATATGATACAGAGAGGTAGAGGTAGAGGAAGAGGAAGAGGAAGTTATCCAGGTCGCGGTAGAGGGTACACCGCGCAAAATAATAACGACGCGGGAAACTGATTTCCGCGAACGTTGCGGGCCAAACGGAAGCGAACAGTATATACCGGCCCCGATTTAAGAAATGTTACCGGACCGACAGTAAAGTTATGAGACAGGTTAGAGACAGGCGTGGAACGGCGCAACGTGTTGTTGCGAAACAAGCGTCAGGTGTTCAAATGGTTCAAATGGCTCTGAGCACTATGGGACTTAACATCTATGGTCATCAGTCCCCTAGAACTTAGAACTACTTAAACCTAACTAACCTAAGGACATCACACACAACACCCAGCCATCACGAGGCAGAGAAAATCCCTGACCCCGCCGGGAATCGAACCCGGGAACCCGGGCGTGGGAAGTGAGAACGAAGCGTCAGGTGTGTGCGCGAATGAGTCATCTTTGCCGCGCAGAGCGATACTTGTTAACAGGCGAGTGGAGCATCAGAGGGCAACGGCCCAGCCTAGCAGAACAGCTGTTCAGAGAGAAGCCGCTAGCGATGAGGCAGCATTAGATACGAACATTGCCATAAGAGCTGGTGAATACATTACGAGTGGTAATTCCGTGGCGAAGGAAATAATAGATGAAACTGTGGATACACAGAGAGGTGCGGTTAGCAGTGTTAGCAATGAAGTAAATGACGAGAATGAATTAGCAGAAGTAACTGATTGGCGTGTGCAGATCGACGATCTGTACAAAGGCCTTAAGCAATGTGAGTGGGAGGATTTTAAGAAGGAGTATGAGGCAAGGAGGTTAATTAGTGAAAAAGGAGATAGTAGGGACGTCGATAAGGTGACGTGGCCCAAATTTGAAAAGGAGAGAGTAAATAGCGCCGCGCAAAGTACGCGTGCTGCCGATAGGACGAAGGTTAAAGATAGAAAGGAATTGGAGGATGAAATCCTAAGCATTGACGAGGAAGTAACTTCTGTTAACAATCCGCCAACAGTACAAGCTGCTACCGAAAGGCACCGTGGGGAAGAGGCAGGTGATTACATGAAAATAATTGAAGTCCACGAGGATTACATTAAATATGAAGTAACAGTGGATGTGAGTAAAGCTGATAATGAGGCCGTTTTGCCAAAAGAGGATATTAAATTAAAATCAAAGCCTGACGAAAATGCAGAGGGAGAACTTAATGCCTGTCTCAGAAAAGCTTTTATGTTAGAACCTGAAAGCGATCCAGAATGGTCGGATTCTGACGATAGTTCAGATGACGAATATTTCGGTACTAATGAAAATAATGGGGATACAGATAATTGTGATATTGTACATAATGATGACGGAGTTTCAAAACAAAATCCAGATGTTGAGACTGAACAAAGAAAGAAAGAGCCACCGGATGACTCAGTGTTTATTTTGCAACGAGTTCAAGTAAGCAAAGACTCTGAACTCCAGAAACCGAAAAAGCCACCAGATATAAATGGTTCACAGGTCAGGAACGTATCTTGGGACAATGTCACAGTCGACCAAGGTGCGTTGTGGAAAAAACAGGAAGGGGGATGATTTAGAGTCTGGGGCAAATTTTTATCGGATTTTGAGAATGTCATGAACACCTTACATCATGAATCTACTGGATCCCCACCGGAAGAAATTTTGTTAGGCAGCAGAAGTAAAAGTTTAATTGAGGAAAAACTAGAGTTTCCACCTTGTACAAGTTTAGGGTTGAGTCAAAAGAAAGAATTTATCAGAAAAAGGGCAAAGCAAAAAGCTGAA
Source organism: Schistocerca nitens (assembly GCF_023898315.1). Taxonomy (NCBI): domain Eukaryota; kingdom Metazoa; phylum Arthropoda; class Insecta; order Orthoptera; family Acrididae; genus Schistocerca; species Schistocerca nitens. Next base: position 525,478,380 of record NC_064620.1, read on the forward strand.
TCTAGATCTAAAAGACATGATAAAAATCTGAAAGTTTCAAAATTTAAAATTGGGGATTATGTTCTTTTAAAAACCCACGAAAAGTCTAGTGAACTGAACCATGAAATTTCCAAATGTAAATATATTTATAATGGACCGTATATAATACAGAACATTCCACACGATAATGCTTACTACCTGGTCTACCCAAAATCCAAAAGACCTTTAGGTGTAAGAAATGTTGTGGACCTGAAACTGTATGTTCCTAGAAGTGAGTGACCTAAGCACAATCAGAAAGCAATTTGCAATAAATATGCTATATTTTATACTGAAACTATTTTATTCCAAATGTAACAAATCTTTGTAAATATATGTGTACCAATATCAGTATGCTAATGAACTTATGTGAGTTTCAGATTACCAGATGTACTGTAAATGTAAAGATGTATTGAGAAAAGGGATGAAAAGGAAGGGTAAATGCTGCAAGCCAAATAAAAGATGGGACTGTCAAAAAATAAAGTGGGCAGTGTATGAGCCATAATATAAAGGACTGCCAAACACCAATGAGGGCAGATAAATGGTCAGTGGAGAATTGTGAGTGTGGTACAGGTGATGTAAAATGATGCGAAATGGACTGCCCAAAATCTAGGCAGCAAATATATGTAGTGATTTTTCTAAATATTATTGTATAGTTTTTTTTTGTAAGTAAGGAAATGGACTGCCATTCAATTCAAGCAGCAATAAATTGTCTTATAGTGTATATAGATTTTTGCATTTGCTTTTGTAGCTAATTGTTTGTGTTCCAGATTTTGAAATTATTTCTTTGAGAAATTTAGAAAAAATAAAAAATTTGCTATTTAAATAATGTTGTGATAGGAGAGTGGACTGTGCCAAAGGCACTTATGCAAATGATAAGTAAATGTTCTTGATGTGTTAAAAAGTGTAAACCTATATAATGTGAGTGAAAGGAAGTTTCTGGTATAAATTTATTTTGGAACATTCACACAAAGATTCAGAACCACTGTATAAATGTAAAAATTAGTGTTCCCATCAAATTTGCACTTAGTGAAATTTACTGGAAACAGGGGCAAATGTAACAACAACAACTGTACATATAATAATTTTTTCTTCTGATTTTCGTTAAATTAGTGTAATCGATGTTCTGATTTCACTTCTTTTTCTTTTCATGTCATTATGTTAAAGAAACTGTAAACAATTTTCGATGTGAATATTAATGTTTATGTCAAATTGCAAGCAATATTACAACAAAATGGAAATGTAAGAAATGTTGAAACTGTTGTAAGATGTTAAAGTTGTATTTATGCGCCTGGTCCATATGTCGGCAACATATTAGGATATGCGGAATGCAAAACCTTTGGTGAATACCCTGTCTGTAGGGGAGCGGTAAAAGGTGGATGGCAGGCGAGCGCGGGAAAATGCACACGGGCGCGGCACGGCATAAACGGGCTCAGCAGTAGTAGTCGGAGTTGGGCATCGGTCTGAGAAACACGCTCTAGATCGAGGTGGCTCTCCTGGAAAACGTAGCTTCATTGAGCCTCGGATGTGCCGGTTCCGACGACTATACAGCATGGCAAAATTCTATAGGCACTAAATGGAAAAATATTGCGACGCTATGAAGAAGTAAAGTGCCGATACATCAAGAGCCATAGCTGTGATTGTATGTGTGCTCTGCGCCTCGCCATCTCGCCGCCCGCCAACCGCCGCATCGATACGAACAGGTTGAATCTTTTAGTACTGTATTCGTGTGGACCAGTGTTACTTTTGTTCCTGACTGTTCAATAACAACTTAACTATTACCAGAACTGTCCTATCAATTATCCTCATCACTAACCTAGACAGGGTCCTTTCCACATGTTGTGCAATCCGAGTGTCCCGAAATGAAGGGTTAAGTTTTGTAAATAATAATTACCTGCAGACCTATCTATGTTAGAATGCTGTTTAAAGAACTTTGTTGTTAATGAATATATAGTCAAATAATATAGGTCTGACTAAGTTGGAAGATAATGTTGAAATTGGTTTAGTAATGAAGTTTAATTATTTTGAGGCAGATATAATGGTAATTAAATGAGCAGGAAATAAGCTAAAAAGAGTAGTAACTCATATAGAGGAAATTTTGAGTGCTTAATGATTTCAATAAATTAATTGTTTTAATACAGTGATCGTAACAGTTTCAGGGTCCCCCCCTTTTTTTTCTTTTCTATTCATTTAAATTCTGAAGTGTACTGAACTGATTTGACTGGCAAAGTTAAAGTCAATATAAAACCAAAATTTATTAGTGTTTTACCTTTTTCAAAATTGACATTGTGTGTATGTTTCGAAAGTACTATCTCTAGGGTAACCTATGCCCGATTTTAATCAGATCAGTAGACAGTACGAAGTTTGTAGTAAACATTATAGTGTATTGTTGTGTAATTTTGGCTTGTCGATATTAGTACAAAAAGTGAAATTGTTAGTGCAGTAGATTTTCTGGTTCTAAAATTTACCATATTATGCAGTATCATTACGTGTTGTTTTGTATGAACGTACATCAACTTATACTGGGAAGAAACTCAGTTAATGCCTAATTACGCTGGCGACTGTATTATTAATAATTTGGTAGCATCTGCTGTGTTGTTTCTTATCCGTCATAACGTGTAGTTGCACTTCAGGCTTGCTTGACGTATCATTGTTGTTACTGAGTGGGTGAAAGTCTGATTTTGCCTCCATTCAGGTACACGCGGTCAATATCTACCCCAAAATCCTTTCTTATAAGGTGAAGCCCGTCAACTTACCATAGTACAGGCTTTAATAAGTATCGTACGCAGTAGCGTAGGGTTACAAGTGCTTGCACAACGCTATATTATCGTTAAATAGATCCATCATTGAGTGAATGATTAAACAAAAAATTGTGAAGTAAAATACATTAACTGCTTATTTTAGCATCATTACGTCGAATAGTAGACAATTAAATATTTAAAACAAAATAAGTTTATATACAGTATATCTAAAACTGAGATTTGCAAGATATAAAGCCGCGCGGAATTAGCCGAGTCGTCTAGGGCGCTGCAGTCTTGGACTGCGCGGCTGGTCCCAGCGGAGGTTCGAGTCCTCCCTCGGGCATGGGTGTGTGTTTTTGTCCTTAGGATAATTTAGGTTAAGTAGTGTGTAAGCTTACGGACTGATGACCATAGCAGTTAATTCCCATAAGATTTCACACACATTCATTCTAGATATATAAACAGTACAAAACATGAACGCTGAGAGATGTTCTAGGCGCTACGGTCTGGAACCGCGCGACCGCTACGGTCGAAGGTTCGAATCCTGCCTCGGGCATGGTTGTGTGTGATGTCCTTAGGTTAGTTAGGTTTAAGTAGTTCTAAGTTCTAGGGGACTGATGACCTCAGAATTTCAGACCCATAGTGCTCAGAGCCATTTTTTTTTTTTTTTGAACAAGAACGTTGCGCAGTTAACGTTATACGAATAAAAACATAAATGCAAAAATTAAGTGCGTAAAACTTAATCATGAACAGTATGACTTAACTACTGAAAAACCCCTATCCCAACGGTATCAGTACATTCATCCTGGCCAGAGGCGAAGTAGCGTCGGCCTGATAAGTGGGTTGATACAGCGTAGTACTTGGAGAACTTGTCTCGATATTGAAATCGCTGAAACAACACCATATACCGTGTCAGCCTGTGAAATTTCATTTCGTTTCCTCCTCGCCTGATAGGTGCTTAACTTTTTTGTCAGGTAGTGTATCAGCTGGTTTCCCTCCAGAGGCCATCAATCACCTCTTAATTTCCGTCTCCCAATCTTTTTGAGCGACTGTTTTTTTGATGACTCGCGCCGAAATATTTTGTGGTCTCTCGTAGATAATTTAAAGCATTAGTTACCTTCTCCTATCTTGTTGTTTTCCTTTTAACAAATACAGGATGTTCGGAAATTAGCGTTACAAACGTCTAGGACTTGTAGAGAGGATTGAGTACATAATATTTTGAATAGAAATCTTTGTTAGCTATGTAGGTATGCAACAAGGTAGTCATTGTGGGGCGTGGCTACGTCGGATCGGCTCATGTTATTTTACGTTTACCCTACCTCTCTGACTTGGTTCGAGCTTCATTCACGTGTCTGTGAGTGTTAGAGCAACGTGGTTAAGTACATGTTTGGAGAATACACCGACGTGATCCTTCTGAATGGCAAAGCTCACGGTAATGTAAGTGTTGCTCGTCTTCTTTATCAAGATAGTTCTCCACAACGTCCGACTCCATCACATACTCTTTTCGCCACAGTTACGCAATGGCTTGACTGTGATGCTCCAACGAGACGCCACACATTAGAACTGGAAGAGACCATACTGCAGCACATTGAAGAGAACCCGTCAATGGGTACACGAGCAATTACTGCGGCTATTAATTACTCATTGTAGAAGGAAAGGTGGAATTTTATAGGCTTCAAATTTTAGCGATGCTATAATAAAATCAGCAACGTTTACCCTACCTCTCTGACCTGGTTCGAGCCTCGTTCATGTGTCTGTGAGTGTTAGAGTAACATGGTTGAGTATATGTTTGCAGAATACGCCGACGTGATCCATCTGAATGGCAAAGCTCACGGTAATGTAATCTCTGATATTTAATTGAATTATTTGAGAGTAATAAGTAGGTCTAACCTAAGTTAATTAGTCGTCTTAAATAAAAACAATTATGAGTACGAATAAAATAATATTATATCATCCAATAACTTACATTTGCAGTAAAGTGATGCGTCAAGGCTTTTTACAGCATATCTATTGATGTCATCATCAATTAATGTTTCTGTGGGTTCTTCGTCCTCTTCTGTTGACACCTTCACACAAGCTGGAAACGTATCCTGACCACCTCCTATTTTTTAATTTATTCATCTGACCCCCTCCTATTTTTTTATTTAGTCATCACCCTATTCATTGTGCTGAATAGCCTTTCTACAGTGGAATTAGAATCGGGAATGCACAGAACACTTTCAGCGAAGATGTCGGCCCTCAGGGTGAAAGAATCAACATCAGAAGACGAAACTTCTCCTTTATTATGAGTAACATACTGAAAAAGAACGCAATTCTGCAATAACAGCGGCTGGGTGTTGTGTGATGTCCTTAGGATAGTTAGGTTTAAGTAGTTCTAAGTTCTAGGGGACTGATGACCATCGATGTTAAGTCCCATAGTGCTCAGAGCCATTTTTTGCAATAACAGCGTCAACATATTTAAGTCCTAACCTGAAGCACAGTTATTTACAATCGTTATCACTAAATTCTTGAAATGTTTTGAAACTTACGCACCTAGTTCTATCACATTCGCAGCGTTGTCACTGAACCGTTGCTCAATTTCAATAATCATATTTTTAACCTCTGTTCCATGCAGTTGTAGTTTTTTTAAATTTTTATTTAGTGTTTCATTTACCGCACTTTGTTCTTTGCACCCGCAAACGCAATCGATATGTCTTAAATGTTGCGGACTTCCGGAAACTAGTACAGAGATGTGAAATTTTGAGAGATATTTTTTACAAAACTTTATCTAAGTTTGAGAAGGCATTTAATGTATTGTGGAAAATCACTAAACCTACAATAAAACTGTAACTCACCGATTCTAACAAGATTCCTCCTACCAAACTTGCTAAATCTGCACCGTTGTTATGTGTATGTTGACATGACATAAACTGGACTTATAGCATAGAATATTACTGTGCGGTAGGCACTCAACCGGCGAAGTCATCAACTTCGGATATTTTTACGTCAAGCTGTTCTGAAGCCCAGTGAATTTCATGCAATACATTTCCTCGTTTAAGAAAAACACGAATAAATTTAGTAACGTCCTTAACAGCATGTGATGTGCTTTTTTTACAGGGTGTATTCTTACATTTGGTGGCAGCAATTGACAAAATATTTGCTCTGCAGTGAATGTATGGCAACTCGTACCGCCTTTCTCTGATAACAAAGCGCGGAACCCAGTAACAGAACCATCAAAACAAGCAGCACCATCGAAATAGCATAAATTGCCGTTGAAAAAGTTTTCGTTTCAAGTTCACTAGCACTTGTTGAGTGCCGGATTACCCAGTAGCAAAACTTAACAAATGCTACGAGGCCCCTCGCTTTAGGAGGCCACGCGCCTTAATGTACAAACATCTGTCGAATTACATATGAATGTATTCTTCCTATCATCTAACAGAAAGTCGTTGGTCTCAAAATCTACAGTAAGTAGTAACGATTGTAGTTTATTTATAAATACGAGCGCTTGCATACCATGCATTTGTTACGTGTCATGAGTTCACAAGGTCGCAAGACTCATAGGGGAATTCGCTAATGTTGTCCGAGCTAGTCTTAAGAAACCATATCACTTAGAATTGGGTTCTATCGATCAGCAGTAAGATAGTAATTAATGCATTCCGTGTCTATTTTTGTAAGCCTGCTATTATAGTTGTTCATTCCTTCTACAGTGTATTTATTTTTGTTAAAGTACTTTCGTTAAGAGCCGTCTAGAGTGAAGGTTGTTTTCTTGTTGGTGGTTTATTATTCAAAGTTCAAATGTGTGTGAATTCTTAAGGGACCAAAGGTCATCGGTCCCTAGACTCACACACTACTTAAACTAACTTATGTTAAGAACAACACACACACACACACCCACGCCAAGGGAGGACTCGAACCTCCGGTGGGAGAGGCCACACAATCTGTGACATGGCACCTCAAACCGCGCGGCCACTCCGCGCGGCCAAGGTTTATAATTGTATAACAGTTTGTAGTTTCGCGGTTCCTGAGCTTTTTCGTGTCTTCTGTTTCCTTGCCGGTCGCTGTGGACTAACAGAATACAATACTACAGCTTAACAAAAGCAGGAGATATTATGAGAGGAAAATAAGATTTTATCTCCTGACTGCGAAATCTGCTGAAACTGAAGAGTAAGGTAAGCTTATTTGTTTCGTTTATATACGCTATCAGTTTGCAGATTCTATGTGCAACGTATGCAACGCGTATAACTATGTAAGCATCAATTATTGACGTTTTATCTGATGATATAATGTTGTATTTATAATTAATTTACTTCCGAATAGCCGGCAGCGGTAGCCGAGCGGTTCTAGGCGCTTCAGTCTGGAACCGCACGACTGCTACGGTTGCAGGTTCGAATCCTGCCTCGGGCATGGATGTGTGTGATGTCCTTAGTTTAGTTAGGTTTAAGTAGTGCTAAGTTCTAAGAGACTGATGAGCTCAGATGTTAAGTCCCATAGTGCTCAGAGCCATTTGAACCATTTGAACCATTTGAACTTCCGAATACATCAATAATGAATATCACTTGGAGCGAAATCCTATGACGCCTCAAGCGACTGTAGCTCCACTACAGCCATCTCCTCACGGCCGTAACACAGGATACATTACACGGGTACGTCCAAGCAATACAGTCCACATTTTCAGCTGCTGAAGCAAAAGACAAAATGCTGACCAGCTATGAACCATAAAAGCAATAGACTTCAACAAGACGCATGCTAAATACAGAGTACGACAATTTCAGTGGCGCTGCTACGCTAATTGAAGTTGGTGAAAATCGAACACCTGAACAACATTCTGTTGAAATTCAGGTGTTTATTGTCATAATAGATAAAGTGCTGGCTGTATTAACTAAACGCATGGAAGCCTGCCATCACATGACTAGTATATCTGAAAATCTTCGTCAATTCAAATCTCTAATATCGCAATTGATTTTGAAAAGAACTCGAATTATAGTCAGTGCTTACCCAGACGATTTGGAAGAAGGCCTGGTGACGAACTGTTGCAGTTTGCTGATCCACTCTAAAAAGATGTGGCTCGTGATGTTGACAGTAAGAAATGCGAGTCCCTGGGACCGCAGTTTTATAAACGTCTAATAAAAATTCGTTAGAATAGAGTTCCCCAAATGTAAATATGGCCTTAAACATTTACTTGTGTTTGATGATCACCAACTGCAATAAAGAACGTTTCGTTCCGACGTAGAGTTAATAACACCACAGGACAAGGATGTCTAAACAATATTAATGAACATTGAATTTGATTTACTTGGAGCCATAGATTTGAGTAGTTTTACCTAAATTTGCCCAAATTAAACTGCTAAAAGTTCTTTTCTAAAGTGCTGTTTTATTTTATATCCTAAACATTGAGGTCTAAAACAAATCAAGGGCCGCATCTTACAAGGAACCCTTGAGTTCGAGGTCGCAAAAGGCCAATGATATTCACGGCATTCGACGCCCCACAAATTGTCTACCATGCAACCACAGTATTGGCAGCTAATGGTGACAGCGGGTGAGACTGGAGGTTTCCAACGGTCAACGCGCAGTGTTGCCAACTCTAAAAAACCCTAGTCGCTAGATTCAATATCAAAAGTCGCTAGAAAGCCGCTAAAACTGATTTTACTAGGGGTGTACTGAAAATTTCGTACTGTGAATGGTGCAATAAGCCAGTGGGGGAGGGGGGGGGGAGTAAAATATTAATAAAAACTCTCATACGTAATTGCTATATTGTCTTAATTAAATGACGCATCGCTTGCAACAACATATATATAAAATACGCTAACGTTTAATTAAACTTGTTATCATAATTGACGCAACACATAAATTGTTGTTTCAATCACAGTAGTCAAATATACTAGAAATATACAACCATATTTGTAACAAAAGAAAGCAAGAAAACAAATTAAGTTACAAAATACACTCCTGGAAATGGAAAAAAGAACACATTGACACCGGTGTGTCAGACCCACCATACTTGCTCCGGACACTGCGAGAGGGCTGTACAAGCAATGATCACACGCACGGCACAGCGGACACACCAGGAACCGCGGTGTTGGCCGTCGAATGGCGCTAGCTGCGCAGCATTTGTGCACCGCCGCCGTCAGTGTCAGCCAGTTTGCCGTGGCATACGGAGCTCCATCGCAGTCTTTAACACTGGTAGCATGCCGCGACAGCGTGGACGTGAACCGTATGTGCAGTTGACGGACTTTGAGCGAGGGCGTATAGTGGGCATGCGGGAGGCTGGGTGGACGTACCACCGAATTGCTCAACACGTGGGGCGTGAGGTCTCCACAGTACATCGATGTTGTCGCCAGTGGTCGGCGGAAGGTGCACGTGCCCGTCGACCTGGGACCGGACCGCAGCGACGCACAGATGCACGCCAAGACCGTAGGATCCTACGCAGTGCCGTAGGGGACCGCACCGCCACTTCCCAGCAAATTAGGGACACTGTTGCTCCTGGGGTACCGGCGAGGACCATTCGCAACCGTCTCCATGAAGCTGGGCTACGGTCCCGCACACCGTTAGGCCGTCTTCCGCTCACGCCCCAACATCGTGCAGCCCGCCTCCAGTGGTGTCGCGACAGGCGTGAATGGAGGGACGAATGGAGACGTGTCGTCTTCAGCGATGAGAGTCGCTTCTGCCTTGGTGCCAATGATGGTCGTATGCGTGTTTGGCGCCGTTCAGGTGAGCGCCACAATCAGGACTGCATACGACCGAGGCACACAGGGCCAACACCCGACATCATGGTGTGGGGAGCGATCTCCTACACTGGCCGTACACCACTGGTGATCGTCGAGGGGACACTGAATAGTGCACGGTACATCCAAACCGTCATCGAACCCATCGTTCTACCATTCCTAGACCGGCAAGGGAACTTGCTGTTCCAACACGACAATGCATGTCCGCATGTATCCCGTGCCACCCAACGTGCTCTAGAAGGTGTAAGTCAACTACCCTGGCCAGCAAGATCTCCGGATCTGTCCCCCATTGAGCATGTTTGGGACTGGTTGAAGCGTCGTCTCACGCGGTCTGCACGTCCAGCACGAACGCTGGTCCAACTGAGGCGCCAGGTGGAAATGGCATGGCAAGCCGTTCCACAGGACTACATCCAGCATCTCTACGATCGTCTCCATGGGAGAATAGCAGCCTGCATTGCTGCGAAAGGTGGCTATATACTGTACCAGTGCCGACATTGTGCATGCTCTGTTGCCTGTGTCTATGTGCCTGTGGTTCTGTCAGTGTGATCATGTGATGTATCTGACCCCAGGAATGTGTCAATAAAGTTTCCCCTTCCTGGGACAATGAATTCACGGTGTTATTATTTCAATTTCCAGGAGTGTATATACATACCGGTATGTCAGCTATTCATCGTCGTCACTCAGAAGATCGAATAACTCTTCTGTTTCATGCTCTGACAGAACTGTAGTTGATGTAGAGGGTTGAACGTCGCTCAACAGATGATGCAGTTCGACTGGTTTTGTCGCAATAGGCTAACTTTTGTTCGTTCCAACAAGCTCCAATACGTCTGACGATATGTCAAAAGATGCACAATCTTTATTTTGTTTCTTCAGCTGGTCTCTCAATATGATCAAAGCATTAATTGTCTCTAACGATAATCTGTTACGTCGTTTAGTTTTTATGTTCATAGAACTGAATATTCTTTCCATTTCTGCATTTTAATGCGGTAGGCATAGAACAGTCATTGCTAGCTGTGAAATCAAAGAAAAAGGATTCTCCCCTGCGGTATTTTCATACTGCAAAACCTCACTCCAAAGTAAAACAGTGTTAGTAGTGTTATCCACCTAATGAAGTTGATATTATGCCATTCTTGCAACATACAGTCTATGAAATCGCTACTAAAACCCAGTTCTTTGGCTACATCCGCTACAGCATTATTTTTATTCTCTTTTAGTGTTTCTTCAACACTCAGCATTGACATTTTTTTCAGGATCGTAACATTACTTGGCAGTCTTTGTTGAATTTCTTTTATGAGTTTCAGGCTAAACTGAATGCATCTCTTCTTCAAATAAACTTTATTTTCTTCTGACAAACTTGACTCAGACAATTTCTATAGTTAAAATCTTAGTTTTGTTAATGAAAATACTGGCCCAAAATAGTTTTGAGTCGTCAGTACTCCAAAAGTCGCCATATAAGTCGCTAAATAATTTTTGTCGCTAAAAAGTTTTTTTTGTCGCTAAGACGAAGGCAAAAGTCGCCATTTCTAGCGACAAAGTCGCTAAATTGGCAACGCTGTCAATGCGGCATGAGGCTAAGGAGCGTAGTTGAGCTGCTTAGTCGGCAAATAACGTACAACAGTGCTACAGAGCAGGCGATTGTTGATATAAAGCAGACAAATGGCGACGATAAACAAAGCAAATACTGCAATATATCTACAACAGTTACCAAAGTTGACATTTCATCAGAAAGGAACCCAAGGAACGTCGCAGCGTGAGAAAGAAGTGGCAGATGAAATATTAGGGTTTCTGACAGATGAATCAGTGGAATGTGTGGTGTCGTATACGCTCGACTGTGCAGAAAATGTACATGAGTGTGCAAAAACTGGTGCTTGCGCGTTTCAAGGATGATCGATTTAATATTTTGCACGCATGATAGCGAGTGATCTACTACGTTATGCACATCAAATTGCCTATGAGATATATTACAGTGATTTCAAGAGAATCAGTGGATGAGACTGAACAACTTCAAGCGGTACTAAAGAACTGGAAGACGTAAGATAACGAAATCTTAAACAAAGCGTTTATTTGAAGATGCACAGCGAACTGAGGAATCAGCACGAAAATTTGTAGACGAGATAACTCCGACCAATCGGGATTTGAAGAGGAAATGAACAGAGGTACCAAGAGATCTGAATCAAGATGAAATACCATTAGTGCCTCAACGCATTCTTATACAATCATGCCGACTGTTAATTCGGATGGTAAATTGGATGGAAATTTATCTGTTGTGCTGCGAGAAGTTGGAGGTGCTCCACCGCCTACGATTCTTTTTCGTGTGCTTGATTTTGCAAGAGCAGTAGGGAATATTTACGTCACAAAAGCAAGAGCGGGTAAATGGGCGTTAGAGAACTACAGCTATGGTATAAACAGTACTTTCGGCCACTACTTGGTCAAAATAACTTACTTTCGATTGATTCCTTGTCTGCATATAAAAATCATACTACTTTAGAGCAAGTTATCAATCCTGAAAAATGTATGATTTTGTAGTTCATACTACCTGGTGGGACTACTGGACAAATTCAGTAGTTGGAATATAGTACCGCACCATCTGCAGCTGCGCTAAAGCTCTTAATGAAAGTTACGGTATGTACCGTCTATTTCTCTCCCGAGAACGTCCGGAGTTGTCCATGTTTTATAAGCGACTCTTTCCGTTTCCTCTCGTTCCATTTCCTTAGTCCATTCTGTTTCCATTTCCTTTGCTCTTTTCCTTTCTTTTGGTTACTTTTCCCCAATCCTTTCCTTTTCTTCCCGTTCCTGTTCCTTTATACTCTCTGTCAAGTCTAGCTTCTGTAGCAACAGAGAAAGGAAATTGTTTTCTGTCGCCATAAGTAACGGCACCTCTTCTGTCGCTACGACGTGTGCAGTACTAGTAGCTTCAGCTGATGTAGCGCTTGTCTGTTATTCCAGTATTCCTAAGCTAGAACCAGACATCTTATTATCTGTCTCTGTTTCCTCGGATTCCAGATTCTGCAATTCCGAGCAGTTGCTCTCTTTTTCGTATAACTGAACTCACGAATGTTATCAGCTTCCTCTAACTCTGGCACATTATCTCCCTCGAACCTTTCTTTCCTCTTAGGTCTACCCCTATTGAATACCAAAGTACACTAAGCACAATATACGACCATAAATACGAGAGACAAGAAATATTAACAACTGAAAAGTCACAATAATCTAAATAAAAAATCACTCTCCGTATTACTTCCTACTCTATGATGATAGAATACAAAAGTAACTTTTCCACACAGCAATGCAAATTGAATAGCTACAGGAAGCAATATTGAAAATGCAAAAATGAGATTTCACTTATTGTATTCTCCAAAGTTTTTTTTTTTTTTTTGTTTGTTTTAGTATTGCTCGGGGTCTTAGTAGGAACAACTTCTGTCAGCTTACTGTCTTGCCGATCAATTGGGTGCCCTCGTTTTTGTAAGCGATGATGTACATGAAAGACAACACAGCAGCAATTACAATAAAATACAAATTTTGTATATTGTACCATACAAGTGTTTCTGGCCACGCCTTATGGCCGCCAATGTAGTGATTCTTTTTGTGCGTTGGTCCTGTTTATACTTGTGCTGTTGATGCCTGTGTGTACTTGTGCTGTGTATGTATGCCTGTGTATACTTGTGCTGTTGATAGTACATAGTAAGATCACTTTTGATGTTGTTAAGGCTTTCTCTATTTAAGTTTCTGAGGGATAAATCCCTTTGGAATGTCTGTATAGGCATAAAATAAATTAAGAACAGCTCGGTGTGAAGTATCTTAACCTTTCACATTTAGAAATATCTCTGAGTTGTAATTCAATGTCTTTTAACTTGAATAATAATTTACAGTTTCCTGTAATCGCGAGAAGAAACACCGAGGAGAAACATCTGTGTGGTAAAGTTATTATTAACTCAAAGCTGATAACTTTCTTAACTGTGAAAATCTCGTCACTTGAGCAAAAGATAACCGTCAAGCGTTAACTACAACAATCTATCTTGATATCGACGCGACTCTTTCAAAATGAATAAAATTAACCTGACTTTAGTCTGTTTTTTCAAGAACTCAACTGCAATCCATCTTCCTTTTACTTTACGCCACGTAATATTAGAGCAATTTGAAAACTAATCTGCCGTCTTGCAAATGGGGCCAACGATATTAATTTCAACTCGTGCTGTACCGCTTGTTATTAATGTCTGAGAAAAAATGCAATTAAATTTTCACACATGTATGGATGCTACCCCTACTGAAATAAGTGGTTTCATTATAAATAACAACATATATTTACCAGAAATACGTGGCAAGATACATACGACTCCATCCCTGTCTTACTCAAATGAAGATTTGAACCAAAGTGAAATAATTCTGAAAATCCATTTCTATTGTTTCAGTGTTCTCAAAACAGATTATCCTGCATTATCGATACTTCTTTCTACATACATCACAGTGAGATAATTAATATTTTTGCGTATTCTTATGCACACAGAATAACTCCCAGATGCTACTCCACGCGGGTGTTAAATGAATGTGGGCAACGGAAAATAATAAGCTCTAAAATGAATATTTGGCCGTGTCTGACTACCCCCTGAAGCAGATCTTAGGATCTCTTAATGATCTTTAACATATAAATTCCAACCTAAACAGAAATGAATGATTAAGGGGACAAATTACACTCCTGGAAATTGAAATAAGAACACCGTGAATTCATTGTCCCAGGAAGGGGAAACTTTATTGACACATTCCTGGGGTCAGATACATCACATGACCACACTGACAGAACCACAGGCACATAGACACAGGCAACAGAGCATGCACAATGTCGGCACTAGTACAGTGTATATCCACCTGTCGCAGCAATGCAGGCTGCTATTCTCCCATGGAGACGATCGTAGAGATGCTGGATGTAGTCCTGTGGAACGGCTTGCCATGCCATTTCCACCTGGCGCCTCAGTTGGACCAGCGTTCGTGCTGGACGTGCAGACCGCGTGAGACGACGCTTCATCCAGTCCCAAACATGCTCAATGGGGGACAGATCCGGAGATCTTGCTGGCCAGGGTAGTTGACTTACACCTTCTAGAGCACGTTGGGTGGCACGGGATACATGCGGACGGGCATTGTCCTGTTGGAACAGCAAGTTCCCTTGCCGGTCTAGGAATGGTAGAACGATGGGTTCGATGACGGTTTGGATGTACCGTGCACTATTCAGTGTCCCCTCGACGATCACCAGTGGTGTACGGCCAGTGTAGGAGATCGCTCCCCACACCATGATGCCGGGTGTTGGCCCTGTGTGCCTCGGTCGTATGCAGTCCTGATTGTGGCGCTCACCTGCACGGTGCCAAACACGCATACGACCATCATTGGCACCAAGGCAGAAGCGACTCTCATCGCTGAAGACGACACGTCTCCATTCGTCCCTCCATTCACGCCTGTCGCGACACCACTGGAGGCGGGCTGCACGATGTTGGGGCGTGAGCGGAAGACGGCCTAACGGTGTGCGGGACCGTAGCCCAGCTTCATGGAGACGGTTGCGAATGGTCCTCGCCGATACCCCAGGAGCAACAGTGTCCCTAATTTGCTGGGAAGTGGCGGTGCGGTCCCCTACGGCACTGCGTAGGATCCTACGGTCTTGGCGTGCATCCGTGCGTCGCTGCGGTCCGGTCCCAGGTCGACGGGCACGTGCACCTTCCGCCGACCACTGGCGACAACATCGATGTACTGTGGAGACCTCACGCCCCACGTGTTGAGCAATTCGGCGGTACGTCCACCCGGCCTCCCGCATGCCCACTATACGCCCTCGCTCAAAGTCCGTTAACTGCACATACGGTTCACGTCCACGCTGTCGCGGCATGCTACCAGTGTTAAAGACTGCGATGGAGCTCCGTATGCCACGGCGAACTGGCTGACACTGACGGCGGCGGTGCACAAATGCTGCGCAGCTAGCGCCATTCGACGGCCAACAGTGCGGTTCCTGGTGTGTCCGCTGTGCCGTGCGTGTGATCATTGCTTGTACAGCCCTCTCGCAGTGTCCGGAGCAAGTATGGTGGGTCTGACACACCGGTGTCAATGTGTTCTTTTTTCCATTTCCAGGAGTGTATATTAAATGATAAACATTGTTGCTGGTTGTACATTTAGTGTATATTAAAAAACAATCTTTTTCACGAATGTTTATATTTCCTAACTAAAATTACTGATCCATTGAACAATTCTGCTCTTTTATTATGACTGCGCGATCTAATATAAATGACGCGAAATGACTGACATAATCTATGTACCAAAGACAAGAAGACACTACTTTTAAAGATGATCTGTAATGGAGTGCTACTTCGGTGGAAATAATCCTATGTCATCACAGCTGTTCAGCCTTATAGCCCCAAATAAGCCATAGCAATTAGCAATATCACCTATGTACCGAGTCCAGTGCGTCGGAGTGATTGTTCTCGTACACGTCTGCGACGATGGAAGAACTCCAGCCACAAAATGAACTCTTTCAAAGAGTAGGACGGCAGAAGGCGGTCCTCTGACTACTACACTCTAATACCGTATTTTCCTCTCTGTGTTCTACAGACGAGAAACGCGAACTCCCAGCCACAAGGACGGAGTTCAGATAACGTCGCAACGTAAGTATAGGCAGAAGAAGTGCTCTCAATCACTGAACGCTGCGTACTCAACGACGACTTCCAACTCGGAGACGAAGTCCAGAATCGTACAAGTTCACAACAGTACAGTGACTAACTGTTCTAACTATAAAATGTTGTGGGAGCAAAGACAGCAAGTCCGTCCATACCAACAAGAAGCTGATACTGAGCGACCGTCACACACGGGAGCTCAAAACAGAAGACCTCGTCTCTCCAGCGCTGGCTTCTCAGCAAGGCTTGGCTCCCCACCATCGTAATTCCGAAAACGAATTACGTTCCCGAAATCACGGAATATTCTCCTTCTCTACAGATTCTTCCGAAAGCCGACCAACCATATTTTAGTCTTTTATCGTCAAGAGTGGAAAGATTGCGAGGAGAAACCTATACTCATACAAAGGTACGCTTCAGAGTAAAAATACTTGGAAATAACCCAGCCTACGTGGTTTCCGACGTGCCACTTCTTCGTTCCTCTCACCTCTGTCCAAGATTTTCAACGTTTCCCAATTACAATCCATCCGGTTCGGCTACAAAATTGGTTGGTCGCGACTCCATTGTGCGCCAGAGCTTATGTGCTACGACGTCCGTCTTGTTATTTCCTGCGTTTAAGCAGGACCAACACACCTGCGTGGGCCTTCCACCCAGGGCTTCAGTTCCGCCAGCCGTTTTATTTCCACTGGCGTTCCAACCTCTACTAGTATAGGCGATCATTCATTACGCCGTTTTTATAATAAAGACACTCCGTCACCTCTCATGCAATAAGCATTAACAATTATTTACAAGACGTACGTGACAATGTCAGTCTCCTTTATATATTCATAAATACGATGCACAACATATCACATGACACCTAATTGTGCTTGTAGATCACGGCAAAGTATATGGATGAGTGCTTGTAAGGTGCGAAATTACAGCCATCTTACATAACAATTCGTTTAAACACGTCATGTCAACCATAAACAAATATTTCTCATTTCCAGAGGACCAGTAGAGCGGTTGCATGCCACACCATCCTTGCCTTGGAAGTAATGCAGTTGCATAGTGTTGCTCAGGATCTCATTGGCAACAACTTTTCTCAGCTTATTGTCTTGACAATCAATTTGCACCCTTCTTGTTGTAGGGAATGGTGTACACGAAAGAAAATACAACACAAATTACAATAAAATACAAATATTGTGTCTTGTACCACACATGTTTCTGGCCATATCTGTGGGCGCCAATGAAGTGAGTTTTTCTCGTGTGTTTGGGTGCGTATCGTGTGCGTGTGTGTGTGTATGTGTATGATTGTGTGTGTGTGTGTGTGTGTGTGTGTGTTCTTATACTGTTACTTATACACCGTAAGATCACATAAGGCTCCACACAACATATTCACTACAACTCCTGATCACGGGCGAGTATTATTATTTTTGATATTGTTAAGGCTCTCTATATTCGGATGCCCGATAAATAAATCGCTTTGGAATACCTATATAGACGTAAAATAAATTAGGAACAGGTAGACGTGAAGCACCTTAATCGTTTAATTTTAGAAATGTCTCTGTGTTGTTATGGAATGTCTTTTCACATGAAAAATAATTTATATTTTCATGGGTTCGCGTGCAGAAACACCTGTTGCATGGTACACGTATTATTAATTCAAAGCTCAGCACTTTCTTAACTGTAAAAATCTCGCCACTTGAGCAAAAGATAGCCGTGAAGCGGCAACCACAAGAATCTGTCTTGATATCGATACGACTCTTTGTAAAACGAATGAAATTAATTTGACTTTAGTCTGTTTACTTAGGAAATGAATTGTAACCCATGTCCCTTTTGCTTTACGCCATTTAAGGCAGGGTAGTTTGGAAAATAATCTGGCGTCTTGCTAATGGCGCCCAGCAATACTATTTACAACATGCGCTGCAACGCACATTATCAATCAGTGAAAAAATTTAAAATTAATTCGTCATAGAAGTAGGGATGCTACCGCTAGTGAAATACGTGGTTTTGCTATAAGTAACAGTATATATTTACCAGGAATGCGTTACAAGATACACGAGTCACCATCCATGTCTTACTCATAGGAAGATTCGCACCAGAATCAAATAATTCTGGAAGTCTATTGTTTTATTGTTCTCAGTAACTTTATTACAAAACATACAGTATCGTAAATATAGATACTGCTTTCATATACGGTACAGTGAGATAATTCACATTTTTACGTACTCTTTTTGCACACGCACTAACAGTTCGTTTAAAGACTTAATGTCAACCATAAACAAATGTTTATCGTTTCCAGAGGACCAATACACCCTCCCACAGTACGTAACTAGTTTTAAAAATATAAACTCTGTAATCGGAGAATCAACAACGTCTTCCAAATAGCTTTAATATTGTACAGCACTTAAATGTGTAGAACTCGTAATTGCTTCCACAGATTTAACTACGTAACAGTATTTGCTATAATCAGAACGTGGTTCGCATCGTTTTGAACATTAAAATAAGTACTTAACGATATAATCCTATTATAGTATTATGTATGCCGTTCGGTTGCTTTCCTTATGTATCACTATGTCCACGTCTACCAGATGATGACGGAATAATGGAAACCAACTGCAACAAAATATAGTTATATAGTAGCATTTGGTGGTATATGTATATTAATATATTTTATGAAATGATGTGGAGCACAATTCAAAGATGATTTATGTGTAACATCGCTATAACACCCTCAGACAATACAAAAGTTCAACATACGAATGTTTTCCTGTGTGTTCGAGAAATTCCAGTTATGTATCTACTGACCGAGAAAACCTTAGGGCACCAAATTAACTAGCTTATTTCTTCTCCACTGTTTCGTGTTTCTCTCCAGAATTCTTTTCTCTTCTCGCAGTAGGAGGTAGAATAAATTTGCTCGCAGCCGAGGATACTTAAATTTAATGCTGTTTCCCTGTCTGTCAAGGCTCGAGGGTTGCGTGCTCCCTTTAAGCACGCAATCTCCGTGCCGGAGCTTCGAGGTACACAAGTTGAAAGGATAAACAGCGGGTTTTCGTTCAGTGTGCGGACGCGTCACGACATCATTCCAGTGTTTGTTACCACCGTTAAAGGTAGGCAGCCTATTAAATTATGTAATATTACGTAAAGAGTTCTAAAACACACAACGACTATGTACGAGGTGTTTTGAGAAAGTAAAAGAAATGTTGTAATTTCGCGTTTTGTATCACTGCGATTCGCACGACTTTTTCGTTCTTGTGTTGGTAAACATGGCGGACATTTTCCTGTACACTGTTAGCCGTATCGGATATTTAGTCTACTGTCATCTGTCAAAAACGTTACACACGTATCGGCGCTTACTTATTTTGTATAAAATTGGATCAGAGAATTTGTTTTAAATTTTGCTAAGAACGTTCCTTTTGGTGAGTCTGCTGCGAGTAAACAAGAGTTTATGAGTGGTATAAGCGGTATAAGCGGTACTGCAAAGGTCGTACATACGTTGCAGATGACACCCCACAACAGCATCAGCCGATGAAAGTGTGGGAAAAGCGAAGGATTTGATTATGAAGATCGCCGAATCACAGTCAGAGAATGTAAGTAGGCTGTTTAGGTTTTTATGTTGGTAACGCCACGTAGTTCTCTGTATGAAAATCGCTGACTGCGCTGTGTGCAGTCTGTGGCTGGTTGGACTCATTGTTGGAATATTCGCTTGTGTGGTGTTGGGCAGTTGGATGTGAACAGCGCGTAGCGTTGGGCAGTTGGACATGAGCCGCCAGCTGTGGTGGATGTGGAGGGAGAGATGCCAGAGTTTTGAGACGTCACTATAAGCGGACGATCTGGACGTGTGTCCTCCAGAAAAAGGAAATTTGTAGAGATGGATGTCATGAATTTATATATATGCTGACTTTTCAAGATTATTAAGGTAAATACATTGTTTGTCCTCTATCAAAATCTTTCATTTGCAAACTATGCCTATCAGTAGTTAGTGCCTTCAGTTGTTAGAAACTTTTATTTAGCTGGCAGTATTGGCGCTCACTGTATTGCAAGAGTTCGAGAAACGAAGATTTTTGTCAGGTAAGTGATTCATGAGAGGTATAGGTTATTGTTAGTCAGGGCCATTCTTTTGTAGGGATTATTGAAAGGCAAATTGCGTTGCGGTAAATAAATATTGTGTTTCAGATTAGGGATGATCAGAATAAGTAAAGCGAGAACTGAGTACATTCAGTTTTTCTCAGCTGTTTGAAAATCAAATAACGTAGAAGTTTACGAGCACAGTCATTCATAATTTTTCTAAGGGGACGTTTCAAGAAGTAGTTGTTGATGTTACCTTATCGGTTAGCTGATGACATGAAATTTTTTTTTGGATATTAGCTATGAAACGTGAATCTACAACATTTCTTTCCGAAGTTGTTCAATTTTGAATAAAGCAGCGGCGAAAACAACGAGTTAGATTTTTTTCTTGTTTTATTGGGCCACCAGAGTTTTGCTTCATTTCGCCACCTACAGCACTTGTTTGTATTGTATACTTCATTGGAAGGAGCAAATACACAAACGAAAATTTACAAAATAAAAATCTCAAGCTGTCACAATTTTTTACGCAACAGATTGTTATTAAATAGCGAGGTAAAAAAATTAGACTTTTTCCGCTATCAATTCGCACTATTTCCAAAGTTTAATCATAAGCGATACAGAAAAATGATATGACAAAAGCCATAGGATACCTCCTGATTTCATGGTGGTCCTCCTTTTGCCTGATGTAGTGCAACAACTCAATGTTGCATGCACTCAGCATGTCGTCGGAAATCCCCTCCGGAAATATTGAGCCATGCTGCCTTTATAAGTGTCGATAATTGCGAAAGTGTTGCCGGTACGGGATTTTTTGCAGGGGCTGACCTCTCGATTATGTACGGTAAATATTCGATACGAACCATTTCGGGTGATCTGGGTGGCCAAAGGGTTCGCTCGAACTATCCAGAATATTCTCTTCAAACAACTCGTTAACAATTGTGGCCCGGTGACATGGTGCATGGTCCCCCTTAAAAATTCCTTCGATGTTTGGGAACATGAGTCCATGAATGGCTGAAAACATTCAGAGGTGCCAGTCCACTCCATGTAAACACAATTCACGTCAATATGGAACCACCAGCAGCTTACACAATGCCTTCTTGAGAACTTGGGTCCATCGGTTCGTGGGCTCTGCGCCTGCTCTCACAGCTTTACTTCTGCCGGTACATCGTCTCCTACCTTCCAAACGTTACAGAAGCTCTCCTGCGAACCATACAGCTTCTGTAAAGTTTGGAAGGTAGGAGACGAGGTACTGGCAGAAGTGCAGCTGTGAGGAGCGGGCGTGAGTCGTGCTTGGGTAGCTCAGATGGGAGAGCACTTGCCCACGAAAGGCAAAGGCCCCGAGTTCGAGTCTCGGTTCGACACACAGTTTTAATCTGCCAGGAAGTTACTTATCAGCGCACACTCCGCTTCACAGTGAAAATCTCGTTTTGGAAACTAACATTTGTTTGAAAATGTCTCCAATTTGTTAGAACTTAATATTTAACAATCAGCCTATGGTGATAGAAAATTTATTGAAAATCACGTATAGGTAGCTGTTTTGGTACACTTCCAATAGGAGGGCGTCGGGAATTCCCGCCACTGACCAATGATCCTTTCACTTGGTGCAGTGATTACAGGACGCGTGCAATGTGGACACAAAAATAGCATCTTAAAGACAAAAGTGTAAGGAATAAAACTGTATCATCAGATTTAGCATCACTTTTTATTTTACCTGAAAAAATCACGAAAATCACCTATTTTTCATGTGTTCATAGAGGGCTACCCCCTTAAGAACCTTGGCCCGCCTTTTATAATGTCCAGGGGACTATTACGAACCGCCGTAACTTTATTGCAGCCATTGTCTTTGAATAAAAGTGTTACTTACAGTTACCGTCTGTACTATGCTGTACCAGTTCTTTTACGTATGGTCCAAGTTTCATCGAGCTACGTCAGTTGGCAGTGAGACATAATTCGAAAGTTTCCAGAATGAGATTTTCACTCTGCAGCGGAGTGTGCGCTGATATGAAACTTCCTGGCAGATTAAAGCTGTGTGCCCGACCGAGACTCGAACTCGGGACCTTTGCCTTTCGCGGGCAAGTGCTCTACTAACTGAATTACCGAAGCACGACTCACGCCCGGTACCCACAGCTTTACTTCTGCCAGTAACTCGTCTCCTACCTTCCAAACTTTACAGAAGTTCTCCTGCGAATACTTCCCTTTTAGGATGTTTGGTAGCTTTTATATGACAACATACCGGGAACCTTGAGGCAGTTTAGTTTTTCTGATGGGAAGTACACCTTGGTTCATTTTTGTATGAATGGATTTAAATATTGTTTCTGCCCTTCGTTTGATATTCTGTATGCCCATACCCATGAGCATATAATTACAGACTCGGACAACATGTTAGTAAGATGAAGAGTAGACTGAATGTGGTGTCAACGTTAGGCACCATGCTAGAGGTTGCGATAATCGATAGCGGTGCAGGACTTGCAACCTCTCTGGACTCGATGGCATGGAGAGAGACTTCCAGATCGCACCGCACGAGTCAGCTACATACTTATATGGATATGGTTTTTTCGGACATATGTTGCAGGTCGTGGTTGACGTTTCACATGTGGCTGAACACTTCCTGTTTCCTTAAATAACGTAACTATCCTGCGAAAGGTCCGGACACTTGGATGATGTGGTTCAGGATACCGAGCAGCATACATAGCACACGCCCGTTGGACATTTTGATTACAATCGCCATAAATCAACACGATATCGACCTTTCCCGCAATTGGTAAACGGTCCATTTTAACACGGGTAATGTACCACGAAGCAAATACCGTCCGCACTGGCGGAATGTTACGTGATTCCACGTACTTATACATTTGTGACTATTACAGCGCCATGCATCACAAAGCGAAGAGAGTGGTACAACTAAAACATTCATATTTTTTTACGTACTACACAAATATGTAATAAAAAATGGAGGATCCTATTTTAAAAACGCAATTGATATCCGTTTGACCTATTGCAGAGCCATCCAGCGGGCCAACCATAGCGCCATCTGTTTTCCCCCTTCAAGCTAGACAGGTTTCGTTCTTTGTAGTTTTTTCGTTTTACGCCTATTTCGTGAGATATTTGGCCCGGTCACCATCAATGGACCATCCTTAATATTGTAACAGTCTTTTCCATGCATGGTCCAAGTCCCACAGAGAAATGTTACATATCATGCGAAAGTTACTTTCGTCCTTATGTTTTGCTCGCAGTGTATAAAACACGCAAGACACACAGTGATAACAATCTACATAAAATATGCTTACGAAAGAGCGCTGAGTTCCAGCTTCCCGGAAAGGCTAAATACAACTGAGCCTTTCAATCAAAATTGGTTTACTTATGTAGAAAAAGGTTGGCTGTTGATGTAGACTTGGAAACTTCCATTATGAAATCCCATAAATTGAAAGCTTTGCTCGGTACACCATCAGTTACAGTACAGAATCATGTGCAGTGGTGGAGCCATGAAGAGAAATATTGCATCCGTTTGAATCATGGTTCTGCAGAAGTTTTCTGACTGACGAATGAAGAAGTCTTGTTGATGAGGGAAAGGCCATTTTCTGTTGGAGGACTGTCCAGAGCCGGAGTGGGTGTTCTACTGCACACCTGTGTAGATTTCATATGACATGTGCTTGCATTTGTGAATATAGACAACCAAAGACTGTGTAATGGGAAGATGACAGTGAAAATTTGTGATAGACGGAATCAAACCTGGATTTCCCGCTCATCGTGAGCGCTCGTCTTACAATTAGGCTATCTGAGCACCCTTCACTGACCGACCCAAGCTTCCATACGTCGTCAGCTATCAATCTAAAGTCTGCAATCGTTCTTTCATTATGTATATTCCTGTAAAAAAAGAGACGTTTTAATTGGAAGTCACTTGCCTGGTGTCTGTGAATATATACGATACTGCAGTGCCTGTGTTGATCAGATGCATGCACGTCCGAAGGAACATTGCATCGTAACTCTGACTAACACAGACACTGCAATGTCGTATCTTGTGTAGATATCGTCCTTTTCTAATAGTTGCCACAAAAGAGACAAGACAAAATTACGATGAAGACCAGGTTTTCAGCATTTCGAGCAGGAGGCCTAAAATCTAAATTGTGCGGTATACTCCACATTCAGAATATTGCCAGAAGTTGGAGACTGAGAACTGAAACCAGTTCCACACTCAGTCACTCCGGCCACCGTCTCTCCCGTCCCGCCGGCCGGGGTGGCCGAGCGGTTCTAGGCGCTACAGTCTGGAACCGCGCGACCGCTACGGTCGCAGTTTCGAATCCTGCCTCGGGCATGGATGTGTGTGATGTCCTTAGGTTAGTTAGGTTTAAGTAGTTCTAGGGGACTGATGACCTCAGAAGTTAAGTCCCACAGTGCTCTGAGCCATTTGAACCATTTTTTTCTCCCTTCCCACCCAAACAGCCAACTTCAGTGCCATCCTCTACAGGTCAGCCGTACAGCAAGGATATGTACAGTGTGCAGAAAGAAAGGCTACTAACACGGCTGTGAATAAGTGTGACGTATTACCAACTACAACCCTTTAAGTGTGCATCTAGCGCCGACAGAAGAAATCCACACGAAAAGTATAGGAAGCATAGAAGTAAGTCATAAATAACAACCCAATAACTATAACTAACGCGATATTTTAAATGTACTGCCAGGAAACACTACACGTCTCGTATCAAAGTATGTCAATTAAATAATTTTCTTTTATTTTTAGGCCCCTGATGGTGTGTAATATGAATAGATGAAAGATGTTTGATTAAAAATGAAGCAGTTGCAAATATGAAAATATATTTTTTCTTCTACGTGATAAAAATAATATTACTGTAACTGTAGAGAGAGAAAAAAAATCCATTTAATAGTCGGATTCGATATACACTCCTGGAAATGGAAAAAAGAACACATTGACACAGGTGTGTCAGACCCACCATACTTGCTCCGGACACTGCGAGAGGGCTGTACAAGCAATGATCACACGCACGGCACAGCGGACACACCAGGAACCGCGGTGTTGGCCGTCGAATGGCGCTAGCTGCGCAGCATTTGTGCACCGCCGCCGTCAGTGTCAGCCAGTTTGCCGTGGCATACGGAGCTCCATCGCAGTCTTTAACACTGGTAGCATGCCGCGACAGCGTGGACGTGAACCGTATGTGCAGTTGACGGACTTTGAGCGAGGGCGTATAGTGGGCATGCGGGAGGCCGGGTGGACGTACCGCCGAATTGCTCAACACGTAGGGCGTGAGGTCTCCACAGTACATCGATGTTGTCGCCAGTGGTCGGCGGAAGGTGCACGTGCCCGTCGACCTGGGACCGGACCGCAGCGACGCACGAATGCACGCCAAGACCGTAGGATCCTACGCAGTGCCGTAGGGGACCGCACCGCCACTTCCCAGCAAATTAGGGACACTGTTGCTCCTGGGGTATCGGCGAGGACCATTCGCAACCGTCTCCATGAAGCTGTTCTACGGTCCCGCACACCGTTAGGCCGTCTTCCGCTCACGCCCCAACATCGTGCAGCCCGCCTCCAGTGGTGTCGCGACAGGCGTGAATGGAGGGACGAATGGAGACGTGTCGTCTTCAGCGATGAGAGTCGCTTCTGCCTTGGTGCCAATGATGGTCGTATGCGTGTTTGGCACCGTGCAGGTGAGCGCCACAATCAGGACTGCATACGACCGAGGCACACAGGGCCAACACCCGGCATCATGGTGTGGGGAGCGATCTCCTACACTGGCACTGGCCGTACACCACTGGTGATCGTCGAGGGGACACTGAATAGTGCACGGTACATCCAAACCGTCATCGAACCCATCGTTCTACCATTCCTAGACCGGCAAGGGAACTTGCTGCTCCAACAGGACAATGCACGTCCGCATGTATCCCGTGCCACCCAACGTGCTCTAGAAGGTGTAAGTCAACTACCCTGGCCAGCAAGATCTCCGGATCTGTCCCCCATTGAGCATGTTTGGGACTGGATGAGGCGTCGTCTCACGCGGTCTGCACGTCCAGCACGAACGCTGGTCCAACTGAGGCGCCAGGCGGAAATGGCATGGCAAGCCGTTCCACAGGACTACATCCAGCATCTCTACGATCGTCTCCATGGGAGAATAGCAGCCTGCATTGCTGCGAAAGGTGGATATACACTGTACTAGTGCCGACATTGTGCATGCTCTGTTGCCTGTGTCTATGTGCCTGTGGTTCTGTCAGTGTGATCATGTGATGTATCTGACCCCAGGAATGTGTCAATACAGTTTCCCCTTCCTGGGACAATGAATTCACGGTGTTCTTATTTCAATTTCCAGGAGTGTATGTTTGCAATGCAGTGGGTCTGCTGTCGTTTTCGGTAGTTGTAGTCTGTTACACAGGCGGTCGCCGTATTCTCGTGTGGCCTCGTGCTGTAGGAATCCTCTTGTTCACTACTGTTTTAAAGTGTCTCTCTAGCGATGTCCTCAGCAGAAAAACACACCTCGATCCATACGGAGGATCCCAATTTTTCAGGGCTTCAATGTGCGAAGGCTCGTAGTTTCTCGAGGAATGTGTACAGAAGTTTATGAACTCTGATGTCAGTTGTCCCCGACAGATGATGATGATGATGATGATGTTTGGTATGTGGGGCGCTCAACTGCGCGGTTATCTGCGACCGTACAAATTCCCAACCTTTTCTCAGCCCAATCTCGCAACTTGCATGAATGGTGATTGTTGTAGCGTAGTGAGACAACCACGCCACTCTGAAGTAGCCGAAAGGCACGCGTTACTGACGCAGGCTAGAGATAGGTCTGAAACAGGATACGTAATGAATGCTATAAAGAAAAGTACGTAGCTCCTGGAATACTTAACTTTTAATCCATCCTTGTTGTATACATCGTTCTTGATGAGACATGCTTTATACGATAAGTATCAATTGCTATGTAAGGCTAATGGCGCCTTGCTAGGTCGTAGCCATGGACTTAGCTGAAGGCTATTCTAACTATCTGCTCGGCAAAGGAGCGAGGCTTCGTCAGTGTAGTCGCTAGCAAAGTCGTCCGTACAACTGGGGCGAGTGCAAGTCAGTCTCTCGAGACCTGCCGTGTGGTGGCGCTCGGTCTGCGATCACTGACAGTGGCGACACGCGGGTCCGACATGTACTAATGGACCGCGGCCGATTTAAAGCTACCACCTAGCAAGTGTGGTGTCTGGCGGTGACACCACAGTGATGAAATCATGTGGACAACACAAACACCCAGTCATCTCGAGGCAAGTGAAAATCTCTGACCCCGCCGGGAATCAAACCCGGAACCCCGTGCTCGGGAAGTGTCCCCGACAGAGTGCTAACGTAGTGCAGGCCATTATCCACTAAGTACTTTTAGATTTCGACCTGTCGTGGTTTTCTTTTCGAGATTCTATATTACTTTGAAACTTTATTTTTGTGGGATCCACAGCCTTAACGTGTTTTGAGAACGAAAACATTGTCCAAGTAGGCTGTATTCCTTTTATAATCCGTACACCGCTGGGACTGTCCACATGTACCAGTGATGTGTTACAATGTGAAACTAAGTTGGAAGCTTAACAACAGTTACGAAATTTTCTTGAATGAAAAACAGCCCACAGTTGCACAAAATTATGTTTATTTTAAACCTTGACCGTGGTTTCTGCTATAATAATATAGCCTTCTTCAGAATTCATATATACTAATAAATGAAAAATGTCATAGACCAGCGGCTGCGTTAAGATCAATAAAATAACTTCAACGAACATGAGCCTGTTTCGAATATAAGTAAGATTACATATGGCACCGTATGTCCCCCGCCACTACCTCTGTTGTAACAGAGGCATTACGTATGGCACCGTATGACCTTTGCCTCTACGTCTTCGAAACAGGATTATTTGCTTTGTAGTTACTTTATTGGACTTGAGGCAGCCGCTGGGCTAAGACATTTTTCCTTTATTAGCGTGCATGGCTTCTGAAGAATGCTATTATATAGGGTGATCCATTGATCGTGACTTGCCCAAATATCTCACGAAATAAGCGTCAAACGAAAACACTATAAAGTACGAAACCTGTCTAGCTTGAAGGAGGAAACCAGATGGCGCTATGGTTGGCCCGCTACATTGGGCTGCCATAGGTCAAACGGATATCAACTGCGTTTTTTTTTAAATAGGAACTCCCATTTTTTATTACGTATTCGTGTAGTACGTCAAGAAATTTGAATGTTTTAGCTGGACCACTTTTTTCGCATTGTGATAGATGGCGCTGTAATAGTCACAAACATATGGCTCACAATTTTAGACGAACAGTTGGTAACAGGTAGGTTTTCTTAAATTAAAATACAGAACGTAGGTACGTTTGAACATTTTATTTCGGTTGTTTCAATGTGTTAGATGTACCTTTGTGAACTTATCATTTCTGAGAACGCATGTTGTTACAGCGTGATTATCTGTAAATACCACACTAATGCAATAAGTGCCGGCCGCGGTGGTCTAGCGGTTGTAGGCGCTCAGTCAGGAACCGCGCGACTGCTACGGTTAGTTAGGTTTAAGTAGTTCTAAGTTCTAGGGGACTTATGGCCACAGATGTTGAGTCCCATAGTGCTCAGAGCCATTTGAACCATTTTTTGCAATAAGTGCTCAAAATTATGTCTGTCAACCTCAGTGCATTTGGAAATACGTGTGACGACATTCCTCTCAACAGCGAGTAGTTCGCCTTCCGTAATGTTCGCACATGCACTGACAATGCACTGACGCATGTTGTCAGGCGTTGTCGGTGGATCACGATAGCAAATATCCTTGAACTTTCCCCACAGAAAGAAATTCGGGGACGTCAGATCCGGTGAACGTGCGGGCCATGGTATGGTGCTTCGACGACCAATCCATCTATCATGAAATATGCTATTCAATACCGTTTCAACGGCACGCAAGCTATGTGCCGGACATCCATCATGTTGGAAGGACAACGCCATTCTTTCATGCAGTGAAACATGTTGTAGTAACATCGGTAGAACATTACGTAGGAAATCATCTTACATTGCACCGTTTAGGTTGCCATCGATAAAATAGGGGCCAATTATCCTTCCTCCCATAATGCCGCACCATACATTAATCCGCCAAGGTCGCTGATGTTCCACTTGTCGCAGCCATCGTGGATTTTCCGTTGCCCAATAGTGCATATTATGTCGGTTTACGTTACCGCTGTTGGTGAATCACGTTTCGTTGCTAAATAGAACGCGTGCAAAAAATCTGTCATCGTCCCGTAGTTTCTCTTGTGCCTAGTGGTCGAACTGTACACGACGTTCTAAGTCGTCGCCATGAAATTCCTGGTGCATAGAAATATGGTACGGGTGCAATCGATGTTGATGTAGCATTCTCAACACCGACGTGTTTGAGATTCCCGATTCTCGCGCAGTATGCTACTGATGTGCGGATTAGCAGCGACAGCAGTTAAAACACCTACTTAGGCATCATCATTTGTTGCAGGTCGTGGTTCACGTTTCACATGTGGCTGAACACTTCCTGTTTCCTTAAATAACGTAACTATCTAGAAAACGGTCCGGACACGTGGATGATGTCGTCCAGGATACCGAGAAGCATACACAGCACACGCCCGTTGGGCATTTTGATCACAGTAGCCATACATAAACACTATATCGACCTTTTCCGCAATTGGTTAAAAAAAATGGCTCTGAGTACTATGGGACATCTGAGGTCATCAGTCCCTTAGAACTTTGAACTACTTAAACCTAACCAACCTAAGGACAGCACACACATCCAAGCCCGAGGCAGGATTCGAACCTGCGACCGTAGCAGTCGCGCGGTTCCAGACTGAAGCACCTAGAACCGCTCGGCCACAACGGCCGGCTCTGCAATTGGTAAACGGTCCATTTTAACTCGGGTAATGTAGCACGAATCAAATATCGTCCGCAATGGCGGAATGTTACGTGATACCACGTACTTATACGTTTGTGTCTGTTACAGCGCCATCTATCACAAAGCGATAAAAGTGGTCCATCTAAAACATTCATATTTATTTAAGTACTAAACGAACATGTAATAAAAATGGGGGTTCCTATTTTTAAAAAAATGCAGTTGATATCCGTTTGACCTATGGCAGCGCCATCTAGCGGGCCAACCATAGCGCCATCTGGTTTCCCCCTTCAAGCTAGACGTATCTCGTTCTTTACAATTTTTTCGTTTGATGCTTATTTCGTAAGATATTTGGCCCGATCACTATCAATGGACCACCCTGCATTATTATAGCAGAAACCGTGGTCAAGGTTTAAAATAAACATAATTTAGTGCGACTGTGGGCTGTTTTTCATTCAAGATCCACGACTGACTTTGACCCATTTCAGGGATAATAAAAAGAATACTGGGATCATGTTATCATTCTCAAAGTATTTAATATGACAGGACTGATATCTTCTTCATCTACTCATGTACAAATTTAATTTTCTGACGAACATCTTGCGAAATGAAAAGCGACATTACGATAAGACCGTGAATTGCTGTACGCCAGAGAAATCGTATCTCCCATTTAAGTATTTATTTCGCAAGAGTCAGAACGGTACTGGCGGAGGAAATACTAACAAAAGTCGTATTGTTACGACTGACATATTTATGTGATTCAGACGAGAGGCTCATTTGCGCAAGGGAAAGGCTCGTAACACCGCAGACCACCGGGGGAGCTGAGCACGACGTAGCAGAATGCGAGGTAAGGCAGAAAATGCGGAGCGTCTGGAAGGAGACTGGCGACCGTGTAAGGGCTGCAGCCTGGAGGCTGTGCGGGTGTGGGGGTGGTGGGGGAGGATCATTAACGCTAACAACTGTGCGCCGGAAGTGCGTAATGGCCGGAAGCCAGGGGCGGCGGTGGGCGGCGGGGGCGGCAGTTAGCGGGCGTTGTTTACCGGCGGCGGTGGGGGCGGCGCCGGACCGTGGCCTGGCGCCAGGTGGGCGGCGAGCTCCAGCTCCAGCCAAAACAGCCGCGCTGGAGAAACAGCACTGCACATGTTCCAGTAACAGTCCGTGGGCAACCTTTACTGCATTGACGACAATGGGGTTTTGTTGGTAGAATACAATAATAATAATAATACTTAATTTCCATTGATTACAGATGTCCCTTCTTGACGAATGTGCTAACGATAATGTTCTTCAGGAAAGTACAGGGTGTTTCAAAGAACACCGGTATATTTGAAACGGCAATAAAAACTAAACGAGCTGCGATAGAACTACACCGTTTGTTGCAATATGCTTGGGGCAACAGTACATTTTCAGGCAGACAAACTTTCGAAATTACAGTAGTTACAATTTTCAACAACAGATGGCGCTGCGGTCTGGGAAACTCTATAGTACGATATTTTCCACATATCCACCATGCGTAGCAATAATATGGCGTAGTCTCTGAATGAAATTACCCGAAACCTTTGACAACGTGTCTGGCGGAATGGCTTCACATGCGGATGAGATGTACTGCTTCAGCTGTTCAATTGTTTCTGGATTCTGGCGGTACACCTGGTCTTTCAAGTGTCCCCACAGAAAGAAGTCACAGGGGTTCATGTCTGGCGAATAGGGAGGCCAATCCACGCCGCCTCCTGTATGTTTCGGATAGCCCAAAGCAATCACACGATCATCGAAATATTCATTCAGGAAATTAAAGACGTCGGCCGTGCGATGTGGCCGGGCACCATCTTGCATAAACCACGAGCTGTTCGCAGTGTCGTCTAAGGCAGTTTGTACCGCCACAAATTCACGAAGAATGTCCAGATAGCGTGATGCAGTAATCGTTTCGGATCTGAAAAATGGGCCAATGATTCCTTTGGAAGAAATGGCGGCCCAGACCAGTACTTTTTGAGGATGCAGGGACGATGGGACTGCAACATGGGGCTTTTCGGTTCCCCATATGCGCCAGTTCTGTTTATTGACGAAGCCGTCCAGGTAAAAATAAGCTTCGTCAGTAAACCAAATGCTGCCCACATGCATATCGCCGTCATCAATCCTGTGCACTATATCGTTAGCGAATGTCTCTCGTGCAGCAATGGTAGCGGCGCTGAGGGGTTGCCGCGTTTGAATTTTGTATGGATAGAGGTGTAAACTCTGGCGCCTGAGACGATACGTGGACGTTGGCGTCATTTGGACCGCAGCTGCAACACGGCGAACGGAAACCCGAGGCCGCTGTTGGATCACCTGCTGCACTAGCTGCGCGTTGCCCTCTGTGGTTGCCGTACGCGGTCGCCCTACCTTTCCAGCACGTTCATCCGTCACGTTCCCGGTCCGTTGAAATTTGTCAAAAAGATCCTTTATTGTATCGCTTTTCGGTCCTTTGGTTACATTAAACCTCCGTTGAAAACTTCGTCTTGTTGCAACAACACTGTGTTCTAGGCGGTGGAATTCCAACACCAGAAAAATCCTCTGTTCTAAGGAATAAACCATGTTGTCTACAGCACACTTGCACGTTGTGAACAGCACACGCTTACAGCAGAAAGACGACGTACAGAATGGCGCACCCACAGACTGCGTTGTCTTCTATATCTTTCACATCACTTGCAGCGCCATCTGTTGTTGAAAATTGTAAATACTGTAATTTCGAAAGTTTGTCCGCCTGAAAATGTACTGTTGTCCCAAGCATATTGCAACAAACGGTGTATTTCTATCGCTGCTCGTTTAGTTTTTATTGCCGTTTCAAATATACCGGTCATTTTTGAAACACCCTGTATATATATATATATATATATATATATATATATATATATATATATATATATATATATATACGATACAATACCTTAATAATGTTCAAAAGTCATCATATATATATATATGATGACTTTTGAACGTTATTAAGGTACTGTATATCATGAACTGTTTTATATATATATATATATATATATATATATATATATATATATATATATATATAACAGTTCATTATATCCAGTATTACAAATTTACTCTTTCTGATGGGCACACGTCCAGATCGTCCGCTCTCACAATTCTGCCATCTCTCTCCCCGCGTCCACCACTGCTGGCGGCTCACCTCCAACTGCCCAACGCTACGCGCTATTCACATCCAGCCGCCCAACACTACCATAGCGAATATTCCAACAATGCCAACCAGCCGCAGATTGCACACAGCACAGTCCGTGATTTTCATACAGAGCGCTACATGACGTTACCAACATAAAAATTTAAACAGCCTACTTACATATGTTAGCCCTACATAATAATTATTCAGCTGACCAGGTTTGTTCTTAAGCACAAGAAAAATGCCTGATCTGCTGAGGTTTTCGGCGATCTGAAGAATATGTCCAGAGGATCAGCACTGCATGGACCTTCTAAAGATAATCTAATTAGTTTTATCCAAACAAGTGTCTCGTATCTCAGAGATACTTAATGAACATCAGAAACTGATGAAAATCGAACAACAGTTTACATCAGAGATTACGAAAATTATAACTGATTGTTCTGTGTAAGGAGGGGCTAGCATTCAGACTTCATGACGAAACAGGAGATTCCTTGTAGCCGGGGAATTTCAGAGGCATTTGCTAAAGAGAAATGAAGATTTGAAAGCACTATGCAATAAAATGGGCTGTTTCCGGGGATCTTCAGAAACTATACAGAAGGAACTGA
The DNA here is from genome assembly GCF_023898315.1 of Schistocerca nitens. Lineage (NCBI taxonomy): Eukaryota > Metazoa > Arthropoda > Insecta > Orthoptera > Acrididae > Schistocerca > Schistocerca nitens. Next base: position 525,512,139 of record NC_064620.1, read on the forward strand.
TCGAATGTGTAAACTAGACCATTTGTGAGTATACACGTTCAAGTTTAGATAAAACCTCATTTTATGCCTGCATTTTGAATGGAGCAACAGATGGTTTGGACGTCACAATGCTCTATTGTGCAGTTGGTCGACTGCAAAGACGACATTTGAAAACGTTTCCTTGGTTTTCATATTGTTAGCCAAGCTGATTTATTCACTGTCCTGAGTGGCTTCTTTTAGAATTATGATCTCAATGACAAACTGGTGGCCGAGACCTATGATGGTGTTTCATCTGGCAGGAGAATTAAATGGCCTGCAAGCTAAGATCATGGAATTCCCCCCCCCCTCCCCCCGCCAAGCTCTTTTTACTCACTGTTATGCACATCGTTCGAATTTAGTTTTGCAGCAGAGCTGTACTTGTATAAAACCAATAAGGACTTTTTTCTCACGCTTTGAGGTTTCCTCCTTTCTTCCACCGGTCTTCCAAACTCAGAGCAATACTCGGCAATATTACTGGTAAAAGCAATCCTGCGATCAGTGAAACGAGATAGAATTTTAACGCTAGAATAATATCTGCCGTTCACGAAAATCGTCCGCGACCAGTTAAGGTTTTAAATGAAATAACTGACAGTTCAGATTCTAGTGCAACGACTACGAGAGAAACCTGTCGTTTAAAAAAAAAAGCCTCCTACATGCCGACATTTATTTTCTTCTCTCTGTTTTTCAAGCACGTTTTTAAAGACTGAATTGATTTTTAACACTGTTTAGAAAAAACCAATGATGCACAGTTTTGCACCCAAAAATGCTGTCTCAGAATGCACAGCTTACACGAAAACTTTGGGAAATGGAGATAAACTGATCGACTTTTTAAATTCCACGAAACGCTTGACTAACTAGCAACCTGAAGCTTCCATGAATAGAACTGAAACGATGAATGGATACATTGGCAATCCATTAATGTCAAAATACAAACAGGTGTATTTCGAGGTATTGGATCATATTGTAACACAAGTGAAAACAAGATTTTCACATTGTGATAAACTGCTATACCTTAAATTAGACTTTACTACTTAGTTCGCAAGTTATTCTCAGCATTTCCCTGTAGATATAGTGAATTCATTATTACAGTCCTGTGGAGCGTCCTTCATTCGCTCGCAGCTGCCTGTATAACTGGAGGCTTTATTATCATTCCAGAATACAGAAGCATTTCACTCTGTCAATTTGGGAGAAGTAATCAAAAGCATGACAGAATGAAGTGTGATAAATTCTTCCAGAAGTTTTCAATCTGTTTCGTGAAATTGGTACCATTCCTGCGACAAGTGCATTAGTTGGAAGGAGAATTTCTTGCCTTAAACGCGTAAAACGTGTTCGAGGACCATTATCATCTCTTGCTTGTACCTCAATAGAAAAATCAATACCGCGAATACCTGAAAGCCGAGAAGCATCGTATGACGATGCCATCGAAAGATTCGGGAAGGACGAAGATCGTCGAGATAACTTGTTTCACGAATAACAGCACTCAGATTACCAGTTCGTTTCTAAGTAAAAGTGAACGTCATTTCTATTACTATTATTAGTAGCAGTATTAGTAGTAGTAGTGGTACTAGTCGTCAGGAAAGTTAGGTATATGTACGGTAGAAGGGAAGGAAAGAGGATTTTCCAGTATGTTTCCTGGCGTCCAAAGAATTTAGGCCCATGAGCCGCCATTGGATATTACAAACCGAAGAGAGCTCTGATATCTATAACATCTGTTTCCTTTGCATTCCTAGTCCCAGGGAAGTTATCAAGAACTTCCTTGACGTAAATGTTAGTACATGTTGAAATAATGGGTGTTATATTTTCATCCATAAATAACTTTGTAATGTCTGTTTCTGTCTTTGTTATACGAACTTCATTTTTGGGTCCAGATAAATGCATAATAATAATAATATAAGGTCTTGTTGTAACATTGGCACGAACTTTTTTTCCATTTAGCTATTCCACCTTTTCCTAAAAGAAATTCGTCCTCGTTAATTACTTCTTCCTGTGTTTCATATTCATCATTTTCTCACAATTCTTGTTCTGTTCCTGAGTCACGACCACTTTCATGTACACAGTCCTCTTTCTCTGAGTCAACAATATCACTGTCAGGATCTTCATCACTCATTTCGTGGAACCATTCGAGCTATAAGATTTCTGCTAAACTCTGTCCTAGATTTTTTTACCTTTAATAGTTATTTCACAAACTAAAAGTATAGAGAATATTTACTATTCGGGATAAGTATTCTAGGTAAAAATCTAATCTATTGTAATTAGATTCGATACGACTCAAATTACGCACTGAAAGTTGGACTGAGTCTAGGAAAGCAGTAAAGTAACATACACTAAATTTGATTCAGATTGTAGCGGTAGTGTTCGCGCGGATGACCAGTATCCTCCAAAGCTTTACTAATGCTTCATCAATAAAGCAGTCCTGCATAAATGAAAGCCAGTGGTGGCTGAGTCTAATGTATGGAGAGTAAACGGAAAGTTAGTGAAAATAGCGCGTATTCAGTCTAGCCCTGTCAGGGAAAAAAAAAAAAAAATCATGTCGTTGGCAAGTGTCATCCACGCAAGAAACGAAGTTTTCTTTTTTCATTTCTTTATTTTGATTTTGGGTTACAAGGACCAAACAGCCAACAATAGCTATAAAGTGCCAAAGAAACATAATCGCCAAAAAGCCGAATAGCAGAAAATTACAAAGTTCCTATACTAACACACTCTTAAAGTAAAATAAAAACGCAACTAGACAGCCGGCGGCAGTGATAACAGTGACAATGGAACAAATTACAGACAACACTACACAGCAACAGTGTGATAAATATACGCTTTTATAGTAAAAGATAAGACATGAACGGGCAAACACCGTACATCATACAATGCGTACACCAATAGCGGAAGAACAAAGTTGTACATAACATCATATAAAAATCTGAGAATTGTTGCGTACAGACAAACGTACTTAAAAGAAAAACCAAAGATGACAAACAAAATACAACCAATGGTATGTACAATAGTGCTAGCAGAACAGTGTCATAAAATGTACAAGACAGAAACAACGAGAAATAGAGTTTTATACAGAAACGCACGCTGCCAATTACGACCCAGGCTTACGCCAGTTGAAAATGAAGACATCAGCAGCTCATTAATTTGGATGCTGGTGGCTTTCTAATAATCTGTGAGCAAGTTATATTTATTAAAACGCCGGAGTAAAACAAGAACACTGGTAGGGAGGCTGTAACCTCTCGCTACCAAGTTCTTATACAAATCTGGTTGTAGAGTCCTGTGCCGGCCGAGGTGGCCGCGCGGTTCTGGCGCCGCAGTCTGGAACCGCGAGACCGCTACGGTCGCAGGTTCGAATCCTGCCTCGGGCATGGATGTGTGTGATGTCCTTAGGTTAGTTAGGTTTAACTAGTTCTAAGTTCTAGGGGACTAATGACCTCAGCAGTTGAGTCCCATAGTGCTCAGAGCCATTTGAACCATTTTTTTGTAGAGTCCTGTACTTGGAACTTGCCAAAATGTGGTTAAGATCCACTATTGGCATTGTTTCTTATCGCAGTGTCGAGACGTGATAATCTTCAAACGATATAGGTCTGTGGGGTAACACTCGTGTCCCAGCCTCATGTGATTTATATAAGTAACATGACATCTACGAAGCTGTTCTGATGCAAACCATGGTAGAGAACAGACGTTCGGTTGTATGGCCACCAGGTGGTGGACTTCAGAGTGCTGAGAAACATGCCATTTACAGTTCCGAGCGTTATAAGCGTCCTCCGCATCGTCGATGTGAGATCCGTACAAGGGGCCGGCGTTGGACGTAACTGGCCTTCCGTAATACTCCTCTTGGCAAGGCAGTCAACAGTTTCGTCATGAAGAATGCCATGACATCCTTTAATGCAGAGTAAGCGATCGGTAATGCCCAACATCTGCACGTCTCTTACTGCCGCCAAGACGTCCAGAACATACCTGTTGGTCTGTTTAACGAACGCGGGGCGTTTCAAATTCTGCAGCAGAATTTGAGAGTCTCTAAGTATTAGGACGGACTTGAATAGCTCCATCGTGTAGAAAGAAGAAGGACGTGGAAGCGCAAACATTTGGTAGGTGGCACTAGAAGGGCAAAAGAAGGCGTGTCCCACACCCGAATCAGGTTTAGAACCGTCTGTACAGATGTGAGCGTACTGCGGCCATGGTACGCCGAGAAAATGCTGCAGGCCGCGAGTGATGTTGGTCTCCGTTCGTAAATCGGATAACAGGTATGCCACTGTGGGTGGGGTGAAGAATGGACTAAATTAAAAACGAAAACAGGAGAGGCTTGCGTCCTATACAACGAGTGGAGAGAGATGATGCCGTTTCTAATAGCTGCGAACTAGTAAAGGAATTCTGGTCATTCGTCATTCGTCGTCCAGAGGCACAACCAGATATCGAAGGTCGACTGACGAGAAAAATACCAGACATCTGCCGTGTAACAGACAACGGCGTGACGGATGCTTCCACTAACAAGTTGTTGGAGGGCGTTGATTTAATGACTCTGAGGGCAAGACGCATCACTCTATAATGAATGGCATCGAGGTCGCGCAATGTTGATTGCATTGCAGTGCCTTAGGCAATGCTACCATAATCCAAGACATAACGGATCAAAATCTTACACAAAGCCAGGAGCATAATCGGTTCCGCTCCCCATCATACTCGGGCAAGCATACGCAAGATATTCACTGTGTTACCCACCCTGTCGATGAGGTTCGCAACATGTCACGACCACGTGAGTTTTCGTCGAAGTAGATGCCAAGGAAATTTCCGAGCAGGAAATTGGTACAGACCAAGATGAAGTTCGGATGAGCAGTTATTACGCCGTCACAATAACTGATTTGTCACGCGACAAAGTGAGTCCATTTTCGAACTCGCATGAGGCCAACATTTCACATGCGTCGATAAGCCACAGGCGTGCCACCCGACGGATGAGCGTATGTACAGATATCGTCTGCATACTGAAGAGCTTTGACGATTCGACTGAACGAAATCTCTAGGTCGGCAACCACCATTGTAAGCGAAACTTGAGCAGACGTTCGAATGTCTTACACATGCTGTATAAAACGATGTCGCTTGACCGCAATCTTTCCCAGGCTTTAGTACAGGCATCAACATCTGAATCTACCAGTCATCGGGAACGTTCCCATCCCTCCAGATGTCATTAAATACATTCAGAAGACTGCATTTTGCATCGTCACACAAACTGAGAAAATGGAGTAATGCATCTGGTCATAGGCGGGTGACGTATCTGATGAGGACGTCGGGGCCTTGTGGAGATCGGCTGGAGTGAAAGGCGTGGTTAATCCATCTCGTAGATTGTCAATGGCACCTGTCATCGCGAGTTCGATCTGTTCCAGTATGGGAGTTGGAGGTGCGACAATAGCGACAAACTCATCTCTCCAGATCTGCATCCACTTAGGAGTTACCAGTTTCCGTTTAAGCGAGTTCACCATCGACCAAGTACGACCTAAAGGAGTGTGCACAGATAGTTGTTCATAGAACTTCTTCCAATGTTCTCTTTTGCGGACCATGAGAGAGCACTTAGCGGACGCATCCATTCGTTTGTAGGCAACATAGCTCTCCCACGTGGTATACCGTTTGCCGTGAGAGTCGATATAAGAAGAGAATAGTGGTTAGTTCCCATACGACAGGGAGAGTAGTCCATATAAAAAACGAAGGAAGTGACGCCGAATACAGAGTCAAATCGACGGCTGAGGGTTTCTGTTCAGGTAACGGAAGTAACCAGAGGATCCAGTATTGAGGAGGATAAGAATGAACTTGTCAAGAGACTCAAGATCCCATCACCCGACCTGTCATTATAGGCACAGCCCCACTGTCTGTTGTGCGCGTTAAAATCTCCACAAAATAAGAGTGGAGGTTCCAACAACGAAACCAGTGAGTACCATTCTTCACGGGGAATGTACGACCTTGGTCAGCCATAAAGTGCCACGATTGTTAGGCGACCGATTGGAGTACACAGCCTGGTCGCTGTAGCTTGAAAGCTGTTCGATAGCCTCGCGGGATATCTGCATTGGGGTGTGATACAGGTCATTACTGATGAAGAGGGTGACACCTCCTCGACCATCTTCTCTCTAGTGGACATAAACCTGGTATCCTCGAAAGCAGACAACAGAACCCTGTTGAAACCACGTCTCTGAGATGGCAGCCACTGCAATCTTCCGCGTGCAAAGATCATGCTGAAGGACACCTATATTGGAAAGCCCGCCACAGCTGCTAGGCGTAAGTAGGGTCGTGAATAGTTGTCATAGAGGCTGTATCTGTAAAGTTCCAAGTGGCTGTGTCTTCGCGTCTTCCAAGAGGTGCATGATAAACGAGATGATCTTTTCGATGAGACATTCGTTGTTATTACGAAGCGGTGGCGGTTACTGACTTTACTTAACATGTTGTGTCTAGGAATCCTGCATACTCGGTTCGCTAGACAAACAATCAATCAACTCGTATTAATGATTTTTATTACAACAAAACAAGTACAAATACTGAACTTTGATCTGAGAATTCTTGTAGTATTTTATGCATGATCATTCACAAGTGCAATTACACAGATGAGTCGCAAGCAAAGGGCGACATACTGTTGTATCGGCAGAAGAGCCAACGCCGTGTTACTAGTGGAGGCCGAAATGCACGCGTCTTAGCTCACGCAGGCTGTCGTGAGGAGGGAAGAACTATACTGACGTGAAGTCTGGAACATGACAAGGAATTAGAATTCAGAAAGCGGACGTAATTAGTTTGATACTTAACTTTAATCCATTAATGATGAACGTCGCTCTTGACGGTACATGATTCACAATATTATCTGTTCAGAATACATTCTTAAAGATACTTCTTTTAGTAACTGAATAGGGCACCTTGATAGGTCGTAGCAAATGACGTAACTGAAGGCTATGCTAAACTGTCGCCTCTGCAAATGAGAGCGTATGTAGATAGTGAACCAACGCTAGCAAAGTCGGCTGTACAACTGGGGCGAGTGCTAGGGAGTCTCTCTAGACTAGACCTGCCGTGTGGCGTCGCTCGGTCTGCAATCACTGATAGTGGCGACACGCGGGTCCGACGTATACTAACGGACCGCGGCCGATTTAAAGGCTACCACCTAGCAAGTGTGGTGTCTGGCGGTGACACCACACATACAAAATAATCAATCTTCTTTGGAACAAAAACAAGTAACTTCTGGTCCTAGCGAGCGCTACTAACAAAAGTCTGTCAACTGAACTTCAGTGACTGCTGATCTCTAACTGCGCTACGTAGAGATTGCTAATGAAGGAGACTACGATGCGTCCGTTAATGAAATGGCTAACGTTGAAGCTGCTATCGAAGTGGGTGCCAACAGTCGGGCGCGGTGCTTACGCAGTCTTCACCTAGGGTCCGCTGCTGTCGCGTTGTTGTCCTGGAGGGAGGTCGGTCAACGTGCGATTGGATGGCCTCTTCTCACAGTCTTCTCTTCTCTGTCGTTCCCGAATGAGATGCCAGCGCTGACTTTACGCGGTAACAGGGGAGGATAAGGGTTGGGTGGTAGCGAGTTTTTTTTGTGTTGGGGTGGGGGGGGGGAGATGATAAGAGAATATTCGTGAACCAATGGTTGCTGCTGAAACTGCAGTTGCTGATGATGGTGGTGCGGAAGTTCCTGTTCGCTTTGATGTTGTAGCTCCTGTTGTCGGCTGTGGTGTTGGAGAAACTGTGTATACGGGAGTGGTAATCCCCCCTAGTGGATCACACCATGGTTTTCGGGCATGGGTGCCAACGGATAAATCTGCGTGCTAATGGCAGATTTCTAGTGTCGACTGTACGATCTGACCTGTATCAGGGGGATCAGCCAATTTACGGTGAACTATACAACACAACCACCGCGGACGTGCGACGAAGAAAACAGACAAAATCCGGATTACGCTACATTGCACGTAAACGATTCTCCTCGAAAACCTACGAAATAAGTAAGGAAATACTAGGAGGAGCGCGAAGAGTACGATGCACCACACTCGTTCGCGAAACGTCTACAAGATACGGCCACGCGGAGCGCATTAGCGAGGACGTCCAAACGCCGCGAAAGATGGAAGCGAACTACAACAGTAGGTTAAACTGAGGGGTAATGCGTCACGACAGACCAGCACACGTCAGGGCTTGTAATTGTCCCAGCGCTACTTGCTACACGCGTGGGCTCACCAGCCTGCAGCAGATGTGAGGAGGCGGTCACATTCATTGCAAAAAGCGAGTAAGAAAGAATACAAACTTCTTGTAAAAATATATAATAAACATTTCCTTGTGTACAGCAGCACTCAGGACAATGAGTTATTTCATGGCTGTCTCAAACTGTTCATAAAATTAACAAGACCAATTGTGAAGCTAAGAAACCGGACAAATGGCAGTTCATATTCTACTCCAGGAATAAATATAAAGCCAAGTCGGGAGCTAAAATGATAAAACACGGTGTGCTGCCAGTCTATAATGTACAAAAGTATGGCATTCTCAAAATTTAAGAAGTAAACAACACAAATTAGGAGGTGCCAGAAGTGTCTTGTGATCCAAACACATCGTGTTTCACAGATTTGTAAAATTCTGCTGATGCTGTCAGTACATTTTAAGTAAAATATTTTATTCCACGCTACTGACCGAATTTTTCTGCTTATTCATCTTCAGTGAACATTACCTATGTTTATAGCCTTAAGACATCTTTTCATTTTGTCATAAAAGAATCAGGAAATCAGAGAATAGTCCAAGATAATCGGAATCGGAATTCCGTAAACAATTTTTGCGTCTAAATGCACACTGAAGAATGGTACCAAGCTTTTCAGTGTGGTTTTCAAGACGCCAATTTTCTTGGAGAACTAGTACTGTATCGTCTCACGTTTGGTTCTTCATTTTGTCATAGTGCCATAAGCGCGAGAAAATGAGAATGTGCGCTTGAAAGTGAACGAACAGTTGAAACTAGCCAATAGTGTCGAGTGAGACACTTCGTTTCAAAGAAACTGACTGTCTTTACAGAAAAGATTAATAAAAGTCAAATTTATTGAGCAAACTGAAAAATATAACTTCACTGTTCTGCAAGATGATTAATACTAGGTTGCTGATAACGTGGAAATAAAATCAGAAAACCGAAACTAGTAAGAAATTTTAGTCTTCTGTGATTCTGTAAATGTAATTCACTTAATGGCTCCCAGCCACAGAAATCCGTTTAATTTTCACTCAACATGAGAGGTGTGAAGGAAGAGAAAACGGCAAAACCACCAACAGTGAATACGGGACACGTGGAGACTTATAGCCCCCCCCCCCCCCTGCACTACAACTCAGACTTCTGTGCACATCCTCAAATCTCGCTTCTAGGGCTCCACAGACAAAAATTTTCGGGTAGCGTGTGACTACTTGCTGCAACTGCTCGTAGAGCTAACAGCCAGACCTACAGTAGCCAGAAGCGAGAGAAGACGCTGCTCATATGCAACTTTAGCTCCGTGCAATAGCAGAAGCACGCTAGCAAATGCTCAAACGAACCTACAGTGAACGTTCTGTGATTCCCTTCCAGGTCAAGTGACAGGTGAGTGCCTCCAAAGAACTGCTCTTGTCTCCAAAGCAGATGCTGAGAGCCGAGCCCGTCTTTGAGCCGGCAGGTAGCTGTACAGTCCTCAGAGACGACCACCTTCCACTGTGAAGCATTCTGTTTAACACCAGAGCAACAGATGACGCTGTTTAATGATTACGACAGTATGCAATTGTTTTCCAAAAAAGAAGGGAGACTGACTACCTATGTCTGCCACCTGAAACCAAAAGTGGAGGAACTGCTTTACACACCACCATATAAGACACCATTAGCGAAGCGCCAAGCGGTTGCAGAGGAAATCGAGTGAATGATTCAGTGGAAAGCAATTAGAAGATCAAAAAGTACTTATAATAGCGCTGTCCTTGCCGTGAACAAGCAAGGGGGAGTTATCTGCTTGGTGTTCGATGTGTACTGACTTAAGCAAACAGCCCAGAAGCAATGGAAGACCTTCTGCCGTGATTTCAGGAATTTAAGTATTTTAGCACTCTGGATATGACTGCGTCATACGGGCAGTTTCCCCTCATGGACAAGTCCAGAAAATATACTGTGTTTCTAGTGAACGGCAGGAACTATGGATACAACGTTCTGCCGTTTCGGGTTAATTTAAGTGTGGCTGTGCTTTATGTTCGTCCTTGGATCAAGATCTTTGCATGAGAGTCACTTCGTACATCGACAACATCGTAATCGTGTAAGGCGTCCGGATTTTATCGACCTTATATGAGCTTCATCAATAACGACAGGAGAATACAGTATCAGATCCTCAGAAAATAATAATTATGTTATATCAACAAAAGGCAATTGCAGTTAATCTCATGTACCAAAAGCTAACAAAACGGTATCTACCAATATATGGACTGGCATGAAGCCAGCCACTGTGGCCGAGCGGTTCTAGGCGCTTCAGTCCGGAACTGTGCTGCTGCTATGGTCGCAAGTTCGAATCCTGCCTTGGGCATGGATGTGTGTGATGTCCTTAGGTTAGTTAGGTTTAAGTAGTTTTAAGTCTAGGGGACTGGTGACCTCAGATATTAAGTCCCATAGTGCTTAGAGCCATTCGAACCATTTTTGATTGGCATGAACAAACAAGTTAAAGTGAAAACCATTTTGGAGACGAACCGAGCAGTTGGTTAATGATATCGTGAAACTCCCATTTACCAAGAGCGGCGAGCTTCAGGGAAGAAAGGGATAAGGCCAGAACACTATATCATTTCTTTTAACGTAAATAAGGCCGGCGCCAAGGGTAGGTGGCTGCATGTCATTAACAGGGCTAGGCTGCACCCCAGCAAGAAAAATAAAAATGTATTCAAGTCATTAACAGGGCTAGGCCTCGGGCCAGAACGAAAAATAAAAATGTATTCACCTCTAGCAGAACGGTGATCGGCTGAAGCCCTACTTGGCGACGCAAACGGGACACAGTGGGGAGATCTCCATTATATAAAAGCATTTTGAGACCTAAAATTTCTATCTCTCTCCCTTTCGTCTCATGGCGGACCACACAAGTCTGTGGAAATAAGCAAAGGCATTGAGAGTTTGCTTTCTGCGAAGTGAGGATGATATGCTTCATGTATCATGGTGACAGATAGCAAAGCGGTAGTTTATTATTCCTGCAGAAATTTTTGAGGGCAAAGAAATTGTGCATGTTGCTCCAAGCCATAGCGAGTGTGCAATAGCCATTAGATTAGATTAGATTACATTAATACTTGTTCCATAGATCATGAATACGACACTTCGTAATGATGTGGAACGTGTCAGGTTAATAAAAGATGTCTGTACAAGATATTACATTACACAAAATATTGCATGACACTAATTTTTAAGTTGTTTTTTTTCCTTCCCTTAATTTATATCTAAAAATTCAGCCAATGAATAGAAGGAGTTGTCATCTAGAAATTATTTTAATTTATTTAAAATGTTGGTTGGCTATCTGTCAGGCTTTTGATGCTGTTTGGTAGCTGACGAAAGACTTTTGTGGCAGCATAATTTACCCCTTTCTGTGCCAGATTTAACCCTGCATAGTGAAGATTATCCTTTCTCCTGGCGTTAAAGCTATGCACACTGCTATTACTTTTGAACTGGGTTGGATTATTAACAACAAATTTCATAAGTGAATATATATACTGTGAAGTTACTGTGAGGATCCCTAGATCCTTAAATAGATGTCTGCAGGTTGGCCGTGGGTGGGCACCAGCAATTATTCTGATCACACGTTTTTGAGCAATGAATACTTTTCTACTCAACAATGAATTACCCCAGAATATGATGCCATACGAAAGCAGTGAATGAATGTAGGCATAGTAACCTAATTTACTGAGATTCTTATCACTAAAATTTGCAATAACCCTAATAGCATACGTAGCTGAACTCAGACGTTTCAGCAGACCATCAATGTATTGCTTCCAGTTTAACCTCTCATCAATGGACACACCTAAAAATTATTTCGACTAAGGAAAGATTAACGTTCTACAGAACACAGGAAAGTTGCAACTAAGTGAGTTCAGTCAAGGCCAGAGTAGGGAATTAACATTTCAGATCCTGCACGGAGACAATGCCGTTGCAGATGCTGCTTAGTAACCACTGCGCATTAGGCCACAGTAAGTGTTGAGTCTAGATGTTGCTCACTCCAACCCGTGTACGCTTTGATAATTGAATATCAAAAGGTAGGATACAAACCTACCCTCACATTGAGTATAAGAGAGTTTCTTTCATTGGTTCAAAAAGTAAATATATTCTCCATCAACTCAGTGCATTGACCAGCTATGGCAAAGTAGATTTAAATGAGCTTAGGAGGATTTTAATAATCATTATTTCCTGTGACAAAAAATTTCCATGTGTAGAGATAACAGTTTTAATAATCATCTTTTTAATAAGTCAAAGAGTTAAAAATTTTGTTATTGAGTGTCAAAAGTAATTGAACATGATTGTTGTTTATCACTTGACTCCTGAAAGCAACAGTTATTAATTTATGTGTAGAATAAAAAAGGGAATAGCTGTTTTGTCTTTTCTAGAATAGACACCAAACTTTCATTATTATTAATTCAGGCATTCTAGGTACGTGACACCAGCATTTCTAATGATTTTTGTTACGATCCGCACCTGATATTAGCTGCCTTACAGGGCCAGGGTCATATATATTTAGAATGTCTGTTTGACACCCTGGACTTGAGAAGACAGTTCAGATGTTTAGTCCATTTGCGTGCTAAGCGGTAAGCTACGTTTGCACGCATTAGTACACTCACTGTGCAGACACAAAGGTCGGTTGTACAACAATCGCCTCAAAGTGTTTTGCGCAGCACTGCAGAACCATGAAGGATGGATTGCTGGTATGACTATACGACTACGAAAATGCAGGTTTTCCTGTAAAGAGGTAAAATTCCAAGGCCATATCAGCAGTGAGGGAATGCATGTGGGGGTGGAGAAACTAGAAGCCAACCACTGGTTTCCCACTCCTAAAATCCAGCATCAGTTGACGGCGTACTTAGGCTTCACTGGATTTTTCTGCAAGTATGTTAATGACTATGTGGGAAATTCTGTCCACCTGACTGGTTTACTAATGAAGAAGGTTGCCTCCTGCTGAGGAGCACGAACACGAGTTCCACTATATTAAGAACTCGTTTCTAAAGAACATTTTTTCTCCACCACCCCTATTTTAGCAGAGAATTCGCCCTCGCCATGGACAGTTCTTATTGCGCCATCGGTGGGGACTTACATCAAAGAGTATCGCGATGGGGGAAAAATAAAAGAACATCGCGTGATTTGTTTCGCCAGATACATGCTGATTAATTGGGAGTGGCTGGGAAGGAACTATTAGGCATTGTCTGGAGTATGCACAGGTACCTGCAGTAACTTCTCGTTCATCAAGTAACGGTTGTGACCTATCATCGGGCACTTAGATTCCTGAACAGCTGTCAGCATCTCATACAAGGTTCTTGCGCTGGGCAGGAATTCCGGTACACCTTCCAGTATGTGCTGGCGAAGACAACCTAGTACCAGATGTGCTGTCCCTTCAACCACTTGGAATGCCCAACGTGGATCTGCTACATCCAGAGAGTAAGGAAACAGATGTACTCGTAAATTTGATCACGAATGTAGAGAGTGACGCCGAGGTGCCTCAGAAACTCCGAGGCATAGCTCCCCATCAGTCTCTCTAACCTAAACTACAGGTAACCAGGAATGTAATACTCGAGGATCGAGCAAGCAAGTCCGTATACACATTACAAAGTGGTGGACGGAGTGCTGCATGTCCGAAAAGGCCATAAGTGAGCTCTAGAAACTGTGCATCCCTCAGCAAAAGCAGGCACCCTAATACGGTGAACCCACCTACTATTCGGACATTAAGGCGCTTCTAAACATCTTGCCATTCTTAAGCAGGATGGAATCCATTACAGTTAAGCAGTTGGCGATATGCGCCCTGTGCCAAAATGTCATACCCACCAGGGAGAGAATTACAAGTTTGATGGCACATGTTCCTGTTTCGGCCCCAGGGGAGTTAGCATTCGTTTACGCCATTGGCAGTCTCCCCATTGGAAGAGGAGGATCAAGGTTTATATTTGCCGTCTTGAATGTACTCACTACGTACATAAAGCTATAAGCAGTAAGGGCGACGTCTGCAGTAGTCTAGATTAGATGTTTTCGGCGATTTGCACACGTTTTCGTCAGCCCACAAGGAGTGCTTTGGAATACCAGTCCTTAGTTCACTTGCCTAGCCTGGATCTCCGAAATGCGTCAGCGAGTAGTAACCCACAGTGCGTCGATTTTCATGAGTTGGAGAAGTTGCTCGCATCCAAAGTTTCAAACGACACACTGAATGCATTGAGTAACTCATTGACTCAGGTATAAGATGTAAATAATAAACTAATCCATGATACTGCTGGCTATTCCCAGTGGAACTGATGCCAGGGGAGACAAAAAAATGGCTCTGAGCAATATGAGACTTAACATCGGAGGTCATCAGTCCCCTAGAACTTAGAACTACTTAAACCTAACTAACATAAGTACATCACACACATCCATGTCAAAGGCAGGATTCGAACCTGCGACCGTAGCGGTCGCGCAGTTCCAGACTGAAGCGCCTAGAACCGCTCGTCCACTGCGGCAGGCCATGGGAGACACTAGTGATGCAGCAAACCTACCACCTCCTCCGGTGGAAGCTGGGTAGAATCAGCAAGATGGGGGTGTTTCGAAGGGAACAATACGACCTCACTGCGAAGACGCCCACAATTAAGGAGAAATACCTAATTCTGGTTCGGAACCATCTGCGATCAGAGCTACTACAGGAGAAAGTATCAAAGTTTTATTTATTCTCTGACGGTCTATTTGAAGTGAAAATGTATTGAGTGATCACTCATACGTCATAGTAGACCCTGAAACAGATGCAGAAAAAGGAATTAAAAATGTAGCAAACATTAAGACTTTTATTAATTAAGTTGTTCCCGGATTCTAGGTGTCTCAGTATTTACAAGTTTATAATTATGAGTCAGGGTGAAGGTAACTCCTGAGTAGTTCTCAGAAATTTCGTATTTAGCTTGTTTCATGATGGGAATCTATTCAGGGTGTAACAAAAGTGTGCGGCACAAACTGCAGGACACATTCCTCACAAGTACGAGGTGCGGCTAGAAAAAAACCGGACTGATGCTGGAAAAAACATTTATTTACAATTATTTACAATTTCATGTTATCTCCTTCAATGTACTCTCCTCCTCGGTCTCTACACCGCTCCATACGTATTTTCCACTGTTCATAGCAATGCTGCAGATCATTTTCGGTAAGTCCATACATTACTTCCGTCGCTTTTTCTTTTACTGCTTCAACAGTCTCAAATCTAGTTCCTTTCAAAGCTGACTTGACTTTAGGGAAAAGAAAAAAAGTCACAGGGGGCCAAATCAGATGAGTGGGGTGGATGATCTAAGATGGGAATGTTGTGTTTTGCCAAAAACGTCTTCACTGACAACGCACTGTGAGCTGGGGCATTGTCTTGGTGAAGGATCCATGACTTTGTTTATGTTGAAACTTTCATGAAGAATCTGCTTAACACTTTCCTTGTCAACTCCTGTTAACTCAGACACTGCTCTGATTGTTAAACGGTGATCTTGTCGAACAAGTTTACCGATTTTTTTAATGTTTGCATCAGTTTTTGCTGACAATGGTCTGCCAGTGCGAGTGTCATCACTGGTGTCTTCGCGGCCATCTTTAAATCGTTTAAACCACTCAAACACTTGCGTTCGCGATAAACAATCATCGCTGTACACTTGTTGTAACATTACAAACGTTTCACTTGCAGTTTTTCCTAGTTTGAAACAAAATTTGATGTTAACACGCTGTTCTTTCTGTACACTCAACATTTTCCGACGCACAGACAAAACGTCAACTACTTAAAACAGACGCCACGGGCAGACTGAGTGCAGGAGGCAGATGAAACTCGAGCAGTAGGCGGAGCGAGAGTCACGTGACAGGCCACGCGAGTTTCAGCCTTATTGCATTCGTTTTATTGTTTCACCAGTACTAGTCCGGTTTTTTTCTAGCCACACCTCGTATACAAAAGAAATCGTATTATGTAAGCATGAGTCTGGAAACGCTTTGTTCCCATGTTACAACTAATTTTCTCCAACTAATTAATCATAGGAAACACAGACGAACAGAAGGCACCAGCATATCACATCCAGCTATATCTCACAGGAGATGTTCAATATGCCCTCCATGGGCGTTGATACATGCATCAACTCCCCGTCGTGCTAAATTTCAGATGTGCTGATGTATCCCTGCAGTGTTGCATATGGTTTCGCAGCCTTCCATAATACGGGTACAGAGACTCTTAATATCTTGTACTCAGGATCCATACACAGAGCTTTCAAAAGCCCCTACAAATAAAAGAACAGTGGGTTTAGGTCCGGAGAGCGTGGAGGCCAAGTAGTTGGTCCATCTGTACCTAACCATCTGTTACAGAATCGGTTATTTAAAAGCCGACGGACATTAGCACTAAAATGAGAAGTACATCTTTTGTCATACACTTAAAGGCACATCTGCTAACAGACCAGGTAGGACATTCCCTACGAAATTATAACAACTTTGTACATTGAGCCTGTGTGAGCCCCTACCAAACAGTCACCAACAACGCCGGCCCAAATAATTACACATTATTTTTGTTGATGACTTGCTTCAACAGTTGCATGAGGATTGGCATCTGCCCATACATGCCGATTGTGAAAATTTGCAATCTGGTCTCGTTGAAACACGTTCGAGGAAATGAGTTGTAACATGGAATCAAAGCGTTTTCAGACCCTTTTTCATGTAAAATAATTTCTTCGTCTACATCTGAGGAATGTGTCATGCGATTTGAGCCTCTCATTTTTGTTACACGTTGTATGTTTAGTGTACGTGTAAACACTGAAGAGTTAAAGAAACTTATACACTTGACTAACATCATGTGCAGCCCCCGCGAGCAGGTAGAAATGCCGCAACACGACGTGGAATGCACTCGACTAATACCTCAAGTAGTGCTGGAGGCAACTGACGTCGTGAATCCTGCAGGGTTGTCCATAAATCTGTAAGAGTGCGTGGAGGTGGAGATCCCTTCTGAACAGCACGTTAAAAAGCATCCCAGATATTCTCAATAATGTGCATATCTGGAGGCCACCGGAAGCATTTAAACTCAGAAAAGTGTTTTTGTAGCCACCTTGTAACAATTCTTGACTTGTGAGGTGTCGCGTTGTCCTGTTAGAATTGCCCAAGTCCGTCAGAATGCGTAATGGACATGAATGGATGCAGGTGATCGAACAATATGCTTACGTACGTGTCAACTGTCACAATCGTATCTAGACGTATCAGGGGACCCATATCACTCCAACTGCACACGCCTCACACTACTACAGAGCCTCCAACAGCTTGAACAGTCCTCTGCTAACACGCAGGGTCCATAGATTTATCAGGTTGTCTCAATACCCGTACACGTCCATCCGCTCGATACAATTTTAAACGAGACTCGTCCGACCGGGCAACGTGTTTCCAGTCATCAACAGTCCACTGTCGGTGTTGCAGGGCTCAGGCGAGGCGTACAGCTTACAAGGGAACCTCCCAATCGCACCCCCCTCAGATTTAGTTATAAGTTGGCACAATGGATAGGCCTTGAAAAACTGAACACTGATCAATCGAGAAAACAGGAAGAAGTTTTGTGGAACTATGAAAAAAATAAGCAAATTATACAAACTGAGTAGTCCATGTGCAAGATAGGCAACATCAAGGCTACTATGAGCGTAGGAGCGCCGTGGTCCCGTGGTTAGCGTGATCAGCTGCGGAACGGGAGGTCCTTGGTTCAAGTCGTCCCTCCAGTGAAAATTTTATTTTCTTTATTTTGGCAAAGTTATGATCCGTCCGTTCGTTCATTGACGTCTCTGTTCACTGTAATAAGGTTAGTGTCTGTGTTTTGCGACCGCACCGCAAAACCGTGCGATTAGTAGACGAAAGGACGTGCCTCTCCAATGGCAACCGGAAACATTTGATCGCAAGGTCATAGGTCAACCGATTCCTCCACAGGAAAACACGTCTGACATATTCTCTATGACACTGGCGACGGCATGTGCATCACATGACAGGAATACGTTGTCGACCCACCTAACTTGTACACTTGGCGGATGGGTAAAAAGATTCGTCTACCTTGCCCGATTTAAGTTTTCTTGTGGATGTGATAATCACTCCCTAAAAAGTGATGAAAACATAAGAGTTTCTCACATAAACTGCAACAAATGAATGCAACAGTTTCACAGTCGCACGGTTTTCCCTGTGCTCTGTCAAAACATTTGTTTTTAACGTTTTCAAATTTTTCCGTGTGTAGACCGTCAAATCCTGCATATGTCCAAGCAATTCTGAATATGTCCTGGGATTTTGGAGAGCGAAGCTGATTATGTGTAAATACCTGAACATTGATAATTGTCTGAAAATAAAAAATTAAACTTTTCACTCGAGGGAAGATTTGAACCAAGGACCCTTCGTTTGGCAGCTGCTCACGCTAACCACGGAACCACGATGGTCCTGAGTTCAGTGCAGCCTTGATGTTGCCTATCTTGCGCACGGACTATTCATTTTGTATATTTTGCTTATTTTTTTCATAGTTCCACAAAACTTCTTCCTGTTTTCTCGATTGATCTGTGTTCAGTTTTTCAAGGCCTATCCACTGTGCCAACTTATAACTAAATCTGAGGGGGGTGCGATGGGGAGGTTCCCTTGTTAGTGTCGTGCTGTCATCAAAGAGTACACGAGTGGCCCTTCGGCTCCGAAGGCCCATATCGATTATGTTTCGTTGAATGGTTCGCATGCTGACACTTGTTGATGGCCCAGCACTGAAATCTGTAGGAAGTTGCCTAAGGGTTGCACTTCTGTCACGTTGAATGGTTCTCTTCAGTCGTCGTTGGTTACGTTCTTGCACGATCTTATTGCGGCGCAGCGATGTCGGAGATTTGATGTTTTACCGGATTCCTCATATTCACGGTACATTCGTCAAATGGTCGTACTGGAAAGTCGTCAAATCGTCGCTACCTCGGAGATGCTGTGTCCCATCGCTCGTGCGCCGACTATAACTTAAACCTTGATAACCTGCCATTGTAGCAGCAGTAACCGATCTAACACCTGCGCCAGACACTTGTCTTATATACGTGCTGCCGACTGCAGCGCCGTATTCTGCTTGTTTGCTTATCTCAGTATTTGAATACGCATGCCGATACCAGTTTCTTTGGCGCTTCAGTGTATAAGGTTACTAAGTATTTTATTCGTGTGTAATCAGTGATTTATTATTTACTTGTATGTGCACCACTGCCCGAGACCTGGTAATGTCAATCTTGAGACAGCCATGGCAGTAGGTAGAGCGTACTATCCGAGGAGTCTTGTCGAGTCCTGAAGAAGGTGACTGACTTCATAGAGAAAGGACAAAGCCGGCAATATGAGCCTGTGTTCCAGAGTGGGGGAGATAATTAACAAGAGCGGAGACACATTTGAGAATATCCCTTTTGTGGCAGCGAACACTACGCTCGTGCCCGGCGACGCGCTGGGCGTAACAACGCACCAGAAGCCGCTCCACTCACAAGTACTTGCTTTGAGAAAGAATGGGCTACCTCTTTTCGGTCTGTTTGAAAAATAATTTCACGCTAATAATGTTTTGGAGCGAAATGCGGTTAGCGTACCCTCATACGCCTTTGTTTTAATGTGTAACTGCCGGAAGTTTCATTGTTGTATGACAGTTATTGTTCGGTGCGTTATTAAGTAGAATGTTGTGTCGCACAGTTTGCGAATTTCGAGATGGCATGGAACAACAACTCAAGAAAACGTTTACAGATTCACACTAAGTGATGCAGTAATCCTACGGTGATGAGTAGCGTTCGAATTTTGCATATCATTTTTTTACGGTACCTGGTGTTGTATCTTTACGAATTATGATATTTTGGAAATAGTAGGCTACTTTAAATTCAAATTTAAAATGCATATATTTGCATATTTTTGGAGTTTGAGCATATTATTGCCATATTTAGAGGAAATAGCCGTAAAGGTGCATATTTTTGACATTTAGAGGTCATATTGATGTTCATTTGGTTCCGTGACGACTCAAGAACCTCCCAGAATATTAGGCCAATAAATTTCCATAATGAGATAATGCGGGACGAGCCATCAGAATAAAAACCTTTCAGGTAAACGTGGGTAGCTAATGGAGGGACTTAATCTTGTTTTTCCACTAAGGTAGTCTCTCAGATAAGAATGCTAAGGGCTTGTGATAGTTCATTCTTGCAAGATGGATTATCGGGGTAGAAACGTGCTTCAGTATTTGTTGCCCGCAGTTAATGCGTGTTCAGGTCGCTCACCTGATCTCTGCAGTGCGCCAACAATTCCCTACTACTTATTGTTAGTATTTCGGAATATGAATCATTCTTGCGTGTGTTTCTGTGCTGTTCAGATCGACTCTTTGTTACCTTCAAATTACGAATATGCCGAGGCAAAGAACCAATAATTTACGGAAATGGATCGGGAGCGATTGTGCTTTCGCAACGGACGGAAAAATAATATTCTGCCAACTATGTGAAAAAGAGGTAAGCTTAATTTTCTTTATTTTCGATAATTTTGCAAGAGATTAAAACTATTATGAAGTACATTTGTAAATTTGCGTGCATGTTTTCTATGTACGAATGGGAAGGAATAAAAAAACTTTTAAGATTTACTTTCGGCGTTCTTGCAAACTAAAAAAGAAAAATGTTAAATGTTGTGAGGGGATTGAAGTTCCAATTTTTAGAAACTTATTTGTAGCCTTAATTCACTTTTTTGAGTGACCATCTCGCGGGTATACACTGTTCTCTTACATTTTTGTACCATTGTACGTACTTATTGATATTTATTCATTTCTCCAACACTTAAGGTCAGGGTTGAGAAAAAATTTCACCTGGATCAGCATAAAAAGGCATCTCAGCACCAAAACAACGTACCCAATATACGTTTAAAAACATTCCAGCAACCACTGATCTCCTCATTTTCGAAGCATGTGGACGACATTACTACTTTCTTGTTCCAGGCCCTAAAGGGCTTTGAAGATAGCGAAAATTAAGCAGTACCAAAAGCCAAGGACGTCCTGAAGAATTCCAGCGTGTTACACAGCCTATCTTCCGTCCGTGAGCACTTGAGTGGCCTTCCAGACCTAACTGAGAAACTTTACACTCGTAGCATGGAAGTTACGAAGGCAGTGTCTCTGATCGAAAGAATCAGGACACGGAGCAAGAGTTGGCCACGTTCGATCGGTGAGAGATTCAGAAGAAAATTGAATGCAGTTCTTCATAGAAATCCTGGTTGGCCTACGATTCGGAAGATCGCTCCGTTACTGGAAGGAGGGAAACGCTCCGAGAATCTAGATGATTTCACGTCATCTGATGTCGCTGCTCTTAAATATTTACCTGTAGTGTCATGTGATGCTGAACGATCATTTTCAAGGTTGAAAATGTTGTTATCTGACCACAGGAAAAATTTTCATGTAGAGAATATGGAAAAAATATTAGCAGTTTCAACAAACTATAATTCTTACAATTTACCAAACTTATCGTGTAAGTACCTACGTTATACTTCATTTTATTCATTGAATTATAGCCATTATTGAAAATATTTGATGCTTATTCATCAATTTTCCCAAACAAGATCCATATTTTAAAGAATTTATCTAAGAGTAATACATACTTAAAGAATTGTAAGTGCATATTTAAAGGCATATACAGGCAATAAGAGCATATTTTAACTGCATATTTCGAGGAGTCTTGGTGCATATTTCGTGGATTTTAAGTGCATATCGATCCGAGCACTAGTGTGTAAGCCGTACTCGGTGTTACGAATGGTTCCGGCCATATTTGGATATGACCGGACGGAAGTTAAAGATGATCCTCGTTCAGGCCCCCCTTGACGTCTACCGGAGGATTTATTCACTACGAATTCGTGTCAAGGGACAAACTGTTAGTCGATGGTACCATCGGGATGTGTTGTGATGCCTGCGAGTAAATGTGAGAAGGTAACGGCCTGAAATGTAGCAAGACAATTCATTGCTCTTGCATGACGACAACGCACCTGTACATTCATCCCTGTTGGTGCGCGACTATTGCACAAAAAACGAAATCACTGTGTTATCTCATCCTCCGTGGTCTCCAGTCCTGACCCCTGTGGACTTCCTTATTTCCAAAATGGAAAACCCCATTCAAAGGATGAAGATTAGCAACAGTATATTATTGTGTTTCACTGTTTAGCGGCACAAAACGCGTGGGTGTTTTCAGCTCGTTACTAAATGCAAATAAGTAGGAGGCCGACTTGATAGGAGCTGGGGGAGTCCACGTTGCAATAATATGCGGTACGGCACACTGTTAAAGAGAGATTATTATTCAAGAAACACATAGTACAATGAAAATTACTTATCTTCAGTAGTTTGTAGGACTGCAGAAGTCGCTAGGAATTAATACAACATATTCTCAGGGACTAAGCCCGATGGGCCCTCCTCAGAGAATCAATGCAAACAGAACTGGCTGAGGGCCGATTATGAGAGTGCGTCTGCCTAGGTTGAAAGCTAGCTGAGAAGTGAACGAGGCACACTCCAGTTCCGTCGAGCTGCACAGCCCGCTAGAGTGCGCTGTGCCCGACAGACGACGGGCTGCCAACCTTACGTTGGCGCGGTGTTGTAGTAGTATCTGTGGCAATGATACTACATATATGAGATTAAAAAAATTCGCAAACGGCCAGAAAGAGGCGTATCAACACAGCTTCCGGAAGTGGCAACGGCGTTGGGAGCGGTGTATCAATTGTGGAGGAGAGTATTTCGAAGGAGACCACGCATAGTAAGTCCAAGGTAAGCGTAGAAAAATTCTGTGGGCAAATTTCGGGAATTTTTTTAACAGACCTCGTACATCTCATTAAAAGTGTCCCCAGAACAATTCAAGCCCTCATAAACGCGAAGGGTCGACAAACCTCTTATTAATATCCAGTAATAGCTGTCCGGATATTTTTGATCAAATAGCGTAGAGTAAAAAAAATTAAGTAATAATTTTTTCGTGGTGATAGTTAAAACTTTAGAACCACCCCTGCCACTGAAGCGAATCAAAGCGTATACTGTTGTGTGTTTTCATAGGTACTGTATTATTTTAGAAAGGTAGAATTATGCTTCGTATTCTCCTCTGAGACGGTGGTTTAATGCATGAGGAGGTCTGTATCACAGTTTTGAAGGTTCATTCAGCAATAAACTCGAAGTTTAGCAGGCGTCGACGTAGCTTTTGTGCCGCAGTGAGGAACGGCAGACATTAACGCAAATGTGCGGGAGTGTAAGTTAAAGGTAGCGCACAGTCCTTCGGTGCCGTAAATACGTCGGGAGGTCGACAACAGCGTTATGACAGCGGCCCTGGGCTCCCATTAGCTGCACCACAGTCACTCCGGGCGGCTGTTTAAAGGTTCGTAATGTGTGATTACACGCGCGGGGGAAACTCGACTCATTGCGTTTTAATCCGACCCATTTGAAGAACCGAGCGGGGTGGAAACGGACTGCTCCCGCCGCTCCAGCAGCTCCGGGGAGGGCAACTTGTTCGAGATGGCTGCCGAGCGTAATTATAACTATTAGCTGGAATCGCGGAAGGATGAAAGCGCCGCATTAAGTCCCGGAACAAGTGTCTTAATGAAAAATGTAAATGCGCGCTCTGGGGGAGAAGGCGCCAACTTCTGTGAAAGGAGACAATCGGAAAGTTGGCTCGTGGAACGAGTAGCTATTTCCAGTTCATTATCTGTCTTTGCCGCTGGTTTTATTACAGCGACACAGAAATTGACATCGGTTATTCAGTCCATGTATGTAAGCATTAAGCGTTAATTCAACAGTTCTCGTTTAAGCTGCAAGGAGCGTATATCTATACCTAAATGGTATAGCGCAGTAAAATTGTGTGCATGTTATAACGCTAAGAGGACTCCAGCTTTTTAACCTCCAACGCAAACATAGCGGTGTCATAAGTTTAACGTGTGTATTTGTGTATCCGTCTCTGGAATCGCAGCTGCCAAACAAAAGGTCCGATTTCAGTGCAGTTTTTTTTTTTATTTTGAAAGACGGTTTAATCGGGATGGTTCTTAACTACGATCCATGAAAGTTTGTTCAGCTATTTAAATAGTCGGACAAAGTTTGTGCCAGCGCTCTCTACATTGTTGCCAAATTTATTCAAGATAGCGGCGATGACGTCATCCAAGATGTCGGCATGTAGACTTGGCAACAGCGCATGACATCATCCAAGATGGCCGATTTTGGCGGGAAGATAAGCCAATTGTGTTATGTCCACTAACCTAAACCCAGAAAAAATGGCGGGAATTTTGAATTTTGGCGGGAAAATAGATCAATTGAGCTACGTCCACTAACCAAAGCCTCCAGAAGAAATTGGCGCCAAATTCAAATCCCAACATGATAATCCATGCAAAACCTTACTTGTCTTTATTATTATTCATTATTATTCAGTACCATTTGCTATCTATTATTATTATTATTATTGTTTATTATTGGCCTACCTCCACTAGAAAATTCGCGCCAAATTCAAATTCCAGCACGATAATGGCTGCAAAACCGTAATTCCCTTTATTATTCTTATTATTTATCATTCATCATTTATTATTATTATCGGCCTACCACCACTAGAAAATTGCGCCAGATTCAAACACGATACTGTCCGAAAACTGTACTTCTATTTTATTTATTATTTATTATCGTTTATTATTATTATTTATTCAAAATGTCCGATTTTCTGGGCGAGAAAGCCATTTGCGTTACATCCATAACAAAAATCTATCACAATTTCAAATCCCAACACCATAATCGATCACATGTACGAACTTTCGCGGTCACTTATCTTTTTTCACTAGTAACCTATCAAAATCGCGTCAAATAATAAAGTGCACATATAGTAACCTAAGTCACGTCCTTTGATTTTTGCAGGGGGAAATGGACTGAAGTCTTTATTTCAAGCAGTACGGTCATCACTTGTTCTCCAACACAATCAGTACACATCTTCGAGATAGCAGCAACGCCCAATGCAATCGCCACGACGTTCTCGCCCCAGCTGAATTGGTTCAAATCGTCGCCACCCCCTGGCCCCGCCGGCCAGAGCGCGGGCTGTTGCCTACGGCTGTGACGTGAGGCGGCAAGCTGGGGCCGGCCTGCACTAGCCGCTGGATCTGCGATCGTTCCCACGTTGTAAACATGTCTTCGCTGGACACATTGGAACTTGCCGAGGTTGACATCACAACGGTCCCTTGTCCGTTCTCTATGTGTATTCGTCGCCTCCCGCCAAAATACACTCCTGGAAATAGAAAAAAGAACACATTGACACCGGTGTGTCAGACCCACCATACTTGCTCCGGACACTGCGAGAGGGCTGTACAAGCAATGATCACACGCACGGCACAGCGGACACACCAGGAACCGCGGTGTTGGCCGTCCAATGGCGCTAGCTGCGCAGCATTTGTGCACCGCCGCCGTCAGTGTCAGCCAGTTTGCCGTGGCATACGGAGCTCCATCGCAGTCTTTAACACTGGTAGCATGCCGCGACAGCGTGTACGTGAACCGTATGTGCAGTTGACGGACTTTGAGCGAGGGCGTATAGTGGGCATGCGGGAGGCCGGGTGGACATACCGCCAAATTGCTCAACACGTGGGGCGTGAGGTCTCCACAGTACATCGATGTTGTCGCCAGTGGTTGGCGGAAGGTGCACGTGCCCGTCGACCTGGGACCGGACCGCAGCGACGCACGGATGCACGCCAAGACCGTAGGATCCTACGCAGTGCCGTAGGGGACCGCACCGCCACTTCCCAGCAAATTAGGGACACTGTTGCTCCTGGGGTATCGGCGAGGACCATTCGCAACCATCTCCATGAAGCTGGGCTACGGTCCCGCACACCGTTAGGCCGTCTTCCGCTCACGCCCCAACATCGTGCAGCCCGCCTCCAGTGGTGTCGCGACAGGCGTGAATGGAGGGACGAATGGAGACGTGTCGTCTTCAGCGATGAGAGTCGCTTCTGCCTTGATGCCAATGATGGTCGTATGCGTGTTTGGCGCCGTGCAGGTGAGCGCCACAATCAGGACTGCATACGACCGAGGCACACAGGGCCAACACCCGGCATCATGGTGTGGGGAGCGATCTCCTACACTGGCCGTACACCATTGGTGATCATCGAGGGGACACTGAATAGTGCACGGTACATCCAAACCGTCATCGAACCCATCGTTCTACCATTCCTAGACCGGCAAGGGAACTTGCTGTTCCAACAGGACAATGCACGTCCGCATGTATCCCGTGCCACCCAACGTGCTCTAGAAGGTGTAAGTCAACTACCCTGGCCAGCAAGATCTCCGGATCTGTCCCCCAATGAGCATGTTTGGGACTGGATGAAGCGTCGTCTCACGCGGTCTGCACGTCCAGCACGAACGCTGGTCCAACTGAGGTGCCAGGTGGAAATGGCATGGCAAGCCGTTCCACAGGACTACATCCAGCATCTCTACGATCGTCTCGATGGGAGAATAGCAGCCTGCATTGCTGCGAAAGGTGGATATACACTGTACTAGTGCCGACATTGTGCATGCTCTGTTGCCTGTGTCTATGTGCCTGTGGTTCTGTCAGTGTGATCATGTGATGTATCTGACCCCAGGAATGTGTCAATAAAGTTTCCCCTTCCTGGGACAATGAATTCACGGTGTTCTTATTTCAATTTCCAGGAGTGTAGTTTGTCTGGGAGCTGAATCACACAACTGTCGGCTGTCCGGCTCAGCACTTGGTTCGACAAAGAATGCCCTGCCACACTTTTGGCGCGAAAGTTGTTTTCCTGCGCACGTTCAAACCTGTCGATGCCAACCGTTCGCCACCCACCTCATGTCTTTGTGCGGCTGAGAATGCCATCTACACTTTTGGCGCCAACGTTTGCTCAACAGTTGAATCCGCCATAACTGTACAAAAGACGTTTGGTCGCTACAAGACCCCTCGCTAAGTTAATTCACTCTCTCGCGCGCTGTGCCGCCGCCCCGCTGACGTCCGACCGCTTACGTCACACACCCTCGATCGCCCCCTCCATACAGGAGACAGACATAGTCTTCTGTAAATATGCTAACACCCACATCGCCCATCTAACCTATCAATTACCAAAGTACTTAGTTTTATTTCAGTTTTAATCATATTAAATAATTCAATTTACAATTTCTTATACGCATGCAAAGGTGTTCAACTACCTACTTTCAACTACTTTTAGAGGACCAGACCGCCACCTCCTCCTACGAACCCTCGCCTAGTTGGAATTCTGTCACTAAAGAAACGTCGCTTGCGCTTTCGCTGCCAACCTAAGAAAACTGTGCGTAAAGAAACGACACTAGTACTAACCTCATCCACCTGACCACCACATCCTCCTAGGATCAGGCACCAAGTGTGAAATCTGCCAGTAAACAAACCTCACTTGCGTCTTTGCTACCAACGTAAGAAAATTACTGAAAACGAAGCGTACCCCCACTACCACTTTCTAGGAGGCGGGTGCTAAAAGGACTCAGCCTGAACTAGGCTGATGGAAGGCGGAAGGAGCGTACTTTTTTTATTTGGGAGCAATTTATTTAGTGATGGAGTATATGTATCACAGAACACATGCTCTGACATGCCCCCACAGCATACAGACCTGCAAACTAGTCTTACATAACTCATGTATAAGGCTCTACACACACGCTTGCTAATTGTAAACCGTCAAAAAATTCACTGAACAGCCTACAGACATGTGAAGCACACCTAAATAATTCAAAACATTCACGCCTATAGAACGGAACAAATCTTAATTTCTCTAAATAATAATCCATCTAAAATACCCTCCTCCCTAATCGTCAACTTTTCAAAATCATACATATATCTTTATTTAAACAACTAGAGATAGTAAGCACCACCACCGTCTGTATTCGCCACTCAGTCCATGGTCCAGCTGACTTAGTACACAGGACAGCCCCCCATGACATCAGAATATGTGAATAGTTTCACATATCTTTTTGAAACTTTTGCAGCTCATAGGTTTTGATATGTAAGGCTGACCTAAGGCACGTTCTGAACTCCAGTAGCGCACCACACTTGGCAACACAGCCACATCCATAAAGATATTCGTTCCACTCCTGGCCTGTAACTCCTCTACAGATAAATTTGTCCAGTTATTTGTTGACTCACTCACAGTCTGACCACATTGCCGTTTTTGCGCAAAAACCACTCAGACTGCGCTGTGCTGCTTGGGGAACTAAGGAAGGACTGCACTCTATTTATTTCAGGCCCCTTTATTTAGGCATGGAGTTTGTCACAAAACACCCGCACTGCTCTGACTGTGGCCATGTGAAACAAGCCACAAACATGTAAACAACTCCTAATTTCACCACACAATAGCAAATTGCTCTTAAATAATGCAGTACACAATATCCGCAGATTAGCTCTGTACTCTTAAACTCTCCAAATAATGCACAGCATAGTGCACAGACATGCTCACTAATAGTGCAACAGATGCACCCAAACACCCTCACCCAATACCCTGCCCCGAGCTGCCAAACCGACCAAAAGTCTCTGATCGGCTTCCCCCCAGACATGACCTCCTCACAGTCGCATTCGCGCCTAACACCGGAGAAATTCATATCACCTATGCGGCATAGATTAGGCTCCAAGGCAAGCCGCATGCGCGTGCGGTCGGCGGGAGGAGGGGGGTTCCAAAGCCTCCACCCAAGTTCAGCTTGCGCGCGCTCGTGACAGCGGACCAGAAAGGGCGCTCCCCTCTGACACATGTGAAAGCTGCTTTGTTCTTCTCATGTATACCGCCGGCGTCTCAGGTCTGGACCTGCCGTCACGTCTATTGTCAGAATAGCCCATAAATCGTTGACACACACGATTAACGCCGCCGCGAAAACACTTACTACTCGCCTGCAACCGAGATGGTGACGAAAAACCAATCACTCTAATCTGCACTGCAGGGGCGTGTAATGATTGACAGCACTCTATTTATTTTTTCAAACAACTTATTAACAATACAGTATATCTATCACACTATCACAAACCACCCACCCAGATGTGCCCTAGGCCATGTTGCACAGCCTATAGACCCGCACCCAACTCATAATTTCACTACACACAATAGCAAACTGCTACTAAGGAATTCTTCAAACTGATGTGTAGTTACGCTCAGTACGCGTAAACTATCCCAATAATGCATAGCAGAGCCTGCAGATCCGCTCGAAAAATAACACAGCAGGCTTGCACTGGTACCCCCCAATGCACGATGTCCACAGAATCGTGAAGTCACGCATCCGTCTGATTTCAGACCACGGACAGCCCCTGCTCGGCTTCCGCAAGCGTGAGTTGGCGTGGTCAACGCTCTCGTCAGCTGTCAAAGCACACACAGACGTCCGTCCAGGACACCGATCCGTCACAACCCAGAGCCTCGACCGCTGAACGCCGGTGCAAGTCAACTTTATATCGACGTAGCATAATTGCAAAGCGCAACCTCCATACACTAGACACATCTTAGCAGCAGTCTTTACCTCCCATGACACAATAGCACACTGCACATTGCTCCTGACACGACATTACACCACCCGTTAACTAAAATTAACTACACATCCCTGCTCTCGCCTCGTCGCGTGACCAGCCATCTAAAACCTTCTCAATATTATTCTTACTTTACAACATGTTTTTTTTTTTTTAATAAGATCTAATTTACTCCTCCCACCGCTCCTAACCTCACACCCGTCCCACCATCAACATACACAAACGTCCTCAACCCTAGCTTGACGTTCATATATCACCCCACAAATCACGTCCATCAATCAATAATACCATTCTCATCCACTCTTTCTCGAATTACAAACGTAGCCACTATCTAAACACCAATCAACTCATCTCTCTCACACTTCCAAGAGTAAAATTAATTTTACACACAGCCCGAAATACCAAACGCCATTAAAGAGTCAAACTTTTCTACAGACCATCAACCACATACCACACTCACACCAATATTCAAAGCCTGGTCCATATTTACCACCTCCAACTTGAATTAAATATTATTACCATTGCCGCAACATTCTGCCAGCGCTCGATTTGGACCTATTTTTCCGTTCTTAACCCTTGTCACTAGCGTTCGAATATCACTATCTATAGATTGCATAAATTTCCACACTAAAAAAATCTAGTCCAATTATCTGTGTCCTCAAGGTGCACCCTCTCACGATAGCATACAAACTCATCTTCTCTATTCATTATACAACTTCTGTCAGCGACACGCCTCAGTTGCTATCCCTGATAATGAATACCCGACTTGTGTGCGTAGGGCCTGTGAAGCTCCAAGGCTTGGTAACATCTCGAGAAATGTGGTGCACTTGGAGGGGTTAGGACTAGGAAAGCTCTATTCAGTCAATAGAGGTGAAGTGTAGCTGCATTCATCTGCTCGGTTGAGGATTAATTGTGTAGCGATGTTGCGGGGTAGGCTGGTCAATGTCGAGGTGAGGAGCGTCTTTTAACATAAGAGGGCGAGATTGCTCTGTGACCACCATACACACAGAGATTGATCGAGTACTATGCGCGAGGTCTTAGAAATATGTATAGCGTTGTCTGGTATACTTTGATCGTTTTTATGTGTTCGAGAATTAAGTGTGAATGGACGTACTGAGCAGTCATCTATCAATGCTCGCAATGATACTTGAAAAGTAGAGGAGGTATGGTTTAGCTATGACACTGAAATTAGGAAAACATGCTGTCACATGATTGGCCAGTGTTGCACTTACTGTGAAATTTTTCACGATGTCAGCTATGATGGATAATATTACATTTGATCGGTGGTGTCTTATCCATCCCATCCGTGCATTGGGTATCACATAATGATTGAGTGACAATGCTTGTTTGAGTTGGGGAACAAATTTTTGTTGGTGGACCGCAACTTCTGGGTTGCTAGCACCGAAAACGGTGATCCCGTACTTGTGTGCAAAGTGAACAGTCACTAGAAATGGAACGCAGAGTTATCAACTATTGGGTCATTGCGACATTTGAGTTTAAATGTAGAGGCTGTCAATCACTTTCGGGGGGTAGTTTGGAAAGTCGCCACAACGTCACCAGGCTCTTCTAGTTTCCTTGTGTTGTGGCTGTCCTTTATTTAAAATCATTCAATGTTATGCTATCGACTGTAAGAATATGATTTACAAGGTGAAAGGTATAGTTTCCTGTGAGAGGCCTTGCATCACTCCATATTAATGTCTGTGCAGGCCAGGAATTCTAATTAGTCAGAGGTCTATGGCCTGCTAAAGTACTAAGACTTTGCTTGATATCGACAAGTGCGAGGTGAATTTTATAATATTATATTTAAAATATTTTTGGTCTTCTAATACGTGAGTCTGGAGATGTCTGTAGAAAAGGGAGCAGGCTCTGAT
The DNA here is from genome assembly GCF_023898315.1 of Schistocerca nitens. Taxonomy (NCBI): domain Eukaryota; kingdom Metazoa; phylum Arthropoda; class Insecta; order Orthoptera; family Acrididae; genus Schistocerca; species Schistocerca nitens. The sequence goes on from NC_064620.1 coordinate 525,543,632, forward strand.
CAGAAAGCCTGACATGTTTCTGCCAACGGGAAAAGGGTCTCGAATTAGCTGAACTGTTCTGAGAGCGACTTGGGTCGACTGAGGGTGCTCCGATGTAAAATGGTGATTTTGTACTGTATAGGAAAATGAATTGTATCTTTATTACAAGGACAAGGTGCGCATCGTAATATTTTTATCATTGGTCTGTGTTTAAGTATATAATATTAAATGCCCTATACTCAGTGAGAGGGGTGTGCATGTCGGTAAAAGTATTTGCTTATTTGACTACATGTATGCTTAATTTAGTACGTTTAATTGTTCACCGAATATGACTATCTGTGGAAAAAGGAATTATTACGTTCTATTGAGCTGTGATGTATGTGGGGGTGTAAATGCTTGTACTAAATTATTATAACAGGGTGGGTGGCATTTAAGTAGAGCAAGTTCTGTGAAAGCGTGTGTTGAAGGAATGAGCGAGTGTATGACATGACTCATCTACGAGTGTATCATTAGGACATGTAAATAAATGTTGGATAACTTAAATTGAGGTCTTTTTTTCTTTTTAATCATATGTATGAATTCTGCTTGGAATTATGTTGTCTATTTGTTCTAAATGCATACTCATCTATGCTTAGATAGGGAGAATGCTTTTTTATTACTAAGCGAGTTTTGGCAGGAGTGAATAGGCTTTTATATATGCGAGTGTTTAAGATTTGTGAGTGGAAATTGTCAGCGCAGTGTGAAGGATGTCGGGTTCGCTGGCTGGGGGAGACACTGTTTACATGTCGAGTTGGAGATGCAGGGGAGGATAGAGATCTGTGCTATTCAGGAATCCATTTGTGATCTGTCTGTCGTTAGACAATAGCTGGAGAGCAGGTATAGAGAGAGCCCACTTCAGCATGCTGGTCCTGGGGCTGAGTGGACAGCTGTTTAGATGGATAGATATGTGGCTTTGACATGCCGCCAGCGGCGCTCGGACGCTCGCTTTGTAAGGTGCAATGGGATTAGTTTGAGCATTTAGTACTTGTCCTGGTGGTTATTGGATTAAGAACTGTAATATTGAGTGGGAATGTGTAATTGAGTAAGAGTGTTTACGTATTTGAAGATATGTTTCGCGATTGGTGATGTTAAGTTGTTGCGCAATTTAGCTAGCACTGTAAAAAAATAGCTGTCTCCTGCTGAAAGAAAGAAAGAAGGAAAGAAAGAAAGGGGTGACCTGATGGATGAGTTATTAGATAAGAGCAAGAGATAGTTGTTGAATTATGCTATGTGTTCCGATATAGGAGTCTCTAAACATCGGCGCCAATGAATGTGTATGTTGAATGGATGAAGTATAATGCATGATGGAAGGAGTGAGACATTAGAACATCGAGGACGAGCGAATTCGCGTCTTTCCTTGTTGTACAATGAAATGTGATGATGATTACAGTACAGAAACCCGCGTCGGCGATGTATTCACAGGCCTTATGCACGCTGGTCGGGTACTCATTATCGGGGATAGCAACTGAGGCGTGTCGCTGATAAAAGTTGTATAATGACTAGAGAAGGTGAGTGCGTATGCTATCGTGAGAGGGTGCGGCTTGAGGACATAGATAATTGGGCTAGATTTTTTTTAATGTGGAAATTTCTACAATGTATGGACAGTGATATTCGACCGCTAGTGACAACAGTTAAGAGCGGAAAAATAGGTTCAAATCGAGCGCTGGCAGAATGTTGCGGCAGTGGTAATAATATTTAATTCAAGTTGGAGGTGGTAAATATGGACCAGGCTTTGAATATTGGTGTGAGTGTGGTATGTGGTTGATGGTCTGTGTAAAAATTTGACTCTTTAATTGCGTTTGGTATTTCGGGCCGTGTGTAAAATTAATTTTACTCTTGACAGTGCGAGATTGGTGTTTAGATAGAGGCTACGTTTGTAATTCGGAAAGAGGGGATGAGAATGCTAAATTGTTTTATTGACATGGTTTGTGGTGTGATATATGAACGTCAAGATAGGGTTGAGGACGTTTGCGTATGTTGATGGTGGGACGGGTGTGAGGTCAGGTGCGGTGGGAGGAGTAAAGGAAGAATAATATCGGGAAGGTTTTAGATGGCTGGTCACGCGACGAGGCGGGAGCAGGGATGTGTAGTTACGCTTAGTTAAAGGGCCGTGTAATGTCATGACAGGAGCAATGCGCAGTGTGCTATTGTGTCATAGGAGGTAAAGACATGTGCTGCTATGATGTGTCTAGCGTATGGAGGCTGCACTTTGGAATTATGCTACGTTGATATAAAGTTGACTTTCACCGGCGTTCGGTGGTCGTGGCTCGGGGTTGTCACGGATCGGTGTCCCGGACGGACGTCTGTGTGTGCTTTGACAGCTGACGAGCGCGTTGACCACGCCAACTCATGCTTGCGGAAGCCGAGCAGGGGCTGCCCACGGTCTGAAATCAGACGGAAGCGTGACTTCACGATTCTGTGGACAAGGTGCGGTGGGGGGTATCTGCGCACGTCTGCTGAGTTATTTTGCGAGCGGATCTGCAGGCTCTGCTATGCGTTATTTGGATAGTTTACGAATACTAAGTATATCTACACATCAGTGTGAAGAATTATTTAGTAGCAATTTGCTATTGTGTGTAGTGAAATTATGAGTTGGGTGCGTGTTTTGTGATAGTCTGATAGATATACTGTATTGTTCGGATATAGGATAAATAGATAACTATCTTTTACCAATGCTAGGCTAACTAATGAATGATAGGTTTACGTTTAATATATAATCAGTAATTCTAGCCACGTTAACTATTCTGAGGTGTAAATGCGGGACGCTCAGGACTGAAAGAGATGACGCCAAAGAGAAGAGGTTTATACCCAGCGATAGAGGAAGTAAGCTGTTCTAGAAAGAAAAAAAAAACAAATGCCCGCCATTTCCGTTCTAGTAAGTTGGAAGCATTGAACGTTACACGACTTTCAGCTGTTTGCGTTGTGGTTAGTATAGGAGTGCTTCATGACTGCACAACATAGTGTAATTGTGAAAATTTATTACAAATGTGGTAAAGGTTGTACAAAGACTTTCGTAAACTCCGTGAAATATTATTTGTTCAACGTAGCGCTCCGAATAAGTGGACTGTGAGAGTTTGGTTGCTAAATTTGGAGAACTAGTTCGGTTGTATGCATTAAACCTTCGAGCTGTCCACTTTTTAATCGTTCTGCAGATAACATCGCCATTGCGATAATGCTGCTTAAGTCCAGTGAAATCTATTCGCCGACGTTCACAACAATTGGATACCCAGACAACTAGCATTGAACAAATTCTGTTAGATGATACGCAGCATTGGGTATATAAAATGCACCTGACACAAGAGCTGAACCCAAGCGATCACCAACAAAAGTGCCGAGCGTTTGGCCACTGGGTGCTTGCGAAACGAAGAGTGGACATCAGTTTCAGAAAACGACGTATATTGAGAGGCTAAAGTTCTGTCGAACGGCTTCATCAACTGCAGGATTTGTGGCACTGATACCCCACGAGTAATTACGAGCCATTAAATCCGCAACGAGTGTGTGATATGCAATTTGGGATGAGGGCGTAATTGGAACAACTTCTTCGAAGGCGGCACTAGAAACGCAATAACAGTAGACAGTGAAAGCTACAGCTCTACATTAAGAGTATCTTTATAATCTGAACTGGATCGTGTGAATGATCAAGCGGTTTGATTCTAAAAAGATAGTGCAGTTTATCACACATCGATTTTAACTGTCGACTTTTTACGAGAGATATCCCCTGACAGGGTTATTTCTCGCAACGAAAACGTGAATTGACCCCTTGTGAGTTATTTCGTTGTGTGCGCTAACGATCTACGATCTCTTCCTGAGTTGAAGGAAAAGATTCAATGTATGATAAAAGAATTAGAGGTGCAGGCATGGCGCAAATTTATGGAAAATATCATCTACTTGAACAGTACGAGGTGCATTCAAGTTCTAAGGCCTCCGATTTTTTTTCTGATTAACTACTCACCCGAAATCGATGAAACGGGCGTTACTTCTCGACGTAATCGCCCTCCAGACGTACACATTTTTCACAACGCTGACGCCATGATTCCATGGCAGCGGCGGACGCTTCTTTAGGAGTCTGTTTTGACCACTGGAAAATCGCTGAGGCAATAGCAGCACGGCTGGTGAATGTGCGGCCACGGAGAGTGTCTTTCATTGTTGGAAAAAGCCAAAAGTCACTAGGAGCCAGGTCAGGTGAGTAGGGAGCACGAGGAATCACTTCAAAGTTGTTATCACGAAGAAACTGTTGCTTAACGGTAGCTCGATGTGCGGGTGCGTTGTCTTGGTGAAACAGCACACGCGCAGCCCTTCCCGGACGTTTTTGTTGCAGTGCAGGAAGGAATTTGTTCTTCAAAACATTTTCGTAGGATGCACCTGTTACCGTAGTGCCCTTTGGAACGCAATGGGTAAGGATTACGCCCTCGCTGTCCCAGAACATGGACACCATCATTTTTTCAGCACTGGCGGTTACCCGAAATTTTTTTGGTGGCGGTGAATCTGTGTGCTTCCATTGAGCTGACTGGCGCTTTGTTTCTGGATTGAAAAATGGCGTCCACGTCTCATCCATTGTCACAACCGACGAAAAGAAAGTCCCATTCGTGCTGTCGTTGCGCGTCAACATTGCTTGGCAACATGCCACACGGGCAGCCATGTGGTCGTCCGTCAACATTCGTGGCACCCACCTGGATGACACTTTCAGCATTTTCAGGTCGTCATGCAGGATTGTGTGCACAGAACCCACGATGTTCTGCCTTCATTAAACTGTCGCACCCACGAACACACTTTCGACACATTCATAACTCCATCACCACATGTCTCCTTCAACTGTCAATGAATTTCAATTGGTTTCACACCACGCAAATTCAGAAAAAGAATGATTGCACGCTGTTCAAGTAAGGAAAACGTCGCCATTTTAAGTAATTAAAACAGTTCTCATTCTCGCCGCTGGCGGTAAAATTCCATCTGCCGTACGGTGCTGCCATCTCTGGGACGTATTGACAATGAACGCGGCCTCATTTTAAAACAATGCGCATGTTTCTATCTCTTTCCAGTCCGGAGAAAAAAAAATCGGAGGCCTTAGAACTTGAATGCATCTCGTATCATGTTGCATTCATTATTACAGGTAGCACACACTGCAATAACATATAAATTACTTATTTTCATTTGTAAATTTGTATGTCATCATGCACTCAAAAGCGGCTGCGTTTATGGGACACCAGAAACCAAAATACGTTCTATAAAATAATTTTATCGCTACACGAAGAAGAAGCAATTATGGAGTTATGATGTGGAGAATTGTAGGACTTCCCTTGATGGATCAGGTGCGCACTACACAAAGGATGCAGATACTCAGGCAACAGAACACTTGTGGAGTGTACATGGGGGTTTCTTAGGCTAAGTGGCAATTTGAGGTCTTGTGATGAATGCTGCCAGTTGATACGCAGAGACTGAATTCAGACCGCGTACACTTCGACTGGCAGAATTATAATAGTAAATTGCCGATGTATTCATAATGACGTTCTTGAATTTACTGCCCTGTAGCAAAGCTGTCATACTCATATTACTCTCGGAACTTAGAGCTGGTTGAAACCGGCATGGAACGTGTATGGAAAAGACAGGAGAGTTTCAATTGCAGCCAACTAAAATATTGTGTTTGTAGAGGTCGAAATACAGTCTCACTCCGAAGTTAGCTAGACGCATGTAACAGGTCAAGGTGATCTCAAGCCAATTATCGGATCTTTTCACCGGCCACCTGATTCCGCCGTGATAGTTTTGGAATCATTCACATAAAGTATACGCTCAGCAGTACGCAAGTACCTGGCGCATGCAATATTATTTGGAGGTAACTTTCCCCTACCGAGAATGGATTAAGAGTCAATGGGTTCATGGCAGGAGGTATGGGCAGGCAGTAATGTCAAGTGATATTGAACACGTTTTCTGGAAACTGTCTTGAGCGGCTAATCCGATAAACCACGCGCAACGGAATATTTTAGACCTTGCACGTACAAAGAGCCCAGACCTTATCGACGGTATCGATGTGAAAACAGGGATTAGCGAACACGATGTCATCGTTGCGAAGTTGGTTACTAAAACTGATAAGTCCGTCAAGAAGGCAAGGAGAGTACTTTTATCAGAAAGGGCAAACAAACAGTTATTAGCATCCCACTTAGACAATGAATAGTCATTCAGATATAATATGAAGGAAGTCTGCGAATTATGGTCAAAGTTTAAACTGACTGTAAATCGCGCTCTTGAGAAGAATGTGTCGATTAAGGATTAAGAGGTGCCGGCGCGATATCTCAGCGTGTGGGCAGATGGTTAGCTGCCCTCTGTACTTAAAAAAAAAAAAAAATAAATAAAATAAAAAAAACCTGAGTAACTGGATCAACGACTAACTTGGACGGTTATCGCGGGACGTCCGCAACGAACAATAACCAACAATATGAGATTGAAAAAAAAGAGAAAGAAGGATGGAAAAGACACACCGCGGATTAATAGCAAAATTCGACAAATGGTGAGGAAGCAGAGGCTACTGCACTCTCGGTTCAAACAATAACGCGCAAATGACAGGCTTTAGAAGCATAGAACATGTACCACCGTCATACTTTAGTAAAATATCTTACTGAGAACTCGAGATATTTTTGGTCCTACGTAAAGCAGGTCGAAGGCTTCTATCCACTCACACGTTGACCAGTCTGGTGCGGCAATAGAAGAGAGCAGAAGGGAAGTCGAAGAATAAAATTTCGCGTTTTGCAAATGATTCACGCAGTAATGGAGCAATGGAGAAAAAATGGTTCAAATGGCTCTGAGCACTATGCGATTTAACGTCTGAGGTCATCAGTCAATGGAACTTAGAACTAATTAGACCTAACTAACCTAAGGACATCACACACATCCATGCCCGAGGCAGGATTCGAACCTGCGACCGTAGCGGTCGCTCGGCTCCAGACTGTAGCGCCCAGAACCGCACGGCCACTATGGCCGGCGAGCAATGGAAAACTTAGTGTCAGGCATCTCCGGCGTAGAGAAGCAACTAAAAGAATTGAAGAAAAAATAATCGCCAGGTGCAGATGGAGACCCAGATCGGTTTTTCAGAGAGTGCTCTACGACGCTGACGTCTTACTTATCTTGCATTTGTCGTGAAGCTCTCTCCAAGAGTAAAGTACCAAGCGAGTGAAATGAAGTAAAGGTGATTTCTGTGCATAAGAAGGGTAAAACAACGGACCCGCAAAATTACTGACGAGTATACTCGGTTTGATGTATGATTGTTGAACACATTATCAGTGTGAACACAATAAATTTCGTTGAGATAGAAAAGCATCTGCTGATGAATTAACATGGATTTAAAAAGCATCGCTCTTAAGGACCTCAGCTTGCCCCTTTCTCAAATGATATCCTGGGAACCATAGATAAAGGGCAACAGGCAGATTCCATATTCCTAGATTTGCGAAGAGCGTCTAGATTTGTGAAGAGCGTTTGCCACAGTGCCCCCTCTGCAGACTGTTAACGAAGCCATGAGCATACGCAATACTTTCTCATATATGTGAGTAGAAGATATCCTCCTCGACAGCGAGTATTCATCAGAGACAATGGTACCTTTAGGAGTGCCTGAGGGATGTGTGTCAGGACGGACGCACTAGCTGTCAAATCTGTTTCGACTACGGTGCAGACGTTTTGCTGGGAAACCTTTATACATCCTCTGTACATTCCCCATTATTCCCCATGTGGGTTCCACACTTCTGGAGCCCTGAAGAAAGACATTCGTGGGTGTGGGTTTGCTTCGGAAGTACAGGTGCGCCCATGAGTACAATCACAAACATTTCACCATGAGAGTATTGGCAGTCTAGTCTCACAGAGGGATAGGTGTATTAACCTCTACGGTGATTATTTTTAAAATAATAAGCATTTTATTTACTTTTTCCATGTTTCTCGTTCTCATTTGACAGCCGTTACACGTAAATGTCTAATCGATATGGTTTGCAGCAATCTGCCTCTAAATAATGGAAATGAGTGTGTGACATCGTTGGCCGGGGGCCCCTATCTGGACAAGTTCGGCCGCGAATTGCAAGTCTTATTTCATTGGACGCCGCATTGGGCGACATGCGCGCCGGTGATGAGGATGAAATGTTAATGAAGGCAACACAACACGCAGTCCACGAGCGGAGAAAAATCTCCAACCCGGCCGGGAATCGAACCCGGGCCCGCCTGCACGGGAGGCGAGCACGTTACCACCCAGCGAAGCAGGCGGACAATCGGCCTCTGTTTGTTGATGACGGTGTGCTGTATGGGAAGGTGTCGTCGTTACGTGACCGTAGGAGATATCTACATCGACATCTACATCCATACTCCGCAAGCCACCTGACGGTGTGTGGCGGAGGGTACCTTGAGTACCTCTATCGGTTCTCCCTTCTATTCCAGTCTCGTATTGTTCGTGGAAAGAAGGATTGTCGGTATGCTTCTGTGTGGGCTCTAATCTCTCTGATTTTATCCTCATGGTCTCTTCGCGACATATACGTAGGAGGGAGCAATATACTGCTTGACTCTTCGGTGAAGGTATGTTCTCGAGACTTTAACAAAAGCCCGCACCGAGCTACTGAGCGTCTCCCCTGCAGAGTCTTCCACTGGAGTTTATCTATCATCTCCGTAACGCTTTCGCGATTACTAAATGATCCTGTAACGAAGCGCGCTGCTCTCCTTTGGATCTTCTCTATTACTTCTATCAACCCCATCTGGTACGGATCCCACACTGCTGAGCAGTGTTCAAGCAGTGGGCGAAAAAGTACTGCAACCTGATACAAGTTGTCTTAGACAGAATTTCTAGTTAATGTGCTGAATGCCAGCTTTCTCCAAATGCAGCAAAATGAAAGTTAGTGCAGATGTGTTGGAAGAAAATTCCTGTAACATTCGCATACATTATTAGTAGCGCTCAGCTTCACACTGTCATGTCGATTAAATATTCAGGCGTAACGTTGCAAAGAGATATGCAATGGAACAAGCACCTAAGAATGGTAATAGGGAACGCGTATAGTCAACTTCGATCTATTGGGAGAATTATAGGGAACTGTGGTTCATCTGTAAAGGAGATCGCGCATAGAACACTAATGCGACTCATTCTTGAGTTCTGCTCTAGTGATTGGGATCCCCACTAGGTCAGCTTGAAGGAAGGTGTCGAAGCTTTTCAGAGGCGGCTGCTAAATTTATTATCGGTAGTTTCGACCAAAACTGGAAATCAAATGGACGTACCTTTTCTCGAAATACAGTTGAGAAAATATAGTAACCGGTCATTTGAAACTGACTGCAGAACGTTTCTCCTGCAATCAACGTACAATTTGCTCAAGGACCACAAAGATAAGACAAGAAAAATTTGGCCTCTTACCGAGGCGTGTAGATAATCGTTTTTCTCTTGCTTTTTTTTTCGAGATGAACAGTGAAAGGTGGCTACACTGAGCCACAGCGCCAGAGATCGCGCTAGAGAGTATTGTTCCGCCGCCTCCACTGGCAGTGATTATTGAGAACTCGTAGTGGGCAGTGCTTGGGGAGAACTCATAGTAGTCAGTGCTGAGATGTCGTAGTGAGGAGTGTTTGTTGAGATGAGCTAGTAGGCAGTGCTTGCTGAGATGTGATACTGAAAAGTTCTTGTTGAGATGTGATAGTAGCGAGTCGGTGTGGAGAGACTGTAATGTCTAGAGTGCTTTTCATCAATATAAATTAAGGTAACAAACTACTTTTCTTTTCTTTCTCATTATTTCAATGTCCTGAATAATGCGTCATTACAGGTTCAGTCAACAAAGCATCTAGCTTGTCTTCTTGTATTAGAGTGTAATTCTGGTTTTCTTGAGTAATTATGGTATTTCTATTTTCTTTAATTAATTCAGTATAAATGATATTTAAAATTTCTTGTGTTGTTGAAGAAGAACCATGCCAGATGCGTACGTTGAGTCATACTTCCACACACAGAACAGTTACACTTGTGCTTTGGTTTCGTAGGTTTTATAGTTGCTGGGGACTTAATTAATTAATTGTGTTAATGAAAATTTCCATTTCATTCTTTGTTGTTGTTCTATGCAGTCAGATTGCGTAATAATACTAGTCAGGGCCAACCGTTACGAGACTTCGTAATCGGACAAAGTACTAAATCAAAAAATTAAAATTATTTGCATTTTATTTTAATTAAGCCCCCATGCACGTGGCGACCCTGCCAGGATCGTCCCTTGGAATTCTTCTGATTGTAAAAATAGTAGACAGTAGTATTGTTGTAGTACTTTGTAGTTTAGTAATTGTAGTCTGTTTTGCATGTGTAGATTTGGTAATTGTCACTCTTCTAATGGTATTTTTTTTTTTTTTTTGCAGAATTTAATTTTGTTATCTTGTATACGGGTTTGACAATTTTGTGCAGTTAGGAAGATTTCAATTGTTCGTTAATCGTGGTTGAGGGAAGCATTTCGTGTGAATGGTATTGTTGGAAATAAAGAGGCATTGTGTGTAATTTTCGTACAGTAACGAGTTTTGTATGTTTTGTAAATGATTACGCGATCAATGAAAAAGGCGAAAATGATGAATAGTGAGAATGACGAAATTGTCGACATGGCGAAGTCGCCAACACAGGACAACAGTATGATGAATAATGGAGTTGAAAACAATTTAATAAGTCGGGAAGACAGTCCGGAACCATTTCAAAATTTTTCTCAATCAGAAAATTCACAGAATACGAGATTAACGATAGAAAATTCTGGAATAGCATCGAACACAGATAGCTTTACAGCTATGACGAATGAAACTGGTTTTGCGGGAAATGTTAGGGGCGAAAGGAATTTCGAACCGGCTATTATGGAGCAGTTGATGGGTGCAATATTAAATTTGGGATCACAAATAGGAACAATTAAAACAGAGATAGGAACTTTGGCAACACGGTTAGACTCACAAGGATCTGAATTAAAAACAGAAATAGGAACAATTAAAACCGAGATGGGAACTTTGGGATCTGAATTAAAAACTGATATGGGAACACTGGAAACACGGTTAGATTTACGAATAGGGACATGTTTCAAAAATATGAAAGATGAATTAAAGAAAGAAATTAGGGAAGAAGTACAACCGATTTTGAATTCTCACAATAATAGATTAATTGCAGTGGAGATTAGACAAAGGGAACAAGATAGAGAACAGGAAGAAAGAGATCGCGTGATAGTACAAAAATTAAATTTACAATGTGTACACGATAAGGAAGAAATATTTGAGAGAATCGAGGAATCCGTACCAAGTGACAGAATAAATAATCTAACACAACAATATGAACAGTTAACTACCAAATGTGTCAACACTGAAACCCGAGTCGCGACACTTACGGAAGACGTAAATAAACAGAAAGAAAAAAATAGGTGACTTACCGGAAAGAGTTGAGGAGATTTCAGATAAATTGACAAATCTTAGTTTACATGGGGACAGAGAGTCGGATGATACAGCTCCATTACCATTGGCAGAAACCGAAGAGTACCAGAACATAAATAAGCATGTTGAAAATCAGGGAAAATTTAATGAACGTGTTAAAAGGGAAGTTGAGGCATTACGAAAGCTAGTCAAACAAATTGAAGGGGAAATTGTAGGAAAAGACAGCAAAAGAAATTTGGAATCACAGATAGCAGAGGGGTTTGAAGAAAATAATTTGTTTCGTTTACGGGATGCAAGAAGAGAGCGCCAGGCGCGCTAACTTGACAATAATCGACATTCAAACTGGGGCAGACGCGGTAGGTCTTTGTCGGCACGAGGCGAAAACTTTGACTATAAACACTTTTTGACTGTTCGGAAATTTAAGATCTTCCGCAATTCTAAGAATGACATACATCCATGTGCATGGTTAGATCAATTTATGTATGCACTCCCACCAAATTGGCCACTAAGTCACAAACTGGAATTTATGTGTGGATATTTAGAAAACGAACCGGCGACGCGGATGCGCGCACTCATTAGAGATTGTAATAATCTGAATGATTTTTATCATGCATTTCTATCGGCATATTGGTCCGAAAACACACAAGACAGAGTCAAACATAGTCTGATTATGCAGCGTAATTTTAAACAGTCTGAGTTCCGCACGCCAGCAGAATACTTTGAAGACATGATTCGAAAGAATCAGTTCTTGTCCAACCCTTATAGCCCGACTGAATTAATTCGCATTTGTTTAACTAAGCTGCCACAATCCATAAGACAAATTGCTTTAGCCGGAAGATGTAAAGACGACATTGAGACTTTTAAGACTTTGTTACAAGAACTTGAGTATGACAACGACGACGGGACTTTTTCAGTAACAGTAATTACGATAGATTTTCAGAGAAAAGGGATAGTGATCGGAACGGGCGTTATATGGGTAATTTTGAGAATGACAGACGTAACAGACAGGACAATAGATACCAGCCTTATGACAATAACAGACGTTCTAACAGAAATTACACAGACAATTATAATAACGGTAATTCTTACCGGAATGATCAATCATACGGAAACAGTAATCGGTATCATCAAGACAGAAATTATCCATACAATAATAGAAATTCTTACTACAGAAATAACCAGGGTAGTACATACAACAATAATTACAGAAGTGACAGTCGAAATTATACAAGAAGTAGTTATGCAGACAGACAGGAAAACAGAAATTTTAATAACAGACACAACCAAGAATTTGCATCTAACAGACAGGAAGGACCTAATTGGCATCCTCCGCGTGACAGAAATTCAGAGACAAGTGGAAATAGTAGAAATTGATCCGCGAAATGTCGGGAATAATCAAAGACGTGACGCAAACAATCGACAATGACTAGCAGCTTCAGCTTCTGGCAGCAATATAGACGGTTCAGAAAGTAATGACACTACACTACGTACGCCTGGCAGATATGAGAGACATTTTGCTAGGCGAAAAGGAGAATAATGTAGACGCATTTTTACATCCTGTTATTGAAGTATGTGTGGGTAAGAATAAGTTCACTGCAGTTTTAGATTCTGGGAGCCCATTGCACGTCATTAGTGAATCAGTTTTTCGTATATGTGAAAGAACTATTGCCTGTCCTGTGTTATCTATTTCTAAAACTACAATTCGAGGAGCGATTTCTGGGAAAGGTGTGGAAGTTAACAGACCAACCTAAATTTCATTTGTCAAGGATACGAATTGTCTGCTAATTTTATTATTGTTCCATTACTCAGTACACAGATTATATTAGGTATGGAGTTTCTTAACACACATAAGGCAATTTTGAACTTTAAAGAAGGAAGTGTGAATTTGACTGTTGCCGGAATGCCGAAATGTTTGAAATTTTTCGAGTGTTTAGCAAGATCTGAATCAGATACAAAATGTTTAAGGTTTCTTACTTCTGATGTTTTCGTTGAGCATTATGACGAGTGTGTTTATTCATGACAGTGACAATAGATACAGAGACGCGATGGGGGATGTAATTAGTAGCGAAGAATTAATTAATGAAAAGGTTAAGAAAGCTGAAGTGCCAGATGACGTTGCAAGAGAAGAGCTGCACCATATTTTGACTTCACATGCTACAGTGTTTAGTCATCACACAGGAACTATACAAGGCTTACAATATTTATTTAAGGTAAAAGAACACATACCATTTCGCGGGAAAACGTACGCTATTCCTTTGGCTTACAGAGACAAGGTTAAGAATGAACTTCAATACATGTTAGATCAGGGCATTATTGAGCCAGCTGTCAGTCCTTATACCAGCCCACTACACGTTGTTCTTAAAAAGGATGGGTCAATTCGTTTGGTTCTGGATTCCAGACAGATAAATAATATCATCATTCCTTAAAGTGACCGCCCACAAAATTTAGATGAACTTCTTCAACATTTCCATGGAATTAAAGTTTTATCCACGATTGATATGCGCGCAAGTTTTTGGCAAATAGAACTCCACCCTGATTGTAGAAAATACACTGCCTTTTTAGCCTTTGGTAACTGTTACCAGTTTCGGAAATTACCGTTTGGACTTACTGTATCTTCAGCAGCATTCATTCGTAGCTTAAATGAAATTTTACCTGTTTATCTTCGTGACAATATTACTTCATATGTTGACGATATTCTTATTGCTAAACATTCTTGGAGTGAGCACAACAAAATTTTGGATTCATTATTAAGTATTTTTGCAAGAGTTGGCATTACTGTGAACTTGGAGAAATCTGAATTTGGTCGTTCTCAGGTGAAATTTCTCGGTCACATTATTTCTACAGAAGGTATTCTTCCTGATCCAGAGAAACTAGACGCTATTCGTAATTATGCTGTTCCTACCACAAAACGTGATGTTCGTAGTTTCCTTGGTGTCTGTAATTTTCTTAGACGCTTTGTTAGATTGGACAATTTGGCCACACCTCGTTTATGTGAACTATCTGGAAAAAATTCTAATTAGTGTTGGGATGAGGAAGCTCAGTCAGAATTTGAACAACTTCGTGATGCTCTAGTTGCTGCTCCACTTCTTTCACATCCGGATTTATCTAAAGATTTTTGTTTGGCGACGGACTCATCATACAAAGGCCTAGGTGCTCATTTATTTCAAGAGATAGAAGAAAACGGCGTTGTAGTACAGAAGACTATTGCATTTGGAAGTCGTGTTCTCTCTAAATCCGAAAAGAATTATTCGATTACGGAACTTGAAGCTTTGGCTGTTGTTTGGGCTTTCACAAAATTTCGCACATTTTTGTTTGGTAGACATACTAAGGTTTACACTGATCATCGAGTTTTGGAACTTCTTATGTCGACAAAATTAACTCATGGCAGATTGTGACGATGGGCGCTGTATCTACAGGAATTTGATTTTAGTATTGTTTACATACAGGGATCTTCAAATATTGTTGCTGATGCTTTATCACGTGCACCTATGGGTTTGAAACAAAGTGCTGAAGAGGACTGCAAAGAAAACCATTATTGTTTGATGTACATTCAAGGTGTTGCGTTTGAGAATTTTATTTCTTCTTCGCTCCAGGACATCGCTAAGGAGCAAAATAAGGATCCCATCTGGAAGGACATTAAGGGGAAGTGGAGGAGAAAGGAAAGCGTAGCGATCAGACAGTATTATTTAGTTCGCAATGACATTCTTTTTAAACGGAAATCGGTCGACAACTCTGTTTGGTTAGTTTGTATTCCTGATGAGTGGGTCAATAAATTGATTTGGTACACACATTTTAGTTATGCGCACTTTGGTCCCAGAAAATGCTTTCATAAATTGCGAGAAAATTGCTACTTCAGTAATATGGAAAAACGTATTCGATCTGTTCTTGCCAAATGCAAATTATGTCAAAAGGCTAAGCCGCCAACTGTTTCTCACAGAGCACCGTTGTTTCCTATCATTCCAGCGAAATTAAAGGACATGGCTGCAGTCGATTTGTTCAGTCCAGTGGTTCGTTCTACTAATGGTTTTGCGTACATTTTCGTAGCAGTGGAATTGACATCAAAATATGTGTGTTTTACACCTTTACGCTAAGCAACAGCTCGTTCAGTATCTAATGCTTTCATCAAACATTTTGTTAAAGAAGTTGGTCATGTTGATAAGGTTATATCAGATAATGGATCACAGTTTCGCTCTAAAATTTGGCTTCGTACTCTATGGCGTCGTAAAATTAAACCAATCTTCATTTCACTTTTTCACCCTCAATCTAACGCTTCAGAAAGATGGATGAAGGAAATCAATAAATTGTGCCGTCTTTATTGTCATCAGAATCACAGAACTTGGGATCAGTATCTTCATATTTTTCAAAACATTCTGAATGAACTTCCTAATGACTCAACTTCTTTACCGCCTCTATTGATATTAAAAAATAAAGTACCAACAAATCGCATTTCTGAAATCGTTCCTTTTCCGCCTTCACGGAAACTGCAGCATTCTGAAGTTGTCAACCTGGCTCTACGAAATATTGCATCTGCGGCTGCTAGAAGAGAGAAATCAGCTAAACGTCCTGGTCGTTTAAAAATTTTGTCAGTTGGTCAAAAGGTGTTAATTAAGTCTCATCGTTTGTCTCATAAAGGAAAAGGCTTGTGTCGCAAATTTTTTCTGCTTTATAACGGTCCATATAGGATTCGCAAAATTATACATGATAATACTGTGGAAGTAGAAACTCTTAAATCTCGGCGCTCTATGGGAATACATCATATATCGAACGTTAAAATTTTTGTGGAATGACATACTTTTGAGAAACCAACAGTTATACGTAAACAGGTGGAGAATGCAAGGATACCGCGCCGTGTTCGGGCGGCGGCAGATACTCAAAGCAACAGTGAAGTCTGCGCGCCGCAAAAGGCAGTCGTTGACCGCAAACAATTACTTCATATGTCACGCGCCTACAGCTGATCGAGCGCACAGTGTGAATGCACTGACAGCCGTAAACAAATACACAGTCTAATTTTTCCGACTAAATTCTGTATAAAGCTATGGTGACTTTATAAATTATGTTATTAACGTTCAGTATTTTTCAGGATACGGTTGTGTAAAATATTTAAGACCTTCAGGTAAATTCTGTGTGTGTCCGACGTTAAGAGGACTTACTATCGAGAAAATTTCAGGAAGAATGTAATTTCGAAGATGAAACTAATAAACTAAAAAGGTAATGATTAATTGAGTTTATTTTTCAGGTAACATATTTCCACTTAGGTACGTACTTTAGACGTAATTTGCTGCTTGCGATTACGTGACTCATACTTTGTGCTAAATTTCATGTTCTATGAATTTACTTGTGAAGCGACGTGCTTACGCACATTAACTGATTTTGACGATGATTGATTAATGAACAGGCTTGTTGTTTGTATATATTATGCATCGCTTGGCTGCACTGCTTTTTCACTGATGTCATATTTTTCTATTATGTGCCTGCTGTGCTTATTTATTTAAATTATAATTGTCACCTGATTAATTGTGCTGACTGTAGTTAGGTATGTAGGTTACACTTTGTGATTTATCTGCTTGCGCCTTCATGTTTACTTATTAAGATTACATATGAACATTTATTTGCTTATGCTGAATGATGCTAATGACTTGTTTATTATGTAAGATACATATTTGCTGCTGTGCGTATGGATTGCATATTTACACATTTCTGTTTTGTTGTCATAACTACTCTTCAATTTAGAATATAGCAATGCTGATGTACAGTGTACAAACATGAAGATTAGGTTACACTATTGTATTAATTGTAGATTGTTCGCTTGGCAGAGCCTCGTTATAGGGATTGTGCTGCATCCACTTGTTGACATTCTGTTCGCTACTGGTATATTGTCGCGATATTGCATGTATTGCTTACGCTCAGTGCCTGATATTTTTAAGATAAGAAAATGAAATGCTATAATTCTACGAACGACATTGGTACAAGAAACTGCTTAGAAGTCACTTGAGCTGGAGGTTTTATGGAAGCTGTATAAATTTATGCTAATAGGAAGGAAGCTAACGACATGACATACCAACACTAGGTTTAGACCATTGACAGTTATTACACTGCATTCCTCGTGAGCAATTGAAATAGGAAGTGACACTTGACACAAGAAATACTCCACATGTTTGCTTCTGTTTGCCATAATTTTTGAAGTGGTGTACGCACTGAAATATCACGATCATTAACACTTCGTAATCGTACTTAATTACTGAGAGTTATTCGAACTAAGTCTGTTAGAGGTCATGTACGCATTTCTTTTATCTAATGATGCACAAGGAACCAAAATGTATCTTATAATTTATAATGAGTAGCAGATTTGGATCAGATGGATTACACGAGAGGTTGTGTGTTGACATTGTGTCTTCGGATTGTATGAGATGATGAATTGAGGTTTGCATTAGGATTTTGTCTGCACTTGTTCGAGGAGACTGACTTGAGGAAAGAGTTGTTATGGAAGTGAAATGATATTGGCAATGAGGTTATATATATCGACGTATTGAAGAGGTATGATTGAGGTATTGAGATTATGTGAAGTTGATGATTATTGGAGTTTCGTGGACAAGAGGTAAGGTAAATGAGGTATTATTGAAGTATTGAGATTATGTGATGCTGATGATTATTGGAGTTTTGGTGGATAAGAGGTGAAGTAAGTGAGGAGCATATTTTTTTTGTTGGTCTATATGGAACAAGGAGGATAAAGATGGCAGACTAGAACACTCAAGTAGAAGGAAGATTGTCTACACACACACTTTGTTAAATCACTAAGCAGTATATACTTTTTTTGAAGAGAGGAAGTATTTGCATATCTTGGCTCACTGACAGTTGTTCAGCAACCGTACATTTTGATCTGGCTTGGCAAACATTGGTCTTGACATGATGACTATGACGTTGACTAACTATTATTGACTGTTATACATTGATGCCACTACTACTTGATACACATGATGAACATAAAATTTTGACAGAATTGCATTTACACAGTTAACACTATTCAACTACACAGTAGCACTAAATGTGGATGAAAGATGAGTGAGTGTGTTTCTGTGTTTTCCTTTTATAATCCCAGAGAAGTGATCCCAACCTATCTCCTAAATATTATTTTACTTGTTGTTGTGGCTTGCACTGACACCCATAAATATTATAGATTTACTGGTATTTGTGTATTGTAATAGTTAATAGGACAATTATCTGATATCATTTGTGTGTTTGTTATGATTTGTATGTTTAGTGTAAAAGCATTGTATGTGTATTCAAACTATTGTTCATGCCTGAACTGTCTGATTAGTGATGGTGCTGCACTTTTCAACATGGTGGATGCCACCTGGACATGTTTAATTTCTGCTGATGAACTGTGTGATTAGTGATAGGGAATATTATGAACTGTTATTTGCACTTTTTCTACATGATTGGTGCCACTAGGACATGTTTAATTTCTGCTGATGAACAGTGTGATTAGTGATAGTGAATTTTATGGACTGCGGTCAGCAGCTAGTCAACATTACTGGGTGCCACTGATGGACTGCTTCTACCGAAATGGTGTTACTTGTTGATGTCTGCACCTGCTCAACATTGCTGGGTGCCACTGATGGACTGCTTCTACTGAAAAGATGTCACCTGTTGCTGTGTGCACCTGCTCAACATTGCTGGTGCCACTAATGGAACTGCTTATACTGAAATGGTGTTACTTGTTGATGTCTGCACCTGCTCAACATTGCTGGGTGCCACTGATGGACTGCTTCTACTGAAAAGATGTCACCTGTTGATGTCTGCACCTGCTCAACATTGCTGGGTGCCACTAATGGAACTGCTTATACTGAAATGGTGCTACTTGTTGGTGTCTGCACCTATTTAACATTGCTGGGTGCCACTGATGGACTGCTTCTACTGAAAAGATGTCACCTGTTGATATCTGCACCTATTCAACATTGCTGGTGCCACTAATGGAACTGCTTATACTGAAATGGTGTTACTTGTTGGTGTCTGCACCTATTCAACATTACTGGGTGCCACTGATGGACTGTTTCTACTGAAAAAATGTCACTTGTTGGTTTTTGCACCTGTTGACCATTGCTGGGTGCTACTGCTGGAACTGTCAACTACTTGTTTCTTGGGCTATGGAAAGCGTTTATGTGAATATTTGTATAAACTGATTTTTTGTGTATTACTGTTTGTGAAAAGTTATGAGACTCTTACCTGCACATATTCGTCATTGCTGACGCTATTGATTGAACTGTTTAACCACATAATACTTGTGTAAACTATTATGTAAAGTCACATGTATGAAAGAATTTGTATTGCTTACTGTATTTTATATATTAGGTTATTGAAAGGTCAGTGCAAAGCCAAAATTTTATCTAGTATGTGATATTTATGTATTAATATTATCTTTTATTTTTGTCTGTATTTTTTTGACGAATTTGGTGGTATTTTCACCACCAATGCTGGCAAAAATACCATCAAATTCTAGCCTGTGGAGGAAGGGCATATGAAAGGTGGCTACACTGAGCCACAGCGCCAGAGATCGCGCTAAAGAGTATTGTTCCGCCGCCTCCACTGGCAGTGATTATTGAGAACTCGTAGTGGGCAGTGCTTGGGGAGAACTCATAGTAGTCAGTGCTGAGATGTCGTAGTGAGGAGTGTTTGTTGAGATGGGCTAGTAGGCAGTGCTTGCTGAGATGTGATACTGAAAAGTTCTTGTTGAGATGTGATAGTAGCGAGTCGGTGTGGAGAGATTGTAATGTCTAGAGTGCTTTTCATCAATATAAATTAAGGTAACAAACTACTTTTCTTTTCTTTCTCATTATTTCAATGTCCTGAATAATGCGTCATTACAGGTTCAGTCAACAAAGCATCTGGCTTGTGTTCTTGTATTAGAGTGTAATTCTGGTTTTCTTGAGTAATTATGGTACTTCTATTTTCTTTAATTAATTCAGTATAAATGATATTTAAAATTTCTTGTGTTGTTGAAGAAGAACCGTGCCAGATGCGTACGTTGAGTCATACTTCCACACACAGAACAGTTACACTTGTGCTTTGGTTTCGTAGGTTTTATAGTTGCTGGGGACTTAATTAATTAATTGTGTTAGTGAAAATTTCCATTTCATTCTTTGTTGTTGTTCTATGCAGTCAGATTGCGTAATAATACTAGTCAGGGCCAACCGTTACGAGACTTCGTAATCGGACAAAGTACTAAATCAAAAAATTAAAATTATTTGCATTTTATTTTAATTAAGCCCCCATGCAACAGCTAAGGAAATGATTGGAAGTGGTACAATGTACTCGCCGCCATACGGCAAAAGGTGGCTAGCGGAGTATGTCTGTAGACATAGATGTCGATGTCGCAGCACATACACTCCAAAAATTTGGAAGCATATTAAACAGAAAAGTTAAACAGTAATTATTCTAATCGTCAGTACACCCGCCAGGGTAGCCAAGAGCGCTAATGCGCTGCTTCCTGAAAAAAATGTTCAAATGTGTGTGAAATCTTATGGGACTTAACTGCTAAGGTCATCAGTCCCTAAGATTACACACTACTTAACCTAAATTATCCTAAGGTCAAACACACACACACCCAAGCCCGAGGGAGGACTCGAACCTACGCCGGGACCAGCCGCACACTCCATGACTGCTGCTTCCTGGACTCGGGTAGGCGCGCCGGCCCCAGATAGAATCCGCCCGGCGTATTACCGACGATGGCCGGTCTGCCGGCCAGCCTGGGTGTGGTTTTTAGGCGGTTTTCCTCATCCCGCTAGGTGAATACTGGACTGGTCCCCACTTTCCGCCTTAGTTACATTTCTCGCAGACATTTGAAACCGATGGCTTACAGTAGACGCAGACAGCTGGGGTACAATAATTCCATCGTGGGGGGTTCGGGGTAGCGACAGGAAGGGTATCTGGCCACCTGCTGACACTAACACCGCCAAATCCGTAGTGACAAGGCCGACCCAGCGCTGAAGCTGGACAAGAAAATGATGATGATTCTAATCGACCATCCTACCAAATATTTACTATAGTAAAGTAGTTCAACACGACACAAATGGTAAAAACTCTACTCTCTTCCCCAGTTTCCTAGGCACTGATGTCCTTATCACTACTCCTCACATATGAGATACCAATCATCGTTTCATAATGGTAGCACCACATCGTATACGTCCATAGCTTGACTGTATCGCTGTATAACTTTAAATGTTTCTCCACCTTGTCCATCCCACACATATGACTCTGGAACAAACTAGCCAGTAATCTGCGTCTGATACGAAACCATTCCGCATTCAAGAGGAGATTGATGTTTTACCTCTCATCGTAGGTGTAGCTAACATTTCGGCAGGTCCCAGCTGTTTTCCTTGTGTCCAACAGGAAATCAGCATCTCTGTTTCACTGTAATCCATTCATACTTTCCTCAATCCTTTCTACTTCTGTTTTCTGCCTTCCATTTCATCCGTTACCATATTTTTCGCTCACCTCTGGCAAGTCACCTTGGTCAAATTGAAATGCTGCCATACTTTTCCATTAGATGTTATTGCTCATATTCGTCAACAACCTAATGAGGAAATTTGTAGCTCATTTTGATATGGGCAATAACATCTAACGAGAGTGTGTAGCAGCAGTTCAGTGTGGAGATGAAGCTGACGGTCAGAGAAGAGCGAAAAATGTGGTACAGGATGAGATGGAAGGCAAAACACAGAACCAAATAGGGTTGAGAAAAGTATGGATGATTTACAGTGATACTGGTTTCCCGTTGGACAGAACTAGCCTTTCATGGCGTCGTGTCTAAGGCAATATTCTCAAAATTCTAGCTACCCATTGCAACGCCGTCCATCCGATATTAATATTGACCGTTGTACAGAAATTAAGAAGACGTAAGAGTGTGCCTAAATAGCTCGACCACATCATTTACAAGGAGCTGGTATTCTAGATCCAAAGAGTTTTTGATAGACACATTCGGAAAAAGCAACACCACCTCAGAATTCATGATAATATCACCCTCACTAAGTTGAAGGCGGTTAATTCGGATGATAAAATGTGCTCAGTTTCTAGTATGATGTTCGCAGTGTCCCACATGTGGGGCGAGGAGATTGGCCAAGTACTTCGTCAGCTTGTATGTTGATGAACCTATGGTGGATACGATGAGGTGGAATGGCGACCCATCCTTGTGGATTTAACGTGTTCTTGGAACACTTCAACAGCATTAACAGTAACATCCAGTTCACCGCCGTTCCTCGACGCCCTTTTGCGCCGCAAACGAAATGGATACCTTGGCCACAGCATCAGCAGAAAACCCACCCATACCGATCTATGCTTACACGTCAGTAGCCTCATCGGCCAGCACACAAGCACACTGTTTCACAAATACTGGCGCATCGTACAAGAATGATATCAGACACTGATAATCTGCCCCTTGAGCTGAACCACGTACGCAAGGTATTCAGGAACGACGGTTATAACGTGCATCAAATAAATGAAGTGACTTCATGTAAGAATTGCGATAAGACTACCAATGAGGAACAGAAGACGAAACTTGCTTTCTTACCGTTCTGTGACTCCGTGTCGGACAAGATAAGCCGACTGCTGAAAAAACTCAAGATTAAATAGATCTTCAGGCCTCCGAGAAAAAACTGCCTATTACTGAGACCAGTTAAAGACACAGCAGGTCTCAGAACACCTGGGATCTACAGGATACCTTGCGAGTGTGGCCAGTCTTACATGGGGCAAACAGTACGCACTGTGGAACAACGGAGGAAGGAGCGTGACTGGTTTTATCGCCTACGACATCATGAGAAATCTGCTTTAGCTGAGCATGCTTCAGAAGACGTATACAGGATAAAATCTGACGAAAAATTCGTCGTGGCTCGTGCTAACGGCTTCTGAGATAGCGTAATTAAAGAAGCTATTGAAATAAAAGTCACCGATTCCACTCCAGATACAGACGGTTACTTGAAGCTCAGCGCGGCATGGGATGCAGTGATCGCACAGTAGAAGTAGGCACATCGAACGCCGAGTCAACGTACACCTGTATATGGTGATGCCGCGAGCAACAGTGACATCACATCCGTGCACCTATAGTCCAGTGAAACTGTCAGAAAAAAAGCCTGTACCTTGCAAATGGTGGGGTAGAAGATTTTATTTTTTTAACTCGTTCATATTATTGGAAAGGTTCGAAAACCAAGTTTTGCCAACAAAATTTCTCTTGGGAAAACTTTCTGCAGTCAAAAAACTTCGAAAATCTCTGACTTTTTTCAGTTTCTTCAAAATATCTCAGTTTCATTTGCTCCTATCGCTTTGACGTCTATTTTCTTTTTTAAAGAGCACACAATTCTCTACAAATTTGATTCTTACCATTTTTTTCTACTCCCAGTATCTAAGGCGCTACAGCGCGTCAAAAAATACTAATTTTTCAAATTTCGAGCAAAGTGGCAAATTACCTAATTTTGGAACACTGTTATTTCAGTTTCTATTTGTGTAGTATAAACATATTACTCATCATGTTATTCATTGGAATTTACCATCTCACTCTGCTGCAGGGCCAGGACAAACAGCATCATATTCAGTAACTACGAACACATTCACGTCGGAATGCGTGAAGTTTATTTGTGTTACAATATGTAATACGATTGCATGCAGGTGCCGTACATTTTCTACAGTTGATTGACGTTAATGATCAGTTATAAGAAAAAGTATGTAGGAATTGTTCTTTAGCGGACAAAAGCGTATTTATTCTTTGGCGGGCGGAAGGCGATTATCTCTGGTGATTGTTCACAGTGCGCTGACAGCTATTAGCACACAACAATAAGGGTCCTACAGTTTGGAGTCGCTTCCATTCAGTATATGTTGTGGTGCTGTAAATGAGTATGTCTGACATGAATTTGTGTTTCATTTGCGAAAAAAACTGTGGTGAGTGGTGGACGCAATGTGAAAAAGAAAGGACTGAGCACACTTGTCGATTGTAGCGCTAAAAGCAGGGAGTCTGCTCACACCCGTTTTTTGAAAACGTTCAGTGAAGTGATGGTGTATGAAGCATGCTACAAGAAGTACATTAATGAGAGAATGATAGCAGCTAGCCTTCGACATCCTCAGGAACCAACAGACGTGCTACGTCGGTCGCATGATTTATCAGAATATGAGAAGTTCACAACGAAGGACATTTTACAACCCGGCGCTCAGAAAAGTATTGGTCAGGGGTTCCTTCTGACATGACTACAGAACAAACATTGATGAGAACCATGAAGAGTTCTGGAGGACTTACTTCTGGCCGAGGATAGTGTATTAACCAGATGGACATTGGGTATGACTCACATGCAGAAATTTGTGAAGAAATTGAGTCGTATTGCGAAGTGAGCGCAGTAACATCAGAACAGCATGTACATGCAAGAAGTTGTCGCATCGAACGAGATGGCATAGACTTGCGTAAGCTGCGTGATTGGTTTTCAGTGCACCCTCCCTTCCCTGAAAGTGATTTTATAATGTCTATCAGCAGTGGTGTTGTCGGAACGGAAGATGTTAATTGTCATATGTGTCACGAAGAGGGGGAAAAAGGCATGAAAAGAATAGTTGGTAACAATTTCCACAATGTAAAGTTCCGTAGAAAAGATAAAGTTGTGACTCTCCTTTCTGCGTTCAATTCTGTAAAAGCTGGGAGCACTAAAATTACTCCTGTTGATCCTGTAACTCTTTTCCAAAGGATTTGTTTAATGAAACAAAGTGAAGAAGAGTTAAAAGCCTTTCTGAAATATGAACTTGCTCCTTACCCAATGTCCCTATTCTCAGAAAAAGGCATGCGAAAAGGAACAAAATCTTCATTCTACAATGCCTTCGTTCCAGTGGAAGATGTGAAGTCAGGTGGACCGAGTAAATTTTTTGTCATTGATGGAGGGTACCTTATCCACAAAGTGACTTGGACTCGAAATGTTTCTTACCTGCAACGTCATTTTGGATCTCAATTTGCTATTTTATTTGATGGGTATCCATGTGAGGGAAACAAATGTAGCACAAAGAGTATTGAGAGGATTCGTAGGTCCAAAAAACATTCTTCGGTTGGCGTTGTGGTTGAATCAGAGATGTTGAACCAAGTCCCTCAGGACAAGTTCTTGTACAACGAACGAAACAAGAAGCGTTTGATCACACTTCTTAAAAAGGAATTTCTGGAGTGTAGCATTGAAGTGCACCAGGCACAAGAAGATGCTGACGTTATGATTGTAACATCTGCCATTTCAAGAACCAAAGATTTTGAAAGTGTTGTCATTGTAGGAGAAGATGTTGACCTGCTTGTGCTCATGTCCGGTTTGGGGCAAGGCATTGAAAACTTATCTTTCTTAAAGCCAGGAAGAGGAAATGCAGAATACAAGTGGTTTTCCACTGCATCTTACAAGTTTGACAGTGAATATATTATGTTCACTCACGCCTTTAACGGATGTGATATAACATCCGCTTTTTTTGGTCAAGGAAAAATTAAGTGCTGCAATATTGTTGCGAAAAATGAACACCTAACCACAGCGCTTTGCACGTTCAATAAACCACATGCTACCCGTGAAAAAATAATAACAGCTGGAGAACAGGTTACTATCGCATTGTATAGTGGAGGTGTCTGCAGTTCCCACACACTAGACCATTTTCGGTACCAGCTATTCGCCAAGTCTGCCCCAAAAAGCAAACTGAATCTTGCACGGTTGCCACCCACACAAGATGCTGCACAACATCATTCGTTGCGGACTTACCAACAAGTCCAAATTTGGATGGGAAACTGGAAACCTCCTGAGAAATGGGGCTGGAATCACAGTGACCACGGTCCAATACCCGTTATAATGAGCCAAGATCCAGCACCTGAAGCGCTCCTTCACATTGTTCCATGCTCATGCAAGCTGAACTGTGGCGGAGCGTGCTCCTGCAGAAAAGCGGGTTTGAAATGTTCTTCAATTTGCAAGAAATTTATTGGGGTCAACTGTGAAAACGTGCCAAAATTTTTATATGAAGACAGTGAAGATGATGTTATGGAGGATGTTGAGGAAACCGCTGATGAAATCAACGAACTTGCTGAGGCTGACTCGCTGTTTAAAGAAGAGGTCAATCTGGGATCAACTCTATGTACACACCCTGAATCCGTAACTCAAGGTATTTCTCGTGACACTGGGGAACCTGGCCCATCAAAACGTTGGAAGTGATGCTCATATCTGTCTCAAGTGCGCTAAAGTGCGATATTACAAGTATTACACACCCAGAACTGTCAAAATTTTTTAATAACTGACAATGCATTTTAATTTTAATAAAGCTACTTATTATTACTGTCAACTGTGTGGCTTTTATACACAAGAATAATTACCTACCTAATTAGGTTGCCTATTACAGCTAATAATAGTTCAGTTTCCTGAGACAATTTATTTTGTGGGCGTGTGTGTGTGTGTGTGTGTGTGTGTGTGTGTGTGTGTGTGTGTCTATGTCTCTTAATGATGTATTTTTATATTTATAGTTTTACAAGTACCAGGGCTGAGGTGGCCCATAGTGAACTTCAGGTAGTGATGTAAGAATCACAATAGTTGGGTGCCCAGCAATCCTCATGTTGCATACAGAGGAATTGAATACCTGAAAGTGAGGTGGAAAACATGATGTATAATGTATTTATATTACACAAACAGGAACTGAAAAAATAGTGTTCAAAAATAAGGTACCTTGCCACTATGATCAAAATTTGAAAAATTGGTATTTTTTGAGGCGCTGTAGCGCCTTAGATATTGGGAGTAGAAAAAAATGGCAAGAATCAAATTTGTAGAGAATTTTGTGCTCTTTAAAAACGAAACTAGACGTTAAAGCGATAGGAGCAAAAACACTGAGATATTTTGAAAAAACTGAAAAAGGCCGAAATTATCCAAGTTTTTTGTTGGCAAAACTTGGTTTTCTAATCTTTCCAACCATATGAACGAGTTGATAAAATAAACTCTCCTACCCCACCTTTTGCAAGGTATATCTACTATCTGACTGGACTACTAGTGTATATACGGCGTGTAGCAGCAGCCTACCGGCAGTCATATCACCTGACAATGGCCAAGGAGTACTTGGCCGAAAGATCTCGTTATTTTAATCGTTTTACGCGGCTGGAAACCTGAGAACGTTTTATTCAGTGTTACCGCTGCGAGACTGCGTTCTTACAAAATGATATTGTATCAGTTTTTCGTGCAATGATAAAAGGAAAACAGGGGCTTCACGTCATGAAACAGAGAGTAGCGACTTCTCTTAGTCAGGAATGAGTTTGTTCGATTTTGTGATATTTAAGAGCTGATGTCCTTTCTGACCGTCCATATAACTTTCCTTTTCTTATTATTTCATGTTAATGCGTATTGAAGTTTTTATTTATGTAATTTTTTTTTCTCATCAGTCTTCTAACTGATTTGATGCGGTCCACCACGAATTCCTCTCCTGTGCCAACCGCTTCTCAGAGTAGCACATACAACCTACGTCCTCAATTATTTACTGGATGTATTCCAATTTCTGTCTTCCTCTACAGTTTTTGGCATCTACAGCTCCCTCTGGTATCATGAAAGTCATTCCCCGATGCCTTAACAGATGTCCTATCATCCTGTCCCTTCTCCTTGTCAGTGATTTCCAACATATTCCTTTCCTCTCCGATTCTACTCAGAACCTCCTCATTCCTTACCTTACCAGTCCATTTAATTTTCAACATTCGTCTGTTGCTAAGAGCACAAAGTCACGTTAACAAGGTCGTCCTGTGAGCCGACGGCGCCGTTTTTCGTGACGCTGGACTTCTCTCCACGGCCACATAAACATTAGCTGCCTCCTCTAGTGTGACGGATGGTCGCTACCTGATACGCAACTTGATTTTCACATGCTCTGTTTCATTCTCCGGTTTCTCAGTCACTGTTAGCCGTCGTATCTCTCCTCACGTATGCGATAACTATCATCATTCCATAAATGCAACACAAGATCTGATAGGCACAGCATCTTGAAAGATGTTGTCCAGTGCCATTTAGAGTAATCCCTGCTGGGAAGAGAAAAAGTAAGTGGACTAGCCAGTTCAGGATTTTTATCTTTCCCGTTACATACACTGCAAGGCACGATCTAGCCAACAGCTCCTCACTGTGCAAAGTGCGGTGTTGTAATCGTAGCCGGTTCATACCTGTTACGACTTCCTGTCCCTGACAAACACCCTTCGGAAACTCACTGAAATTTATACGCAAGGTTACTGCTAACTAGATATAGCCCCTCCCATTAAGTAACGGTGCACTTGCACCAGTAGCAACAATCTGTGCGAAAAATGACAAATCCATTCAAAATCATGAACAAAAGGTTTCACACTACTGAACTCAATCGTTTGCTACGGAGTAACGAAACTCTTTATCACTCCAAACATCAGAACGCGTAACACAAACATGTAAACAAAAATACAATAGTTCAAAAATGCGTCAATTGGCTCTGAGCACTATGGGACTTAACATCTGAGGTCAGCGGTCCCCTAGAACTCAGAACTACTTAAACCTAACTAACCTAAGGACATCACACACATCCATGCCCGAGGCAAGATTCGAACCTGCGAACGTAGCGGTCCGGTTCCAGACTGGAGCGCCTAGAACCTCTCGTCCACACCGGCGAGCAATACAATGGTTGAGAAGAAAAACTGCACATAACAAACATAAGAAAGTATCATTGACATAAGGTATGGCGGGAATGGAAATGAATCTCCTTGCTTCACATGGACAGAAGTTTTGGAAAATGCACTCTGGCTGTAAACAGTGTGCAGAAGCTGAATACGACAGTGAACCGACACAATGGCCTAGCAATAATTGCCTGCTCAACTCAAAACTGGTGGAAATATGCTGTCCGTAGACAGTGATCTAACATAAGACTTTCCTTAACCGCGAACCTGCAAACATTCTTAGCAGAAGACACAGCCCTCTGCCAGAAATGGTGTTGCGGCAAACACCTGCTATTGCAGGCGGCTATCCTCGCTCGTCATACGCGTCCCTCTTTCTGCAGTCCTGGGCACTACGCACCCATCCTCCAACTGCCTCCACAGAAAGCCCCAAAAAAGGCCTTCAGCATATCAGACTCAATCTTTCCCACCGCCAATTGAGTCACCTTACACCGACACAGACACTCGTTCCATCGTCTACGCAAAAGACAGTCAGCCAATCGGAGCTTCCCCCTCAGTAACCAAGCAGCTCTGCGATTGCTCCTGACGTCATCAACCGCTCAGCTACTCTAGTTGAGTTCCACCATTTACAGCTGGTGAAACGCATCTCGGTGGAGAGTGTCATGTAAAAGTATCTGGCACCGCTCTGACGTGGGGGCCGGTGTTGTGCCTACGTCTGAAGGCTCACTCACATCATTTTCTGCCCGGTCGACTCCCTGCAGTCGCTCGCTGAAAAATAAGCTATACATGGCGAATGCAAACTTTCAAACGGTCGCCCCTGGGGTGCGGTTCCAGTCTGTCACGTGAGAGGCGAGCCTATTGTGTGACCTGCTCTCCAACACCCCTGATTCTCCGAAACTCCCCTGTTCTTTTGTCCTTTTTGGCTGGCCGCCGCCCCTTAGCGAACTTACAGGCAGCCTTGACTCAGAGCTGACAAATTATTCCCAACCAGAAAATTAACTCACGCAGATACTCTGCTTACCGCCGGCCGCTGTGGTCGAGTGGTTCTAGGCACTTCAGTCCGGAACCGCGCTGCTGTTACGGTCTCAGGTTCGAATCCTGCCTCGCGCATGGATGTGTGTGATGTCCTTAGGTTAGTTAGGTTTAAGGAGTTCTAAGTCTAGGGGACTGCTGACCTCAGATGTTAAGTCCCATAGTGCTTGGAGTCATTTTTTTAACTTGTTTAGCTACAAATGAGGGTGTAGAGTGCTCATTCTCCAGGTATGCTATTCACGGACTTTTTATTATAACTGGGCAAAATATATGTGATTATATCACAGTTTGTAGTGAAAAGGAACTAAAAAAAGGTTGTAATTTAATCTCAAAGATACAAGAAGAAAATCTGTTCGACTGTCATACCAGAGGAGTATTCTAAAAAACTTTTTTATCACTGAGAGGCAAAGGACTAATTTCGAGATTCTTTTATTACTTCTAGTATTAACTTCCTTTTGTTCTGATGTGCTGGCGTAAAGACGTACTGTATAGTTTCATGTCTGTGTGTGTGTTAAAATGAAGGTGTTAAATGATGAAAAATGTGTTTTATAATTTCTGTCAAGATCAAGCCTAAATCCCATACCAATGGAGTACAAATTATTCTGTTAAGTCGAGAAGGCGAATTTTAGATGGAGGCGACGATCTTTACGACGGCGCTGCTCAACAATAGAAGTACGTGATTGTGCTCACTACTTTCCTTTGGTGGCCGCTAAGATTATTTTCGATGTGTTTTTGCCGAGACATTCAGAACCTGCAATCTTCCTTTTCGTATAAAAATAGGAGTCCGATTGAAAAAGAAATATTCTTAAATTTAAATAATTGCAATTCTTTTACTCAGGCCACGGGGAATGATAGAAAGTACGTGCCTCTACCCTGAATGTACGTTTGTAATCTCCGAGTGTGTTACGACGCAATTATTTTACACAAAAAAATTTAAGATAGATCTTTCTCATCAGATCGCAACCACTCGTACGCGAATGTACGTACCCTCTGAATGTGTCTAGTCAGTCGTGCGCATTGTTCTAAGGATTTCTGTTAATATTCTGTGGATTGCATCTCCGCAATTAATTTTTGTTTATGCCGCAAATCGCACTTCACGCGAAGTATTTATTACGCAAGTTTCAGTGTCCATTTAATGTCAAAAAATTCCGAAGTACGGCTGACTAAGCAAACCGTTACAATAATTTTATACACTCCTGGAAATTGAAATAAGAACACCGTGAATTCATTGTCCCAGGAAGGGGAAACTTTATTGACACATTCCTGGGGTCAGATACATCACATGATCACACTGACAGAACCACAGGCACATAGACACAGGCAACAGAGCATGCACAATGTCGGCACTAGTACAGTGTATATCCACCTTTCGCAGCAATGCAGGCAGCTATTCTCCCATGGAGACGATCGTAGAGATGCTGGATGTAGTCCTGTGGAACGGCTTGCCATGCCATTTCCACCTGGCGCCTCAGTTGGACCAGCGTTCGTGCTGGACGTGCAGACCGCGTGAGACGACGCTTCATCCAGTCCCAAACATGCTCAATGGGGGACAGATCCGGAGATCTTGCTGGCCAGGGTAGTTGACTTACACCTTCTAGAGCACGTTGGGTGGCACGGGATACATGCGGACGTGCATTGTCCTGTTGGAACAGCAAGTTCCCTTGCCGGTCTAGGAATGGTAGAACGATGGGTTCGATGACGGTTTGGATGTACCGTGCACTATTCAGTGTCCCCTCGACGATCACCAGTGGTGTACGGCCAGTGTAGGAGATCGCTCCCCACACCATGATGCCGGGTGTTGGCCCTGTGTGCCTCGGTCGTATGCAGTCCTGATTGTGGCGCTCACCTGCACTGCGCCAAACACGCATACGACCATCATTGGCACCAAGGCAGAAGCGACTCTCATCGCTGAAGACGACACGTCTCCATTCGTCCCTCCATTCACGCCTGTCGCGACACCACTGGAGGCGGGCTGCACGATGTTGGGGCGTGAGCGGAAGACGGCCTAACGGTGTGCGGGACCGTAGCCCAGCTTCATGGAGACGGTTGCGAATGGTCCTCGCCGATACCCCAGGAGCAAAAGTGTCCCTAATTTGCTGGGAAGTGGCGGTGCGGTCCCCTACGGCACTGCGTAGGATCCTACGGTCTTGGCGTGCATCCGTGCGTCGCTGCGGTCCGGTCCCAGGTCGACGGGCACGTGCACCTTCCGCCGACCACTGGCGACAACATCGATGTACTGTGGAGACCTCACGCCCCACGTGTTGAGCAATTCGGCGGTACGTCCACCCGGCCTCCCGGATGCCCACTATATGCCCTCGCTCAAAGTCCGTCAACTGCACATACGGTTCACGTCCACGCTGTCGCGGCATGCTACCAGTGTTAAAGACTGCGATGGAGCTCCGTATGCCACGGCAAACTGGCTGACACTGACGGCGGCGGTGCACAAATGCTGCGCAGCTAGCGCCATTCGACGGCCAACACCGCGGTTCCTGGTGTGTCCGCTGTGCCGTGCGTGTGATCATTGCTTGTACAGCCCTCTCGCAGTGTCCGGAGCAAGTATGGTGGGTCTGACACACCGGTGTCAATGTGTTCTTTTTTCCATTTCCAGGAGTGTATCTCTACATCTACAATAGAAAAAAACAATAACAAAAAAACAAAAAAATAACAGAGAGAGGGTGCGTTACAGTGGCGACCGAGTGCCATGACGATTATTTCAGTAAAACTTAGTAGAAATTTTAGTTGAAATATTTAAGCCATTTTTGCCACCCATTATTGCTATTAAAACTCATTGTTTCTGTTGCATCGTACCAAAAAAGAAAAAAACTCATGGAAATTACCAATTTTTGAGAGAAAAGTGTTGGACCATTTAATGTTAATTCTTCTGACTACAAAACCGTCCGAAAAAAAAAAAAACACGTAAGGCAAGAGCAGCAGGACAACTATGCTTTAGTTGAATGTAAATGTGGGGCTTTTTTTTCATTTTTTCGACACCCACTGCTTAGAACGCATCAGTTCCTTTTTTCCAAATTCTTGTCCATTTTTTTTAAGAAAGAATTGCAATTGTTCATTTGCTATTATATGTAAATGCATCACAAGATGGCGGACAAAATTTATTAACTGCGCGCGAAAAAGAAAAGCGTCATTTATCAGTCTTCTGTTTTGCCAGAGACATATTTTACTACGTGGATTTCCACGGACGAGCGCAAAGCCATCTGTGATTTATTTACGTGTAGTAAGAGCTGTAGTGATAGTGAAGTTCGGCTGCACGCTGTTCTGAGTTGTGAATCGGCATGGTGAAACTCAGATCTCAAACCAAAACCATGGATAGTTCGTCAGATGAGGAAACCATAGTCCAACCTTTACATAACCTTGAGGCAGAAAGTACTGCGAATACTGAGAACACAGTCGCAGCGACCGGCAGTGCTCAGTCGCAAGCGACGGGCGACAACGTGTCGACTACAGAAACAGACACGAATACTGACAATAAACAAGACCCAGTAGAACTAGACCTCATGCGCATGTTTAGAGAGATGCAGACGAATTTAATGTCACAGTTTGGAGCTCACGTCACAGCTCAGATAGGTACTGTTAACACACGTGTAGAAATTGTTGCAGCACAAATGCACGCTCACACAGAAAATGTTACAGCACAAATGCACGCTCACGTAGAAAATGTTACAGCACAAATGCACGCTCACACAGAAAATGTCGCCACGCAGATAGATAATGTTGCGGCACAAATAGGTACTTTAAATACGCGTGTAGAAAATATTACGACACAAACGGACAAAATAGAAAATGACGTGAAGAACCTGACTGACATGCAAAACAACCTGACGACTCAACTGACCCAGTTAAGAAGAGAGGTAGCGGATCAAGTGATAGAGGTAGAACGCGAAGATTTAAATTACATGAGCCAAGACATTGACAACTTAAAGTCCACAGTTAAGGATATGCCAGAACAGATCCGTACCTTAACCGAAAATTTTGAAGCTAGAGTTTACAGCAGACCGAGCTTAGTGTCAAAATGCAGGAGGCTGTAGACCAAGTTGATGACATGACTAAACAACAAAAACCGCAGTTTGACGAATTTTTAGAGGAAAAGACAAACATATCAACCATACTTTAGAGACATAACTAAAAAAAGCAATAACTCATACTGTAGAACAGGTGTACACTACCCAGAACACGTCCGTAACTAAACTACAAACGGACCTACCTCAGTTACAAAAGACTCTGACACAGGACTTACCTGACAGGAAAAAACATGTAGACGAGCAACTAAAGAGTAAACTCCCTACACAGAACGAGAGAGAACAACATCCAGAAGAAGAATTTGATGACCTAACCAAGGGCCGACCGGTGTGGCCGTGCGGTATAGGCGCTTCAGTCTGGAACCGCGTGACCGCTACGGTCGCAGGGTCGAATCCTGCCTCGGGTATGGATGTGTGTGATGTCCTTAGGTTAGCTAGGTTAAAGTAGTTCTAAGTTCTAGGGGACTGATGACCACAGATGTTAAATCCCATAGTGCTCAGAGCCATTTGAACCATTTTGAACCTAACCAAGGTCGTAACGGTAACCGACGTTACCGCCACGAACGAGAGAGACACCAGACAACCGAACCAACTTTGTCGGTTGTTCTGTTAGAGGAAAGCCTTATAAAACACAGGCAGTTCCAAGTGTTTATCCCAGAAAAAAAATCCGTCCACCCGGTAATTTTCATAAAGTCATTTAAGAATGTGTTGCCTAAGACCTGGTCTGAAAAGCAAAAAATACTGTATGTAACTGGATGTATACAAGGCGATGGTGCCCTATGGGCAATGGAAATGTCGGAAAACTGTCAGACTTTAGAATAATTTGAAGGTGCATTTTTATCTAAGTATTGGTCACATGGTGTACAAGAGAGATTAAGGAAAGCTTTGTTCAACCCGGAGCAATAAGATCCAAAATTTGGATCACTCCGGAAGTATTTTGAAAAATACTTAAATAAAACGCGGTTCTGAGACGAGCCCGTCACACACACAGACGAACTGCACATCCTGAAGGCAAAATTACCGTTCAGTATCCGAGAAAAATTAGTACAAGTACCAGAGAGCAATCTCGAATATTTCCTATCTGTATTAGATTCTATCGATTTAATTAATGAGGATGCCAGGCAAAATCAAGCCCACCAAAACAATTTTCGTGGCAGCGGTAGCAACCAGCCTGCGCAGCGCCAGCCGCATTTCGGCGTCAACAATGTAGCGTGCGCGGCTGAGCCGCGACCGGCTTTTGTCGATCGCGCCCCGATAGCACAGACGCCAGGCCCGAGTTCGGGAGGAAATTACAGCAACAGCTACAACCAGACCCACCATCCACAGTACAACAGAAAAAGAAAAAACGGTGATAGGAATTTTTCTGGTTATTCCGATGACCGAAAACGAAACTGGAACAGAAATGTCAACAGGAACCAGTGGGGAAACAGTTACAATAATTTCCAACCTGAATTTAGCCGCAACCACACGGGGGATCATCAAAGTAGGCAGTGGCAATATTCAGTTAACAGCCAAGCCTATCAGTCTCAAACACTAGGTGACAATATGCCGCTAAACTCAGGGCAAAACCACGACAGGGATACTCAGCTAAGGAACAACACGTCAGGGCTAAACATAATTGAAGTCGCAAACGAAACACAAACAGATGTGAACCGCGGAGCGTTAAACTAAGCATGGCCTCATTATGCTCCCCAATGTTGGCCATAGATAGTCGTGGGGGCGATCCATACTGTCGTGATAGTAAATTGCTCGGGTACCAAGATGAAACGGACATGCGTGATTTATTGACCAAGGAGGAAGAACCACAGTCATGTGAAGGTGATGGTATAGTACAAGCTAGCTTACAGGCCGTAGTAGGAAAAGTACCTACGCCCTTGTGGTTACTGGTGCGAAAACTAGTGTGATGTCCAAGGCACTATTTAAAGAGATTAACATTCACACAACTTTAACGACCTATCCAGTACAAAATTGTAGGATATTAGGAGCCATAGGCGGTAAATCCAAGCTAATTAAAATGCAAACCATGGTCGAAGTGCAGATTGAAGACATGGTTTTTCAGTCAATTTTTCTAGTAGTAGAAGGGTTGACAGAACGGTGCATTTTCGGCATGGATTTCTTAAGGGAAAAGTGTGCTAAAATTGACTTGGAAGCTGGAAAGTGTCATTTGTATATTAACGGGAAGAATTGTTGTGTGGATTTAATAAAAGTCAAGAGTAGGAACGACAAATCTTGTTGAACTATACACATCCAAATCCTAAAGGTCAATACTACACGATGTAGCGACTCAAGTGAACAGTGGTGTCAGCAGGTAGAGCAGCATGAGATTGAACAGAAAATATCTGAATGCTCGGAAATCTCACATCAACAGAAGGGTGATCTTAGAAGTGTATTGTTACGCTATGCTCGTGTGTTTGATAAAAGGCCCGGAGTCATTAGGACGTATCAGTATACCATGGATGTTCGGCCCCACGACACATTCTGTAAGAACACCTATTCTATACCTTGGTCACAAAGAGAGGCAGTGGCTAAAGAAATAAAGAGAATGCTCTCGTGGAATATCATAGAGACTTCATTATCGCCTTATTGCAGTCCGCTACTAGCGATCAAGAAAGCCGACAAATCGGTGAGACTCGTTCTCGACGCCAGGGAGATTAATACGATTATAGTTCCAGTGACCACCCGACCTGAAAACCTGGAAGAACAGCTGCAGCGTTTTCATGGGGTGCAGTATTTAACTAGTGTAGACTTTCGTAGTTCGTACTGGCAAATCGCACTGTCACCTGATAGTAGGAAGTATACTGCATTCTCATTTGCAGGTAGGTCCTACCAGTATTGTGTTCTGCCGTTCGGATTGAACGTGAGTGCCGGCGTTTTCATAACTGCGCTCGGCACTGTTTTAGGACCTGACCTCCTTGACAAACTCACAGTTTATATAGATGACATATTAATAGCAACAACTACGTGGGATGAACATTTAGAGCTTTTGGAAAGTATGCTACAAAGTTTTTCAGTGGCTGGTGTCACAGGTAACCTTAAGAAATCCAAATTTGTGAGAAAAAACATAAAATTTCTCGGTCACATAATTTCACCTGCAGGGATAAGACCCGACCCAGAAAAACTGTTAGCCGTAAAAAACTTTCCCGCTCCATGCAGAAAACGACAGCTAAAGGCATTTGTGGGTTTGTGCTCTTTCTCTCGCCGCTTCGTACCGAACCAGTTGCTCAATAGCTACGCATTACGGGGCCTAGTAAAGAAGGACAAACAGTGGATCTGGACGCCTCAATGCCAGACCGATTTTGATTAAATAAAACACGCTTTGGTTAACTCTAATATCCTGGAACATCCTGACATGAGCAAAGATTTTTGAATAGCGGCGGATGCTTCATTTTCGGGACTAGCAGCCTGTCTATTTCAGCTGGACGAAGGCGCTAGCTCCGACAATGTTAAGATAATTAGTTTTGATACCCGTAATCTATCATAATGCGAGCGCAGGTATTCTACAACAGAATTAGAAGCCCTTTCTATTGTGTGGGCCTTTAAGAAGTTCAACTATTATCTGTTTGGCAAGCATGTACGAGTCTACGGTTACCATCAGGCATTAAGCTTTTTGCTCACTTGTAGGTTGCTACATAATCGCCTTGCGCGGTGGACGTTATTTTTGCAGTCTTATGATTTTGAAATTATATACTTGAATGGCAAAGATAACGTAATCGCCGACGCACTGTCTAGATTACCACAAGGATTACCTGAGTTCGAAGAATTGGTAGAAGAGAACACAGAATTTAAAGTTATGCTCATCAAGGACACCAAATTTAGGAAATATCTTTTTGGATATGTGCAATAATATGGCCAAATTACAGGAAGAAGATGACCGCTGGAGGAAAGCCAGATCCCAGTTAAACAATAACCCCCCTTTACCTATAAAACACCATTACAGGTTACATAAGGATGTATTATTCTACAGGAGAAACATGGACAGCGATACATGGTGCGTTTGTGTACCCGAAGCATATGAGAAAAGTTTAATTTGGCATACTCACTACGTTTTGGGGGAACTACGGCGTCCGCAAGTGCTGTAAGAAATTAAATATGTACTGCTACTTTCCCAATATGCTTCGACGCACACAACAAATATTAAAAACTTGTATTAGTTGTCAGAAGGTTAAGCCTGTCAATCTGAACTGCGAGACAGAGTTGCATCCTATTTTACCAAAAAACCCGCTAGAGCTAGTATGCATAGATGCTATGGGTCATTTACCCTCTGCCAGGGGAGGTGTAAAATATGTCATTGGAGTATATGATGTATTTTCAAAGTACGTGAAATTGTATGCCACGAAAACAACTGCAGCTAAGCCTATTATCATACGTTTGCTAAACGACTACTTCCCGTCTGTTGGGAAACCACAGGCGATCTTATCAGATAACGCAACCAATTTTACATGCCATGCTTGGAAACAATTTCTGAAAGAACAACAGATTAAACAAATATTGATATCCAGGTATAGCCCGCAATCCAACCCAATTGAAAGAATATTCCGTGAATTGAATGGGTTTATGAGGACACTTGGAGCTAACAAGCAATCTAAATGGATTGACTATTTAAACGTTTTTGAACAGGTGGTAAACAATCTCCCAATATTCGATACTGCATTTACACCGTCTGATCTTATATGCAATAAGAAAGATAATAATGAATGGGTAAACCCTATCCCGTCTGTTCCTAGAGAACCTGTAGACAGCCGGCCGCGGTGGTCTAGAGGTTCTGGCGCTGCAGTCCGGAACCGCGGGACTGCTCCGGTCGCAGGTTCGAATCCTGCCTCGGGCATGGGTGTGTGTGATGTCCTTAGGTTAGTTAGGTTTAAGTAGTTCTAAGTGCTAGGGGACTTATGACCTAAGATGTTGAGTCCCATAGTGCTCAGAGCCATTTGAACCATTTGAACCTGTAGACCTAAAAGGAAAAAATAAGGTCAGTATTAATCTCTATCACACAACAAGCCCAACGCCGAAAGAATCATTATGATAAACAGCTACGCCGGCCGAAGTGGCCGTGCGGTTAAAGGCGCTGCAGTCTGGAACCGCAAGACAGCTACGGTCGCAGGTTCGAATCCTGCCTCGGGCATGGATGTTTGTGATGTCCTTAGGTTAGTTAGGTTTAACTAGTTCTAAGTTCTAGGGGACTAATGACCTCAGCAGTTGAGTCCCATAGTGCTCAGAGCCTTTTGAACCATAAACAGCTACATGGTGTTACCAGATTTACAATCACAGAAAAGGTGTTACTCAAAACTCATGTGAAATCTTCCTTGTTACCTAAGAAAAACGCTAAGTGGCAAATAAAATATACTGGTCCGTACGTAATTGTACATATTCCGCACGACGGATGTTATTTACTTGCATACCCTCACAATGGCAAGATCAAAGGATTGTATGCACACAGAGACTTAAGAAAATTCTACTATAATTAAGTATAACACGCCATACCTCTTAATGCACACGTATAAAATAAGTTACTGTGAAAAAGAGAACGAATAGAATTAGGATAAAGAAAGTACATCTTATGCAGCTAAGTGAATAAGAACTTTTCAGGATGACACGGCAGTCGGATGGTCCC
The DNA here is from genome assembly GCF_023898315.1 of Schistocerca nitens. Lineage (NCBI taxonomy): Eukaryota > Metazoa > Arthropoda > Insecta > Orthoptera > Acrididae > Schistocerca > Schistocerca nitens. The sequence goes on from NC_064620.1 coordinate 525,583,326, forward strand.
GATAGGCCACTTGTGGCCTGAAGACGGAGTGCTTTTTGACTATTATTGTGTACATTTGTCAGTGAACGTGGACGCAAGACACAGGTAAGCTAGGATATACGCGTCAGTTGGTGGCTAGCGATGTTTAAAACGATGTGTACTTGCAAGTTTTGACGGAATGTTTTTGTTTGGCCACAGTGGTATTTTAAGTTTATATACGGAGGTATCTGGAGCGAACAATTAGCACAGACCTCGGAACAATATAGATGTAAGTTTTTTTTATGCCATTTGTGTATCAAAGCAATAAGGTACAAGGTAAGTTACGGAAAAATATTGGACTCCCTAAGGTACAATGGATAAATGTGTGCCGTAAGTACACTATAGGTTGCTGAGAAAGTATTGTGTGTTTTGACGTATCCACACCACGAGGTTTTATCTATAAATGTATCGCATGGAAAATGATGTTAATTTTTTTTGGTTGCTGCAATTATAAAAATGATTTTTAGCTGTTAATGAAAGTTTAACGTACTATATATAACACGCACAGTAACCTAATCTAAGGAAAATGCACCTAAAGATAGGATTCATTAATAACAACTAGTGTGATCTTACTGTCATACAGATAATTTTTTTTCCAACTTTATATACATGTTTGAATGCAAGTACGATGTTGAGATACGATTAGTGAATGTTAACTAAGGCAATCATAACGCCGTCTCTTATAACAAAATAAAGGAGTATGCACAAGGTAAATTACAGTAAACCAACTAGCTGAAAAAAAATGAGCTAACGCCGAAACAATTTACAGGTGGCGCTCGGCGAGATACTGTGAGACTTCAATCGGCGGAGAAAAGCCATTAATTCCACTAATGTCACTATGACTGACGACTGACGTAATAAAACATTACCAAGATCACTGAGAAATACACTACGTGACACTAAGTAACGCCAGAGGATTTTAATAATATATTTTGTCAGTATGAAAACACTAAAGATGTATGCTGACTTTAGAGGGATGCAGTACACTTTTTTTTTTGCTATGTTTATAATATTTGGTCCAATCTGAGCAGAAGATATTTGATGGAAGGAAAAAGTAACACAAACATGAACACAAAGAAACACCATATACGTAAGCACAGACTTTAGAGGCAGTAGCGCACAGCAGCCAAGCTTCATTATTAATCTGTTGTTTGTACTACCTAGCAATTTAAGTATAGTGATTTATTTATGTATGTATTTTCTTATTTTTTATTATTTTTTTGTTTATGATGTGTGTACCATGCGTTGTTACAAACTTGGGTGACGAAAGGATGAAAAAAACATCCCCCCCCCCCCCACATAGTAACTCGCGGGTAGAAATTGAACAGATTTTGCCTCATTTGGAGACAACTTCTAAAAAACACTTATAGTGCGTTATGTCCTAGTGTTGTCACTTCAATACATAAGTGCATCAGTAGTACGACATAAACTTAGAAAGTGCTGTTGTTCTCAAGCGTGTTCTCCTATGCTCTATGAGATGTCAGGCAGTGTCGCGACCGCGAAATGTAGTATTAGAGGCACGTACTCTCTGAGAACACAGTCACCTACCAATTTATGTAATAAAATGCGAGAAAAAAGTACGCCGACATATTTCCGCATAGAAGCACAGGAAAAAATAACGAACGTAGGCATTTATCATAAAAGACAAGTTAGTGGTATCATGAGCTACAGTTTTGTTTCTGAACGAACTGGATAATGAACAGGACAGTGTATATTTACCCAGTGACAATGAGTTATTCAGTGTCAGTGACTTGTGAGCTATACGCAAATAGACAAGTGAAAATAGGTTTCATATCACAAACCTTTTTCTTCGAGGTAAAAGAGATATAGTGAATCGAGGATGCCCCTACGGTACGAGTGTTTGTGCACTATATGGGCCAATGTGCCCTTGCAAGCCAAATAGTAAAGTGCAGTACTTACCTTTTGTGCAGTAAACTTAGAAGGCACCCAGTGGTCCCTTCGCACAGCCAAGGTGTACGGCAAGTTGAAACAAGTGCGGCTGGTTTTTCGAAAACTCTGCGAACACTGCACGAGACACTAAAAGTATGGATCGATTTACGGCGGTGGGCCCACGCAACTGCTCAGCTCCAAACGGCGAGCAGCACGCCATGAAGCTGATTGTTGCGTCTGCAGTTATGCGCATCTGACGCATTATTGGCTAACGGCGTAACGTGGGAGGACAATTTAAATGCAAAACAATATCTATGTTTAAATGGACACCCAACAAAATGCCAAGACATGTAGAAAAACAGTTGCCTGACACACTAAATAAAGTCTGACTACCACAGCTCATGATTCACGTCCCACTTTACCTTTGAACAACGCCTGTGTTCGTATATATATATATATATATATATATATATATATATATATATATATATATATATATATATATATATATATATATATATATATATATTAGTATTAAGTGCTAATCAATGTGAAATTTATTTGTTACATGTTTATATTACCCATGACGAGACAATAGTAAAATGCGAAAAGGATGTCACTAAGCAGATCCTGGCATTGAAGAGGGAAGCAGTGGAAACTACAAGCAACTCTAAGCAAGAACTAACGCCACTTGCTGCCACAGACACCTCTGCTAGCCCCACACCATAGATCCGTACACTCCAATAAATATGTGACTTTCCTGTAAATTTTTTTTTCTTACTCAAGAGACGAAGACTTATGAAAAATGAATTTTATTGTCAACATGCGAATGAGAAGGCTATTTATACGGTTATATACTATGTATAAAACAATGTAATACCCTTGTATAATACAATGTACAAAGACATACTAAAATAATTTTGTGTATACTGTACGACATAAAAAAGAAAGAAGAGAAGAGAAAGAAGGTAAAAGCAGTATGTAACAATTATGTGTATAATTATCCAGATGTGATAATTTTATGTAAAATACGATTTAAAGACAATGTAAAAGATTTTGTGTGTATAGTATGTAAGTTTGTGTGTTTTACGTGTGTTCTGTATATCCTAATGTATATGTTTTGTCCTCGTTGCCTTGTGTCAGAACTGGCATCAAAACCATGTTTCTAGAATGAAGATATGGGAAGAAAGACACTGACAGTGCAGTCCATTACGTGTGTTTAACAGTCAGGTGTTAAGTGTTTGGGCTCTTTGCCCGGAAAATTGACATTTCTTCGGACAATTCGCCCAAGGGGGCGATGAAAAGGATCTAAAAAAATCCTGTAATTTAATCTCAAAGATACAAGAAGAAAATTTGTTCTACTGTCATACAAGAGGAAAAGGACTAATTTCGAGATTCTTTTATTACTTCTAGTATTAATTACCTTTTGTTCTGATGTGCTGGCGTAAAGACGTAATGTATAGTTTCATGTCTATGAGTATGTTAAATGAAGGTGTTAAATGATGAAAATGTGTTTTATAATTTCTGTCAAGATCAAGCCTAAATCCCATACCAATGGAGTACAAATTATTCTGTTAAGTCGAGAAGGCGAATTTTAGATGGAGGCGACGATCTTTACGACGGCGCTGCTCAACAATAGAGGTAAGCGATTGTGCTCACTACTTTCCTTTGGTGGCCGTGTAACGTCTAGTAGAAAAAAAAACAATAAATTATGTAGTAATGAGAAAATTATATGTATCATAGTGTGTTATTGTATGAAATTATGTATTTTTTTTATTTATTTTTGAGAACATCTGCGTCGGCGAGTAATGAAACCGCCACAGACGATAAATGTCGAACAAAGATTAAAATAAGTAACTAGTATATAATACGTGATGAACATTAATTTCTTTGTCTTCTTCATCTGGGAGTCGAGCGAGTAAGATATCCTGTGTCGTAGTAGCGAACGCTAGTGTAGCATTCTTTTGTCGAGACTAAGAGATGTACGCCATTACGTGTGAATTCATAAAGGTGTGTAACAATTGAAATATTTAAATGTTTTAATAGAGTTATTTAAATGAAAACTTGCATTATTAATTGTTAAAGCTTGCTTGCCTATTATCCCATCCTGTTGAGACATTTTTCAGTTATATAAATATTATCTGTGGTGCTGAGCTGCGTGGCGAACGAAAGAGCCGCTGCCGCGGCGTATTCAAACGACTTCCAATATAGTCTATCATACCGCAAGGAAGCGGTAAAGTAATAGTAAAATAATATTATTTCTTTTAGCTTCCAGACTTGCAGTGCAGATCAGCAGATTTTATGATGTGTTGCAGGTTGACGCGGGCTGCTGATAGTATATAATTCACAGTACAAATAAGTTAATGTACCTTCAAAATCTAATAGGAATCTTGCTGTGCTCCGTTCTGGTCTGGCAAACTTTATAGTGAAAACGTATTTTTTCAATAAGAGTCTCATGTTCTTGTGCTAGTCGTGGTATTGAATGGTGTTTTACCGAGAAACAAAATCCACTGCAAAATTTTGTTGTTGAACGATCACACGAACTGTAACATCAGTGTTCACAACCAAGTAATTTCAATTTCAATAACTATAAAGTAGGGAAGGTATGTTGATTTTAGAATGAGTTACAGTCACGAAAAAACGTTCCTTTAACTGTAGGCCGGATACAGAACAATAAGATCTCAATATATATATTTTGTTTTGTTAAAAGGTAATGATGATAGAGAAATTCAAAGCACAGCATTGCTAAAAAGTATTTCGCGGCTCTTTTCATATATGCGTTGTTACAATAATAATAATAATAATAACGCAAATAATCATAATAATAACAGAAAAGAGTTTATTAACGAACAATTACGACAGAGACGCGAAACTGTCGCCCAAAAACGCGGGGCCCGAATTTCCAGTGGCCACAAATATAAAATTTTATGTATTTTTCTTTCAGTGTCTATTGTTGTGTATGTATATATATATGTATTTAGTGATAAATGTATGTATGTGTATCATGATTAATGCAATGTATTAATGAATGTGCAACCACTCTTTCATGAAAAAACGTACTACTGCAAGCGAGTCAGAGAAGACGATCCTGATAGTACTGAGAAACTGTAACGACTACGTAATCCGGGGGCAGCCGAACCCCGAGATCAGATAGACTAAAGGTAAGACTACAGTGTAGTTGTCCTGTTTGTAGAAGCTGAGCTCCAGTGAAGTGATCTCATATCGCTAGTGGTGTGCATATTGTGCGTAGTTTGATGTTAGTGTTATGACAGGACAAAGTTGATGGTAGATAGTAATTTTTAGCGTGCAGTGTAGTGTAGCTAAATTAACGTATTTTGTGTGCAAGTGGCAAAACTGTCAGATTTTGTGTTCGAGTAAGCAATTTAGGAATATGGTTAAGTTGCGTAGTCAACGTCCGAGCAATATGGATACTGAGGAACAACAATTAGTTAGTGCAGGAAATGTAGAAACGGGTGCATTAAGCAGTACAAGTACTCTCTTTGAGGATATAACATGCGAAAATATGGGGGCAGGGGCACAGGAAGTGGTGTCACCGCTCACTAGTGCTCTACGAGATGTAGATAAAGAAATTACACCACCACCAGAAAAGCAGGAACCAGAGAGTGGTAATCTGCCTGGTGGGTATTCACTTCAGGCTATATTAGAGCGTGTGCTACATTACCAGGCAGAATTTGCCCAACAGCAAGCTGAGCGAGATCGTCAGCAAGCTGAGCGAGATCGTCAGCAAGCTGAGCGAGATCGCAGGCTAGAGGAAAAGTTACTTGCCCAGCCGGCTGAGAGGGATCGCCAGCAAGCTGAGCGAGACCAGCAACTTGTGCAATCGTTAGAAAATATGAAAAAAGAGATTGCCTGTATGAAACAGAGTTATGAGTCGATACCTAAGGCCGTGCAGGAGTTGACTGAACAGGTCAACAACCTGCAAGTAGCAAACGCTAACAGGGTAGACGAAATAGGTGTATTAGCCAACCGAGTAGAGAAGCTAGAAATAGATTCCACACAGCTTGTAGAGCAGAAGTGGAACGAACAAGCAACTAAAATTGAAACAGAATTCAACTCATGGCTAGAAGTGAAGGAGAGTGAGATTGACAAAAATATTAATTCTAAAGTACAAGCAGCCATAGCAGATAGAAATTCCGAATCGTTCAGTACCGCAGTAAATAGTCAGGTACAGAACGACGTGCAAACCATCAAACAAATACTCAGTGAGGATATTCCGCAGTGGCAAGTGAATGTTAACAAGCGGATATCCGACCTGGAAAAGTGTTTAGCACAAAGCAGAAAACATCTGGAACAGGAACCTATGTCGCCAACAGCCAATGTTTTTGGCAACGCACAAACTTATACGCGACACAACAATGGTGAATCTGTAGTCGATTATGCGAAGAACAGTTAAAATGCATTAAGAATAAACTGTGTGCATAACCAATTGAGGAAAGGACGGAATATTGTGTGTAGTAGGGACAGAAAATGACTGTTGTATCTGCACCAATATATACGTCGATATAGGTCAAGTGTTGAGTGACAGACTGTCATAGTGCAGTGCTCAACGAACAATAGACAGTGTATAAAAACAGTAGTTATTGATCCGTTCGGAGACGATTCAAACAAACATCGCTCGACGGAGACATTTAGTATGTGTGTACCGAAACATTTTCGCGTGTTGAAAGACGCTCTGGCAGTGTATCAACCGTGAGAGTGAGTGAAAGTGTGTAGTACAATGTGCGTGTGACGAACCCTGAATACCAGTGTCACAATGCCACAAGAAACCTGTTATCACGCCAAAACATACTGTGCATACCAGTGAAGCGACGGCTTACTGAACAATAAACACTTTTAAACAAGTTGCATTTTCTTCCACAGCTAGTAATCTGTGTCCTTAAAGACAGTACACCGTTGTGGAATGTTTGTTTCATGCGCTACGACGGGGAGCCATGCGGAGAAGCAGAGACGAGTGCCGTGCCGCCAGCCAGCCGGTCGCGGTAAACCACTGCAACTCGCCGACATCGGCGAATGGTTCGGCGCGGTTCGCGACTGCTTGGGCGCCACGTCAGCACGACGTCGCTGTTACTGAGAGCCGGTCGCCAACCCCAGCGACCGTCGGCACGCGTCGTTCCAGACGACGCTACTCAACAATTGCGTCGCGCCGCCTGCTCCGTACAACATTGTTGTCATTCAAATGAACTATCAACTATGTGGTTAATGCACTAATATGAACATGGCTTATTGGACACGAAATCACGTGACAAACATTTGTGTTTTTCTTTAGTTACTCGATGCAGACTCAAAGTATTCATTGGTTCAGTGATGTATAGATATAATATGTTTTCGTCATGTTAATGAAGTAAACTTGCACGAATGCTAGAACATTTTAAAACAATTGTCGTGAGTAAGGGCAGAGACGATTCATTATACTACTGTAAAACTGTTTAATGAGTGACTTTCATTGCAATACAGAACACAAATGTGAAAAAGGGTAGAAAGTATATTGGTAACAAAGAGACTAAAAGTGTAACATGTTGTCATAAATAGCCTTTGTTATCTGTGAACATTAGATAGAGTCTGAACCTTTTATGATCGAACTGGGAATTAAAACAAACCAAGCGAGATGACCATGGCTCCGGCGCAGTTTTCCCAGGTTTTCTGATCGCACGTAGCCCGAATGGGGGAGCCAGATAACTGTAATGACCCTGGGACTAGGTTTACGGTCACCTCGCAAAGTGTAAGAACAGTATAAAAAGTGTAATTAAAACTACAGTGCAAAAGAACTAAGAAGTGTAAAGTGAATGTTCCAACCAAGGTAACAGACAATAACCAAACAGACGTTAGTGGCAGCATATTGCCGAACATCTTAGCGTTAGTCAATTGCTGCCAGGGGGCATTGTAACGTCTAGTAGAAAAAAAAACAATATATTATGTAGTAATGAGAAAATTATATGTATCATAGTGTGTTATTGTATGAAATTATGTATTTTTTTTTTATTTTTTTTTTTTTGAGAACATCTGCGTCGGCGAGTAATGAAACCGCCACAGACGATAAATGTCGAACAAAGATTAAAATAAGTAACTAGTATATAATACGTGATGAACATTAATTTCTTTGTCTTCTTCATCTGGGAGTCGAGCGAGTAAGATATCCTGTGTCGTAGTAGCGAACACTAGTGTAGCATTCTTTTGTCGAGACTAAGAGATGTACGCCATTACGTGTGAATTCATAAAGGTGTGTAACAATTGAAATATTTAAATGTTTTAATAGAGTTATTTAAATGAAAACTTGCATTATTAATTGTTAAAGCTTGCTTGCCTATTATCCCATCCTGTTGAGACATTTTTCAGTTATATAAATATTATCTGTGGTGCTGAGCTGCGTGGCGAACGAAAGAGCCGCTGCCGCGGCGTATTCAAACGACTTCCAATATAGTCTATCATACCGCAAGGAAGCGGTAAAGTAATAGTAAAATAATATTATTTCTTTTAGCTTCCAGACTTGCAGTGCAGATCAGCAGATTTTATGATGTGTTGCAGGTTGACGCGGGCTGCTGATAGTATATAATTCACAGTACAAATAAGTTAATGTACCTTCAAAATCTAATAGGAATCTTGCTGTGCTCCGTTCTGGTCTGGCAAACTTTATAGTGAAAACGTATTTTTTCAATAAGAGTCTCATGTTCTTGTGCTAGTCGTGGTATTGAATGGTGTTTTACCGAGAAACAAAATCAACTGCAAAATTTTGTTGTTGAACGATCATACGAACTGTAACATCAGTGTTCACAACCAAGTAATTTCAATTTCAATAACTATAAAGTAGGGAAGGTATGTTGATTTTAGAATGAGTTACAGTCACGAAAAAACGTTCCTTTAACTGTAGGCCAGATACAGAACAATAAGATCTCAATATATATATTTTGTTTTGTTAAAAGGTAATGATGATAGAGAAATTCAAAGCACAGCATTTCTAAAAAGTATTTCGCGGCTCTTTTCATATATGCGTTGTTACAAAAATAATAATAATAATAACGCAAATAATTATAATAATAACAGAAAAGAGTTTATTAACGAACAATTACGACAGAGATTTCTGTTAATATTCTGTGGATTGCATCTCCGCAATTAATTTTTGTTTATGCCACAAATCGCACTTCATGCGAAGTATTTATTACGCAAGTTTCAGACTCCATTTAATGTCAAAAAATTCCGAAGTACGGCTGACTAAGCAAACCGCTACAATAATTTCATATCTCTACAACTACAATAACAAAAAAAAATAACAAAAACAATAACAGAGAGGGTACGTTACAGTAGTACAACAATTTTAAATTTTTGCGGTGGGGTCAGAAAATCCCCCAGGTATACAATATGTGATTTTGTGTTATATATAAGTCTTGTTACTAAAATTAATCTTGGAAACAATGCACCTTATAAACCAACATTCATTTGCACATTGTTGTAAACAATGAATAGAAAATACATTCACGTGCATTATTACGACAAATTCACAGTTTGGAATTGAGTTTTGTGGAAGGAAGACGTGGTGTTATTAGTTTTTTCGTCATGGATGGTGATACACGTTTTGCGAGGGGTACAGTCTCGAGCAGGCTTTGGCAGATTTAGACAAGGGTGATAGTGATAATGGACCAGTTTTTGGAAAAGAGTATGACAGGGATGCTGATGGAGATATGATAGAGGAAGATATACATGTCGGAGATGAAGTAGATATGAGTGACTGAAGAAGATGATAATGGTATTCAGGTAACGAGTGCACCTACTTTTGTGTCTAGAAGTGTACAGAGAACATATTACATAGTAGAACCTGACGTGTACAAGCAGGTTTCAAGGACTGAATACATGAAACTGCGCATATTCCACATCACCTTAGACCACAATTACAGACAAGGGCAGATTGTTCCAGACATTTTATCACTAATAACATGCAGAGTGTCATAGTAATGCATATCAACAATCTTGCAAAACATAGCATAAATCTGTACCCAACTCTTGAATGCTGGTTTGAACTTGATTCTACAGAGCTGCAGGCATTCTTTGGTCTACTAATAACAGCTGGTTTACATGAGGCGCTTGGGAAGCCTTTGAGTGAATTTTGGTCAGAAGAGTGTAGCTTACCCACTTCTCGAGCGCAATGAGCTTTTCAAGATTTCGTGATATTTTGATGTGCTTCCAGTTCGATGATAAACTTATAAGGGAAGAAAGAAAAGCTGCTTCTGCATCAAAAGCTGAACCTATAAGGGCTGTGTTTAGGTGTACATTCCTTTGAAACCGGGAAAGAATGGGATAAAAGTGTGGGCTACTGATTGTGAGACCAATTATGTCATAAATACACAAGTATATACGGGGAAATCTGCCGAAGGAAGGAAAATAAATCAATGAAAATGGGTGGTACCTGCCTGCATGATTTAGTTGAGCCCATGAAGGGAAGAGGTAGGAACATTACTCTTGATAACTTTTTACAAGTTTTAATTTGGGATAAGAACTTCTTGCTAATAAATTGACACTTGTGGGAACTCTTCGAGCCAACCAGAAAGAGATGCCAAAGGAAATGTGGCCATCAAAATACCGACGTCCATTATCGACACCTTCTGGGTATGAACAGAATACTGTTTTCGCTTCATACGTTCCTATACAATATAAATCAGTCATTTTGCTGTCTACTCTACACCAATGATTTGATGTAAGTGAGCATGAGCACAAAAAACGTGAAATAACAATCTTCTAAGACTCAACAAAGTCAGGAGTAGATACAGTTGATAAGATATGGCTGGACATTATTCAGTGAAACGTGGAACAAGAAAGTGGCCACTTGCTGTATTTTTTTCATATACTATATTTAGCTTGTCTCAATGCTTACGTTCTGTACTGTAAATTTTTATATGATATGAGAAGTAAAAATGCAAGAACAGAATTCCTCACAGAACTAGGGAAAGAACTAGTCAAACCTTACATAGAACGACGAATCCTGTCGCACCAGTGCAGAACACAACACATTCAGTCAGCAATAATATCTGAAGGCATCAAGGATCTTCTAAAGAAAAACAACACTATAATTACGAAGCCGATGTTCCAAATCTGAAAAGCAAACAGTGTGATTCCTGCCCAAGCTCAAAGGACAAGAAAGTGAATCAGCAATGTGACGGGTGTCACAAGTTTGTCTGTGAAGAACTTGCTGGGATAAGTGTGTTGTGTAATGGTTGTTCGTCATATGACATGGAGAGCGGGTAGGAGTGTATTTCTAGTAAAATTCCATGTAAGTGATATTACACATAATATTAATAAATTACAGTATTGTTACATAGTATGTGGGTTATGATTGTTTTGTGTTATAATAATTTTTGGAACTAAACAAAATGTGTTTTTATATTTCAAACAAATGATTATATAATTACTTAATTAATTATATTAATTAATTAATTAAATATATTAAGAAACTATTGAGTTATAACATCAACGTCATGCATATGTTTCTCAATAAATATAATTACTTTTGTGGACATAATTTAAAATTTATCGCCATAAAGTAGGTTGAATCGATTTGGGGTGAAAAAAGGCCCCAGACATACAATAAGTATTTCCAGAGCTGAAACCATACGAGGGTTATTGTACACCAACCACAATCAACCTCTTATTAAATTGCATTGTTATTACCCTTCTTTGGGAACATATTGATTGATCAATAATTACATAAAAAATAGCGCAAATAAAGTCTGAGAAGCGATATGAAGGCTGCCAGAAAGAGCAGCCTTCTTTCAGTCTTGGGTGTACCTGCGCTTCCTCTTCAATCCATACCACCAATGATGGAATTTGCATCTGACGTGAAATCTCGCTGCAGTCAAAACGAAATTAATACTCGTTCTTTGCATGTTACCACCAGCCTAGCATTCCTCTTGGCATGACCGAGCTGCTTTCACTCTGTGCAACAGCGAACCAGTACTTCTCTCACACTACCAACGCTACCCCAAATTTGCTCATTCCTCTTTATTTCTATTCTTCTCCTCTTCCATATCATATGGTTAATGTACCCAGTTGTTTTCCCACTTCCCCCTGAATGGTCATCTTCAGATTCGATGCTTTTTGTATTGCTGTCGTGCATTTCTGTTAGTGTAGCTTCCACTCCAAAGGTACATTCCAAAAAATCGTTAATGATAAACAGCCAAGGACAACGTAAAAGACACAGCATGTGTAAGAGGTATTCTGAAATATTTTTACAATGTTTATAAATGTTGTATGCCAAAGGCCTTGCTGCTCTTGCATGCTAACCCCAGTATGGGGCAGTAAAACGGGCAAAATTTTCAAATTCCACAGTGAAGCTATCTCGCTACATTACGGTAATGTCGACAAGAGGCGGCCGTAATAAAAACATTTCACCATTGAGACTGGGTTAGGGGAAAAGGCACAACATCGACGTTTCTGGCGAACCAGGCAGCAGACTTCAGAACTACGTATTGGCTTAGAGCAGCCAAACAGAGCCACGTCACCCATATTATGTGACGAAAGAAAGGCTAAGGCGAATGTAACTAACTGTACCAAGATATTTTACAAACCATTTCTATACCATAAGAAACTCGTCAAGCAAGTACGGCAGAAGCAAAACCAGTGATACCTTCGTAATACTAAGCCCCATGCGTTCATGGCGAATGACGTAGGATAAACATTAGATACTACTTCACTCCATAAATACGTCAGCAGTTTAGCCGTAAGTCAGTCGGTCTGACGGACCGATGGCGTACATGATGTTCGCAATCAGTTCACTGATTGCTGCGAAGTGACGTCTGGCACATATCTGTTGTAGATTTCCTGCATACTACACACAACAACAGTCGCTACCTAGCCATAATCACCAGTCACGCAGTTCAGCACCACGGTCTGCCTGTGTCGCAGATGGGAGACCTGGAGGTCTCTCCCTCCCACTGGGATCAGGACACCAGTGTTTCCAGCGTTCCAGCGCACTGCAGGTCAATAACGTCGACCTTCACCACTACACGGCCACCGCGATTCACGGCTACACGGCCACCGCCATCGCGGTACGACGGGTGACAAAGAAGGGTGGTGAGCGGTAGGGGACAGAACACCTCCCATCCTGCGTGTGTAAGTGCAATACACGCACCGCCGACACTCTCGTGGTATCGCCGTACAGTCGGTGCCGTGGCCATCACAAGCGGCGGACCGCCAGTGCAGCAGTCGGCTGGAACGAAGTGTGTGGTGTCAGCTGCCTTGAGCTGGTTGAAAGCCGCTTACGACGCGACTCCTCAGTGGACACTGACAGATGGTGCCAACCTTGAGCCAAGACTCTACCCGTACTTTCATGAAAATAAACAGTAAGTTCTGAATCTTCTTTCACTGCTCCTGCCGGTGACCACAGGTCACTATCATCCTTCCGAGAAAAACTGGTGACGAACGAACTATGAGAGTGTCTCCTGACGTAGAACCGTTGTACTTACGTCCTCCCAGTAAAAGTCTCCTCTAGCTAAATTGGTGCCAGGAGGTGCTTCTGTCACTTGCAACACCTACGTCAGAAGGCTCTACGATGTGTTTTGTGCTGAGCCACAACAGCAGTTACAACAATTGTGGCGCAACTCACTGAAAAGCTTTGTTTCTCACACAAGTATGTTTTGGTGTGATAGGTTTATTTCTGTAATATATTCCTCTTGCAGTATGAGCAAGCAAAAGAGAGCTTTGTCAACTGTCATTGGATGCCAATGAGACAAAGTAATATGTAAATTTTGATATTCATTATAGTTTATAATTTGTGTGGTGTATAAGGCTTACTGTGATAGGAAAGGAAACTTTAGAAATATGATACAAACACAAGCTGCTATATAGCAGACAGGGTATCATCTCCGACAGAACTGGTTCAATTATTAAAAGAACAGAACGAGCAAATGGCACAGCGTTTACGTAGTGAAATTGGAGATCCTTCGCAATCAGGTCCTAGTGGAGTTCAATCAATGCTAGCAGTACCTCCCCCATCCGTGGATCCTGAACAAACGTCATTACAGATGGCCAAATTGCGCTTGTCGAATGAGGGTAAGACGTACATAATGTAGCATGAGGTTTTGAGTAAAGTAACCACATTTACAGAGTTGGAAAATGGCTTAAAGCAGCAGTACAGAAAACAAAATAGTGCTCGTTTCCTCCGAGAAAAGTTAAGTAACTTGTGACAGTTACCAAATAAGAGTGTCAAAGAGTTTTCGGAGAGGATAAGCAAGGCTGAGGATAGGGCGGTGGGTGTGTTCCTATGGGGGATTTGTCCAGAATTTTCTCGCAGAGTGAGAACGGGAAATCCACAATACAACGCTGCTGGTAACGAATTATTATCTGCAAGAGATATATAGTGCTACTAAGTCTCGGATTGATCGGAAAACGTTTGTGTCGCACGAAGAATATTATCGCTGCGGAATAAAGGGTCATTTCACAGCACAGTGTCACCAACGACAATGTTTTAATTGTCAACTAACTGGTCGTAAGGCATGGGAGTGTAGATCAAAGAAACAGGGTAACTATAGGGAGAAAGGGAAATCGTTAAGAGACAACTGGAAACTTCCTTCCATCGATAAGCTTTCCCATAAAATAGAAATGAATTCAATGCCACACAGGGATGAATTGTCCGTTTGTGGCATGCTTGAAAAGGAAACAATATGAATTTTTTGTAGATACAGGGGCTCACATATCAGTTGTCAGTCTGGACGTCGTGGATAACTGCAGACTACAAGAGCCAAGCTTGCACGCAGTAGGTGTCAATAAAGTTGATTTAAACTGGATAACACTGCTCCGGTTTATAACCTAAATAGTGTTAACTTCAGGTTATCCAATTAAAAGTCACTTCTGTCTAATATATGCAAGTTCTCTATCTGAATTCTAATTAACTTAATATTTGAGGTCAAACTGTCCTTTCACAGCGTCATAGTAGATCGCAATATTCAATTCTAAAAAAAAAAAATCTAATTGCACTTACATATACGAGCATTCAAAAGTATGACCTGCTTCGGCTAACTCTCGTAACCTAGTGACAATGGATTGAATTATCCTTAGCCATTACTCCCGAATCTCAAAGAGTACTCACACGGAGTATTCTGTGGGAACGTTGGTTCAACTTTGCGGACTTTAATTATAATGATTTTGCGATTTACTATTTTGAATTTTGAGTTTGATTTTACTGGAATCCTATCTTTCTTTCGTGTGTTAATAAATTACTAAGTATTAGATTCCTGATTCAATTACTGGTTAATATTCAAATAATAGTGTTAACTGGAAGTTTGTTTGCTTGTTCACTTTTCATGGAATTTGGAACTTCTTTTGGGGAAATCTTTGGGAATTTTGGAGCTAATTTTTTATTTTCATTTCTCGTCCAAGGAAGTGGCATTGCATTCGCCCCCCGGACGATTATCAGTGCATCCCCTTTTGTATACACAAGAGGGTGCTCTGATTATCGCACAAATGTGGGTGCTAGTTGCTAACGTTTTAAATATAGGCCTAACAATATTGCCCTCTAAAAATTTCACCAATTCTAAGCTAATAATTTAAATATTTCATTACTAATATTACAAAGGCCTAAGGAATTCGGCTGTTTAAAAATTTCACACTTAAGTATTTCAAGCATAAAGTAATTTACAACTAATATTAAATATTGCCATAGTTATGAGAAGCATCAAAATAATCTCATATCATAATGATAAAATAATCAGTTTTTATAAATTTGTTTTTTCTCCATGGCGACGTCCGGAGAGTGTGCAGACACGACGTCTGGAACGATGGTCTGCAAGTGATGATTAGGTTCCCATCAGGACGTTTAGCACGCAAGAGAGTTGAACCAGACTGTCCGGGCAGGGATCACAGCCTGATCATATGCTACGTCTGCTGTGTTCCAATTGTAAAAGAAGCATGAACTCAAGCGACGTATCATTTCAGTATATGCTATATCTTCATTAACAAGTAGCAGACGTAAATCTTCTTGTCTGCTGCCTCTTGATTGGCTTGCAACAGACATATATTTTATTGTCGGCTGCCTCTTGAATCGCTAGCAGTCGACACAGTTCTTCTAGTCGGCTGCCTCTTGAACGACTAGCAGTCGACACAGTTCTTCTGGTTGGTTGCCTTGCCAGAGGAGGCTTCCTCTGCTCACGGTGTCTTTTTTTAAATGAGCGGTGGTCGTTAGACAGCGGCTCAAAGTCTCGGATGTTCACGAGAAGTGGCAGGAAGCAGCTTTTTTTTTCTCAAACATTGTCCGCATACTTGAGCGTGTCCGTCCGTCCGTCCCCTCCCCCCCCCCCCCCCCCCCCCGTTTTACTTCCATCACCAGCAGGGTTGGCGTGACGTGAAGGCCACAGCGGTAATCTGACGGCTGTGCTATTGGTTTTCCGTACTCGAACAGTTGACATGGAACAAAAATCTCATTAGTATACCCGATCACATTTAGTACACAACACTCAGGATATTTTCGGGTGGTCCATCTGTACGGGATTCAATTACAAGTTTATTAAAGGATACTTTGGTTTCAGTACTTGTATTAGGCCATAAGTACATACGTTTGTCTGAGGATAGCACTTTGACTCGCCTGCCATCGAGTTCCAGTTCAATGGGATGACGTCTATCAGCGACTTGTATTTACAGTTCGCATACCTCAGTACGTCACACGAATTAACACACGACACTTTTCACTTACTCGTGTTCTGTGATTGTAGCAACTCAGCTTAGTCAGTTTTCGTAATGAAAACATACCTACTCCTACCATTCATTGGTGGTCAATCGTACCACGGAAATCGTTGTACCATTAAAGGTTCATAAATAAGGTTACATACAATCTCCGTTTACTAATAGTTACATAAGTCATAAATAAGGTATATATGTATGTGTCTCTTCCCTACATATGAAATTACCCTTGAGTTCATAAAACAAGTGATTAGTCATATAGTTCTGTGAGATCATTTTATAGTCTGAAACTTGTGTAACAAATAGATACATCTAATAATAAACCAACATCTCGTGCACTTGATAGTTCTTTTCTGATTGAATACTGAAACACTATTATCATTCTTACTTAAATAAATTAATACTTACAGCTATATCTATTATTAGTATTTGCATAAATAAGTTTGATTTCAACAAACATAAAACATTCTAATAATTATTTCTTCAGCAACATGGATAATGTTCTGAATACCTTTTCTGCCTAAAGCTGACTGCGCGTCCGTCGTCTCGACTGAACCCAGCAACAAATAAAGTACTGTACAACTCAGGTTAGTTAGTAGTAGATGAACTCTTGTTTTGTGTCGTGTAGCATTGGAATCTTTGTACCACTGATTATTAGTAGTAGGATATTGTGTGCACCTACATAGAAAACTGAATAAGTATTACTAGATAAATAGGTTTTGTAAACCGGTATTTGTCTAGTATTATTCAAGATGTCTAAGAGAACCAAGAAAAGTAGATTAGAACCTGCCAAAGAGGAATTCGATATTAGAGAAAACCCAGTGAAAGACATAAATCAAAATATACAAAACATTCCTTCTGTTGACCCTGAAATTGAGTCAATAGAACAAATGAATGAACTGAACATGCCCACAACTTCAGATGATGAAATTGAGGAAATTCCGGACGTTGCTGAAGCGCAGGTAAAGTAATAAACAAACCAAGAGAAGCTTCTGGGGTGGCCGATGCTTCTCCTACGCAGCACTTCGATATGAATATATTATTTAGTTTCATGTCGAAGATGGAGGAAGATATAAAATGGAGAGAATTAGAAAGTGAGGAAAATAGAAAGTTTAGGCAAGAAATGTTAGAATTACAAAGGAATTGGGATCTTAAGTACAACCAAAAGATAGAAAATATCCAGAATGAGGTTAATAACCTTCTGTTCAAACGCTAGAATAGAATTAACAGTAGTAAAGTCTACACAAGATTCAGTAGTACTTCAAGTTGCGTACCTATCAGAAAAGGTGAACCAATTAGAACTAACTACTTAGCAGAATGTTAATTCGTTCTTCGTTAAAATATCTAGCCGGTGGGAAAAGGAGATGTCCGACTGGATATACGAGCAATCTGAACAGATTAAAAAACGAGTAGATGACACGGTAGCACGTAGATTGACTTCTATCAGTAATTCTAAATTAAATGTCTCTAATGTTGAAGACTTAGAACAGCTCAAAGAGGAGTTCTGTATTACTAAGAACAGAGTAGTCAACGAAATTCCAATAGAAATGGATAGTACCGGTCGTTTTGGTGCCGTTCTGAACGAAAGTATAAAGGACCGTAGCCAAAGCGGGCGGGAAATAGCCAGTAAAAGTCAAAACTGTAACGTTTGCCCTGAAAAAAGATTACGTTACGAATCTAAAGCAGCGGGAATCGATAGTGAGGAACGATCTTTACCCGATACAGAATCGTTTACCCGACGAACTGCATTGTCTTCGATTAAAATTGAAAATAGTATCTTTAAAAGCAGACAATTCCCAATATTCTCATCTGAAAAGAATACTATTCATCCTAAGATCTTTATCAATAATTTTACGAGAATATTCCCCAAGGTGTGGACGGAATATAATAAGATCCAGTTCATAGTCTCTAAAATGGTCGGAGAGGCTTCACTCTGGGCCAGCGAGATTAGTGAAACGTGTCAAACCTGTCATGAGTTTGAAAAACTGGTTTTAGCTAAGTATTGGTCCACTAGTAAACAGGAACGTTTGCGTAAAGAAGTATATAATCCCAAGTTTAATAATCCAAATAGGGGAACATTACGTTCATATTTTGAGGAATATATGAATGAAACTCGGTATTGGACGGAGCCGATATCACATCGCGAGGTTATTCGTATTTTGAAGACAAGACTTCCAATTAATATCCGTGAGATGTTAGTTAATGCTGTGGATGATGACTTTGAACAATATCTAGCTACAATAGACTTTATTGACATTATACAGGAGAATTTCCACCAGTTAAATAACAGAGAATTGTACTCTAAGAGTGGTAACAGTAATAATTACAATAATGGTAATCATTCTCAGAATAATACCAACAATCGGTGGAAAACTGATAACATGGATATACAGCGTGGACCTAACTTTAACAACCAAAATTTCCATGATCAAAATTATAATAACCAAAACAATAGAAATAAGTATAATCAAGGACCGTCATCACCAGAGGTGAATGTTACACTTTTTAGTGAATCTAATATACTGAATCGAGAAAGAAAATTTAATGGTATTAGACCGTATATAAGTCAAGAAACGAATAATACTTAAAATCAGTATCAGTCGTTCCAATGGGTTACGACTCATTCTCGTTGGTTTAACTAAATGAACTCAGGTAATACACCAAATTCAGAACGCTTCTGCGTCCATTCCCTTAGGAGATGGTGCAGCAGAGGTCCAAAATCCTCTGTATAATTCCCAAAACCATAATGTGCATGTTGTAGAGATTGTTGAAGAATCGCATAATGAATCTGTGAATCCAAAAAACTAGGGCCAGCCAGTCCTAGGCTTCCGTGGGTGGCTGGTACGAGGAATGGAGGTCATGACAATCATTGTCTAGGTTTGCTAAGATATAATGCAGGGATAGATATCAGAGATAAATTGATGAGTGAGGCAACTACGCAACGTTTGGAGCCGAAAGAACATGTTCAAGTTGTGATAGTTGGTAAGATAGGTGGAATACCTGTAAATGTACTGGTAGACACCGGTGCTACGACAAATGTGATGTCATTCGATTTATTCAATTGTGTTGATAGAGTTGAAAACGTACCTACTTTTCCAGTTACTGGATGTACTGTTTCCGGTGCTTTTGGCGCTTCTGTTAAACAATCCAAGTCATAACCAGAGACAAACCAATGACAGCCAACAGAATTAAGGCAACGAAGACAAGTACCATTTCAACAACCTGGTTCCTGGTTCCAGCCCAGACATGATTTCAATAATTCATCAGGTAGAACAGTGCAGTTAGTAGAAGCTCGTCCACCAAATCCACGAAACAATGGAGATCATCAGCGTGAGACAGAACACCAACAATAGCAACTAACTGCTCTGCCTAACGCGTGCTCGCTGCAGCGCGAGCGGTGCCATGATTCTTCAGAAAATTTTACATCACACGTTATCCGTTGTGACGATATACGAGAGGACCTTCTGCTGGAAAAAACCGAACTACAACCAATTGTTCATCATTCCCTCATTTCGATAGGCACACACTAATTCTCTGCAGTTCTTGATTCGGGTTCTCCCATTTCTGTTATTAGTGAAGCCGCTTTTCAAAAATGCGCCATTGTTTCTACCATTCCAACAGTTCCACTTTCGCATACTAAGGTCATTGGTGCTGTTCCTGGCAAAAGTATAGATGTCAAACAGCAATGTTATCTGCAGTTTCAAGTCGATACACATTCTTTATGTGCTACATTCTTAATAGTTCCGCTTCTCACTACAGACGTCCTTTTGGGGATCGATTTTTTGAACAAATATAAAGCAATTTTTGATTTTGAATATCATTGGATTCGTCTCTGTGATGATGGAGTTTGCTTCTTTTTGGACTTCCACAAACATTTGTCGCAAGCAGAACAAGACTTAACAAAACTAATTT
Organism: Schistocerca nitens; assembly: GCF_023898315.1. Classification (NCBI taxonomy): domain Eukaryota; kingdom Metazoa; phylum Arthropoda; class Insecta; order Orthoptera; family Acrididae; genus Schistocerca; species Schistocerca nitens. Next base: position 525,603,822 of record NC_064620.1, read on the forward strand.
CATTCAGTCTCAGCTCCCGTCGGACGTAACACTGAAGTCAATTTTTGTTCCTTCCCCAAACATTGACAATGACGATACGACGCAAGACATTCGTAACATTATACAGGATAAAATCAAAGTAGTTGATTCAGCTTCAGTTCGAGAAAAGGAAGATTAACATGCCATTTTAACTGAGTTTTCTCATGTTTTTGACACGGCTCCAGGCACAATTAGAGATTTTTTATATGAATTTCAAGTAAAACCCCATGCCCCTTTTGCTGTTCCACCTTATCCGATACCGCTAGTTCACCGTCACACAGTCAAACAGTAAATCCAAACATTACATACAAAAATGTCACGTGGTGTACATCTTACCTCAAACTGCAAACATTTCATTGAATAGACTGCCGTTTTCGTTGGTATCATTTAGGGTTCACTACTTCGGTTTATTACAGTAAATCCCAGCTACGTATGTCCAGCTATTTTATTTACATTATTTTTCCCTGTCTGCGGCTTGGTTTGTGGACGCGTAGCGCCTCTGCGGCGTTATCCTGGAACCCTCCTAAGGGCCTGGGTGGCTCAAATTCCTGTCACAGCTGGCGGTAGGCCACAATGGGTACAACACGCAACGCTGGCGGGACAGACCCATTTTCACGTTGTTAGGCCTGGGTCGCGCGCATTTCTTTTCCAGCGTGCAAACATTCAGAATATTTCCCCATGTAAAGGCTCCAAATAACACCACCTGTGTTCTGCTCTAGCATTAGATAAAGACATGAGTTGGGAGACATCTTTTTCTGGAGACAGCTTAGCAGTGTGACCTGCTTTCTTTCTGGAGCGGTGTTGGTTTCTTACTTATTGTAATAACGTGGGATTATTTCAGTACATTCCTGATGAACTACATTATTGTCTTCTGTGAAACTCTTTTCATACTGGCATTTGAAGTTCACATTACAGTTGAGAATTTCGGTCATCAAATTTATGTTGATACATTCTGCATGATATCTTTGCTCCTATGTTTTGTTGGAGGATCACCTCTGTTACTTTGCGATGACCACATACAACTATGTTTATATGACGTAATGACACTAACTGTAACAAGATTTTGTAGTAACGATGGCCACTTTCCTATGATGATGTTAAGTTAGTGGTACCAATTTTTCTGAAGTTTACTTAGTGTTTTCGTTCTATCAGATGTAACATGAGTATTGAAAATGTGTATAAGAAGATGAGAGTAATGATTTTGATGCTTTTAAGATGTTTGAAGAAAGGGTGTGTTCATACTGGTTTTTAAGAGGATATTTGCAACTTATGATCAGAATGAGATATTGTTAGATTGAAGTTCCTTTTTTTGAGACTTTGGAATCTTGGATACTACAAGTGATGATTAGCAAATACTGTGTGCTGAGTTACGACCATAGCAACATGAAGTGTGAGCGATATTGTTCTACATTTTCCAGAAAAGTCGATGGTGATTTTCTGACAAGTTTCATAATTAAGTTTAATACTATTTAACAATTAATTTTCTCCACAGCTTTTAAGAGGAAGTATCAACTACTTAACAATGTGCCAAGTAACTTTCGTTTCTGACCCTTTCCTCTTTATAATAAGCAAATACTTTTCTCGGGAAACTGAACCCGATTATATACTGTTTATTAATTTTCAACTATTTTTCAGATGCCATTAATGGAATAATATGATGACTTGGGATTACTAGAGTCCAATTGGGATTGTTTTTGGACTCATTGTTGAGGATCCACTCAGGACTTACTTCATGACATACTACAAGCATCCTTTAATCATTTTTTTCTATACCTACAGCACCACAAATGTCATAGTTCTTACCTGATATCTCTGTGCTACCTTCTATCTCGCCTTTTTCTCTTTTCACGTGTTTTTCAAGTAAAGATATAATCATCTGCTAGTATTTCATTGTTTATCACTTGTGCTATGCATTGCTTTGTGTGCCTCTACACTATTATTTTCTGGAAGTGTTACCTATTTCAGGATTAAGATAATGTTATGGTCTATACTTTCAGTTACAAGTTTTGTTTTGTGTTGGCATGCTATTTTTACTTTATTATCTGAAGCTGAAATGTTACGTTTTGTTACAGTTACTTGCGGACTTTCTCTGAGTGCTTATTATTTTTTGTTTATGCTAGACTGATTATGGATCTTTTAAACAATATTTTTGCCTTTGTACTTTGTGATGCTAATAATGTCGCCACTTACTATACATATATTGTTCTATTTATACACACTTTTGATTTGTCACACTATTATTTTCCGAGACATGACAGTACCTCTCCTTGGCTGAGCTCAGTGTTTTGTCCATTCCTAATTCCTCTTCCTAAAGTGTGATAGTATTTTCATTTAACATTATTATAACATTATTGTGTTTTGTTTCCATGACAATTATGTTTTTGGTGTACTACCATCATTTTCAGCTACAGCAATTACTATCCTCTTTATTGCCTATGTCTATCATTCATTTAAGTTACTTTGTTAACTTTTTTTCTCTCAAATAATTTCCATTATTGACATTATTTCTACACTTGATGACAGATTATCCTTGTGGTCTACACAAAAAAACCTATTTGGGTAGAGGGTTGGTTATTCTTTAACTGACACGCCACGTGGCGTTGGTGCCCTGTATCCTTGAGCTCTGTAGAACTAATTCTTCCCCTCTGAGTTCTCAGTCTACTCTTCCTTCTGTTCTAAATATTTTTCTAAGATATCTGTGTAACTGTCCTCTGACAGGTTAACAACATTTTTAAATAATTGTATTGAAAATAAATAAGATTTACGCTGTGAAGTTAAAATACTTATTCAGACTTTATCAAAACACTTATTTAAGAAGGTTGTATTTGTATGAAATTTGTTACGGCAGTACCTGTCAATGCTTAATGTAAAGTTAACACTAAAATGAGGACTGCTATTGTGCAGGTTATTGTAATCATTAATATTTTATGTATATATATATATATATATATATATATATATATATATATATATATGATTAAGATACACTTCTAAATAGAGTCTTTATGACGATTTCAATACAGCGATGTTACTGAGTATGTGAAGTTCTAACAATGAATACTGCTATTGTGCAGGTTATTGTAATCATTATTATTATATACAGGGTGAGTCACCTAACATTACCGCTGGATATATTTCGTAAACCACATCAAATACTGACGAATCGATTCCACAGACCGAACGTAAGGAGAGGGGCTAGTGTAATTGGTTAATAAAAACCATAAAAAATACACGGAAGTATGTTTTTTAACACAAAACTACGTTTTTTTAAATGGAACCCCGTTAGTTTTGTTAGCACATCTGAACATATAAAAAATACGTAATCAGTGCCGTTTGTTGTATTGGAAAATGTTAATTACATCCGGAGACATTGTAACCTAAAGTTGACGCTTGAGTACCACTCCTCCGCTGTTCGATCGTGTGTATCGGAGAGCACCGAATTACGTAGGGGCTCCAAAGGGAACGGTGATGGTCCTTAGGTCACAGAAGAGACTGGAACAGCACATTACGTCCACATGCTAACACCTTTTTATTGGTCTTTTTCACTGACGCCTATGTACATTACCATGAGGGGTGTTAAAAAACATACTTCTGTGCATTTTTTAATGGTTTGTATTAACCAATTACACTAGCCCCTCTCCTTACGTTCGGTCTGTGGAATCGATTCGTCAGTATTTGATGTGGTTTACGAAATACACTCCTGGAAATGGCAAAAAGAACACATTGACACCGTTGTGTCAGACCCACCATACTTGCTCCGGACACTGCGAGAGGGCTGTACAAGCAATGATCACACGCACGGCACAGCGGACACACCAGGAACCGCGGTGTTGGCCGTCGAATGGCGCTAGCTGCGCAGCATTTGTGCACCGCCGCCGTCAGTGTCAGCCAGTTTGCCGTGGCATACGGAGCTCCATCGCAGTCTTTAACACTGGTAGCATGCCGCGACAGCGTGGACGTGAACCGTATGTGCAGTTGACGGACTTTGAGCGAGGGCGTATAATGGGCATGCAGGAGGCCGGGCGGACGTACCGCCGAATTGCTCAACACGTGGGGCGTGAGGTCTCCACAGTACATCGATGTTGTCGCCAGTGGTCGGCGGAAGGTGCACGTGCCCGTCGACCTGGGACCGGACCGCAGCGACGCACGGATGCACGCCAAGACCGTACGATCCTACGCAGTGCCGTAGGGGACCGCACCGCCACTTCCCAGCAAATTAGGGACACTGTTGCTCCTGGGGTATCGGCGAGGACCATTCGCAACCGTCTCCATGAAGCTGGGCTACGGTCCCGCACACCGTTAGGCCGTCTTCCGCTCACGCCCCAACATCGTGCAGCCTCCAGTGGTGTCGCGACAGGCGTGAATGGAGGGACGAATGGAGACGTGTCGTCTTCAGCGATGAGAGTCGCTTCTGCCTTGGTGCCAATGATGGTCGTATGCGTGTTTGGCGCCGTGCAGGTGAGCGCCACAATCAGGACTGCATACGACCGAGGCACACAGGGCCAACTCCCGGCATCATGGTGTGGGGAGCGATCTCCTACACTGGCCGTACACCACTGGTGATCGTCGAGGGGACACTGAATAGTGCACGGTACATCCAAACCGTCATCGAACCCATCGTTCTACCATTCCTAGATCGGCAAGGGAACTTGCTGTTCCAACAGGACAATGCACGTCCGCATGTATCCCGTGCCACCCAACGTGCTCTAGAAGGTGTAAGTCAACTACCCTGGCCAGCAAGATCTTCGGATCTGTCCCCCATTGAGCATGTTTGGGACTGGATGAAGCGTCGTCTCACGCGGTCTGCACGTCCAGCACGAACGCTGGTCCAACTGAGGCGCCAGGTGGAAATGGCATGGCAAGCCGTTCCACAGGACTACATCCAGCATCTCTACGATCGTCTCCATGGGAGAATAGCAGCCTGCATTGCTGCGAAAGGTGGATATACACTGTACTAGAGCCGACATTGTGCATGCTCTGTTGCCTGTGTCTATGTGCCTGTGGTTCTGTCAGTGTGATCATGTGATGTATCTGACCCCAGGAATGTGTCAATAAAGTTTCCCCTTCCTGGGACAATGAATTCACGGTGTTCTTATTTCAATTTCCAGGAGTGTATATCCAGCGGTAATGTTAGGTGACTCACCCTGTATATGTCTGTGAATCACTTCTAAATAGAATCTTTATGACGATTTCAATACAGCATTGTTACTGAGTATGGAAGTTCTAAAATGACTACTGTGATTGTACATGTTATTGTAATCATTAATATTCATTTGTAAATAGATTCTTAATGACGATTTCAATACAGCATTATTACTGACCATATGAGTTTCTATTCACCTTAAATACATACAAACATTTATTTTATAACAAATGTCCACTGTATAGTGTTATTCTTAAGGTATACTACCTTTAGTAGGAATTTTTTTGTACATAGATTCTATAAAACTACTTACTGTTATTGCTACAGAGTACATGACATTATTGTTACCGTCAAGATATATAAAAATTTTGCAACAGATGTCCACTGCATACAATTCATATTAATTTCTTGTACAATGATAATATAAATGTAACTATGATTAAATTTCTGTCACTACGATAAACGATTTTGTATATGTTTTTGACTTCGCGTCAGACTAAGCTGTCGTCTGACAGGACGTATGTTCTGCATCTGCGAGAATCTCATGATTGTGTTTAAGAGTCAGAGTGGACTACCACCTGACATAACGAAATCAATTTTACGTTCGTGATCTCCTCGGGAGGTATAAGTAGGGGGAAGCAATGTATTTGATATCCCATCCAGAAACGCACCCTGTCGAAACCTGGACAGGAAGCTACACCGCGATGCAGAGCGACTCTCTTGCAGAGTCTGCCACCTGAGTTTGCTAAACATCTCCGTAACGCTATCACGCTTACCAAATAACCCAGTGATGAAATGTGAAGCTCTTCTTTGGATCTTCTCTATCTCCTCTGTCAACCGGACCTGGTAAGGGTCCCACACTGATGAGCAATACTCAATTATAGGTCGTATGTTATTTTGTAAGCCACCTCCTTTGTTGATGGACTACATTTTCTAAGGACTCTCCCAATGAATCTCAACCTGGCAACCGCCTTACCAACAATTAATTTTATATGATCATTCCACTTCAAGTCGTTCCGTACGCATACTCTCAGATACTTTACACAAGTAACTGCTACCAGTGTTTATTCCAGTATCATATAATCATACAATAAAGGATCCTTCTTTCTATGTATTCGCAACACATTACATTTGTCTATGTTAAGGGTCAGTTGCCACTCCCTGCAAATGGTTCAAATGGCTCTGAGCACTATGGGACTCAACATCTTAGGTCATAAGTCCCCTAGAACTTAGAACTACTTAAACCTAACTAACCTAAGGACATCACACACACCCATGCCCGAGGCAGGATTCGAACCTGCGACCGTAGCAGTCCCGCGGTTCCGGACTGCAGCGCCAGAACCGCTAGACCACCGCGGCCGGCTCACTCCCTGCACCAAGTGCCTATCCGCTGCAGATCTTCGTGCATTTCGCTGCAATTTTCTAATGCTGCAACTTCTCTGTATACTGCAGCATCATCCGCAAAAAGCCGCATGGAGCTTCCGACACTATTTACCAGGTCATTTATATATATTGTGAAAAGCAATGGTCCCATAACACTCCCTGTGGCAGGCCAGAGGTTACTTTAACGTCTGTAGACGTCTCTCCATTGAGGACAATATGCTGTGTTCTGTTTGCTAAAAACTTCAATCCAGCCACACAGCTGGTCTGATATCCCGTAGGCTCTTACTTTGTTTATCAGGCGACAGTGCGGAACTGTATCGAACGTCTTTTCGGAGGTCAAGGAAAATAGCATCTACCTGGGAGCCTGTATCTAATATTTTCTGTATCTCATGAACAAATAAAGCGAGCTGGGTTTCACACGATCGCTGTTTCCGGAATCCATGTTGATTTCTACAGCGAAGATTCTGGGTTTCCAGAAATGACATGATACGCGAGCAAAAAACATGTTCTAAAATTCTACGACAGATCGATGTCAGAGATATACGCCTATAGTTTTGCGCATCTGCTCGACGACCCTTCATGAAAACTGAACTACCTGTGCTCTTTTCCAATCATTTGGAACCTTCCGTTCCTCTAGAGACTTGCGGTACACGGCTGTTAGAAGGGGGGCAATTTCTTTCGCGTACTCTGTGTAGAATCGAATAGGTATCCCGTCAGGTCCAGTGGACTTTCCTCTGTTGAGTGAATTCAGTTGCTTTTCTATTCCTTGGACACTTATTTCGATGTCAGTCATTTTTTCGTTCGTGTGAGGATTTAGAGAAGGAACTGCAGTGCGGTCGTCCTCTGTGAAACAGCTTTGGAAAAAGGTGTTTAGTATTTCAACTTTACGCGTGTCATCCTCTGTTTAAATGCCATAATCATCCCAGAGTGTCTGGATATGCTGTTTCGATGCACTTACTGATTTAACATAAGACCGGAACTTCCTAGGATTTTCTGTCAGGTCGGTACATAGAATTTTACTTTCGAATTCACTGAACGCTTCACGCATAGCCCTCCTTACACTAAGGGACATCGTTTAGCTTCTGTTTGTCTGAGAGGTTTTGGCTGCGTTTAAATTTGCAGTGAAGCTCTCTTTCCTTTCGCAGTAGTTTCCTAACTTTGTTGTTGAACCACCGCGGGTTTTTCCAGTCCCTCACAGTTTTACTCGGCACCTACCTGTCTAAAACGCATTTTACGATTGCGTTGAACTTTTTCCATAAACACTCAACATTGTCAGTGTCGGAACAGAAATTTTGCCGGCCGCGGTGGCCGTGCGGTTCTAGCCGCTCCAGTCCGAAGCCGCGCTGCTGCTACGGTCGCAGGTTCGAATCCTGCCTCGGGCATGGGTGTGTGTGATGTCCTTAGGTTAGTTAGGTTTAAGTAGTTCTAAGTTCTAGGGGACTGATGACCACAGCAGTTGAGTCCCATAGTGCTCGAGCCATTTGAACCATTTGGAACAGAAATTTTCGTTTTGATCTGTAAGGTAGTCTGAAATCTGCCTCCTATTACTCTTGCTAAACAGATAAATCTTCCTCCCTTTTTTTATATTCCAATTTACTTCCATATTCAGGGATGTTGCAACGACCTTATGATCACTGATTCCCTGTTCTGCACTTACAGAGTGGAAAAGTTAGGGTCTGTTTGTTATCATTAGGTCCAAGATGTTATCTCCATAAGTCGGTTCTCTGTTTAATTGCTCGAGGTAATTTTCGGTTAGTGCACTCAGTATAATGTCACTCGATGCTCTGTCCCTACCACCCGTCCTAAACATCTGTGTCCCAGTCTACATCTGGTAAATTGAAATTTCCACCTAAGACTATAACACGCTGAGGGAATTTATGTGAAATGTATTCCAGATTTTCTCTCAGTTCTTCTGCCAGTAATGCTGCTGAGTCGGGAGGTCGGTAAAAGGAGCCAATTATTAACCTAGCTAGGTTGTTGAGTATAACCTCCACCCATAATAATTCACAGGCAGTATCCACTTCTATTTCACTACAGGATAAACTACTGCTAACAGCGACAAACACGCCACCACCAGTTGCATGCAACCTATCCTTTCTAAACACCGTCTGTGCCTTTGCAAAAATTTCGGCGGAATTTATCTCTGCTTTCAGCAAGCTTTCCGTGCCTATAACGATTTCATCTTCGGTGCTTTCTATCAGCGCTTGAAGTTCCGGTACTTCAGCAACGCAGCTTCGACACTTTACAATTACAGTACCGATTGCTGCTTGGTCCCCGCATGTCCTGACTTTGCCCCACACCCTTTGAGGCTGTTGCTCTTTCTGTACTTGGCGAGGTCATCTAACCTAAAACAACCGCCCAGTCCACGCCACGCAACCCCTGCTACTCATGTAGCCTCCTGCTGTGTGTAGTGGACTCCTGACCTATCCAGTGGAACCCCAAACCCCACCACCCTATGGCGCAAGTCGAGGAACCTACAGCTCACATGGTTGCAGAACTGTCTCAGCCTCTGATTCAGATCCTCCCTCGGCTCTGTACCAAAGGTCCGCAGTTAGTCCTTTCGATGACGCTGCAGATGGTGCGCTCTGCTTTGATCCCATTAGCGAGACTGGCAGTTTTGACCAAATCAGATAGCCGCCGGAAGCCAGAGAGGATTTCCTCCGACCCATAGCGACACACATCATTGGTGCCGACATGAGCGACCACCTGCAGATGGGTGCACCCTGTACCCTTCATGGCATCCAGAAGGACTCTCTCCACATATGGAATGACTCCCCCCGGTATGCACACGGACTGCACATTGGTTTTCTTCCCTTCCCTTGCAGCCATATTCCTAAGGGACCCCATTATGTGCCTGACGTTGGAGCTTCCAAGTACCAGTAAGCCCAACCGGTGCGACTGCCTGGATCTTGCAGACTGAGGGGCAATCTTTGGAACAGGACAAGCAGCCATGTCCGGCCGAAGATCAGTATCAGCCGGAGACAGAGCCTGAAACCTGTTCGTCAGACAAACTGGAGAGGCCTTCCATTCAGCCCTCTGGAATGTCTCTTGCCTTCTGCCACACCTCAATACGACCTCCCACTCTACCACGAGTGAGGGGTCAACCTCAATGAGGGCAGTATCCCGAGCAGCCATAGCCATAGTCCGGTCGGGGGATGCGTGGGACAAGCTGGCCGTCCCCAACAAACCCCCATCCGGCCCCCCACAGTGATGCCCATTGGCTACAGCCTCAAGCTGTGTGAGCAAAGCCAACACTGCCTGAAGCTGGGAGCGAAGGGATGCCAACTCAGACCGCATCCGAACACAGCAGTTGCAGACCCTATCCATGCTAAATACTGTTGTGCAAAGAACGTCTGAACTAATCTACAGAGAGCACAAACAATTCGACACAAAATTTAAACAGTTATTAAAATACAAGACTGCCTAATAAATGCAGTAATGATGCTACTTGCGCACGGCTGACACATTGCTTGGATGCAGAAGGCTAACTGTACTGTCAGTAACGCACAAAGACTATTAGAAAGAAATAAACAAATGACAGACGACTACGCGACTTTACACGTCACAGATATTAAAATGCAAATCTGTCCCTGCTAATTACGAAACTACACAATGATTTAACGGATTTCACTAAACAAGTGTGCTAAGAACACTCAAACAAATTTTCAACTTGACTACTATACTTATTTTGTTGTTGTGGTCTTCAGTCCTGAAACTGGTTTGATGCAGCTCTCCATGCTACTCTATCCTGTGCAAGCTTCTTCATCTCCCAGTACCTACTACAATTTACATCCTTCTGAATCTGCTTAGTGTATTCATCTCTTGGTCTCCCTGTACGATTTTTACCCTCCACGGTGCCCTCCAATGCTAAATTTGTGATCCCTTGATGCTTCAAAACATGTCCTACCAACCGATCCCTTCTTCTAGTCAAATTGTGCCACAAACTTCTCTTCTCCCCAATCCTATTCAATACCTCCTCATTAGTTACGTGATCTACCCACCTTATCTTCAGCACTCTTCTGTAGCACCACATTTCGAAAGCTTCTATTCTCTTCTTGTCCAAACAAGTTATCGTCCATGTTTCACTTCCATACATGGCTACACTCCATACAAATACTTTCAGAAACGAATTCCTGACCCTCAAATCTATACTCGATGTTAACAAATTTCTCTTCTTGAGAAACGCTTTCCTTGCCATTGACAGTCTACATTTTATATCCTCTCTACTTCGACCATCATCAGTTATTTTACTCCCTAAATAGCAAAACACCTTTAATACTTTAAGTGTCTCATTTCCTAATCTAATTGCCTCAGCATCACCTGACTTAATTTGACTACATTCCATTAGCCTCGTTTTGCTTTTGTTGATGTTCATCTTATATCCTCCTTTCAAGACACTGTCCATTCCGTTCAACTGCTCTTCCAAGTCCTTTGCTGTCTCTGACAGAATTACAATGTCATCGGCGAACCTCAAAGTTTTTACTTCTTCTCCATGAATTTTAATACCTACTCCGAATTTTTCTTTTGTTTCCTTTACTGCTTGCTCAATATACAGATTGAATAACATCGGGGAGAGGCTACAGCCCTGTCTCACTCCTTTCCCAACCACTGCTTCCCTTTCATGCCCCTCGACTCTTATAACTGCCATCTGGTTTCTGTACAAATTGTAAATAGCCTTTCGCTCCCTGTATTTTACCCCTGCTACCTTCAGAATTTGAAAGAGAGTATTCCAGTTAACGTTGTCAAAAGCTTTCTCTAAGTCTACAAATGCTAGAAACGTAGGTTTGCCTTTTCTTAATCTTTCTTCTAAGATAAGTCGTAAGGTTAGTATTGCCTCACTTGTTCCAACATTTCTACGGGATCCAAACTGATCTTCCCCGAGGTCGGCTTCTACCAGTTTTTCCATTCGTCTGTAAAGAATTGGCGTTAGTATTTTGCAGCTGTGACTTATTAAACTGATAGTTCGGTAATTTTCACATCTGTCAACACCTGCTTTCTTTGGTATTGGAATTATTATATTCTTCTTGAAGTCTGTGGGTATTTCGCCAGTCTCATACATCTTGCTCACCAGATGGTAGAGTTTTGTCATGACTGGCTCTCCCAAGGCCATCAGTAGTTCTAATGGAATGTTGTCTACTCCCGGGGCCTTGTTTCGACTCAGGTCTTTCAGCGCTCTGTCAAACTCTTCACGCAGTATCTTATCTCCCATTTCATCTTCATCTACATCCTCTTCCACTTCCATAATACTGTCCTCAAGTACATCGCCCTTGTATAAACCCTCTATATACTCCTGATAGTTCGGTAATTTTCACATCTGTCAACACCTGCTTTCTTTGGTATTGGAATTATTATATTCTTCTTGAAGTCTGTGGGTATTTCGCCAGTCTCATACATCTCGCTCACCAGATGGTAGAGTTTTGTCATGACTGGCTCTCCCAAGGCCATCAGTAGTTCTAATGGAATGCCTTAATCCTGCCTTAATCGGGCAGGTAGGTTAGAAAATTTAAAAAGGGAAATGGAGAGGTTAAAGTTAGATATAGTGGGAATTAGTGAAGTTCGGTGGCAGGAGGAACAAGACTTTTGGTCAGGTGATTACAGGGTTATAAATACAAAATCAAATAGGGGTAATGCAGGAGTAGGTTTAATAATGAATAAAAAAATAGGAGTGCGGGTTAGCTACTACAAACAGCATAGTGAACGCATTATTGTGGCCAAGATAGACACAAAGCCCATGCCTACTACAGTAGTACAAGATTATATGCCAACTAGCTCTGCAGATGATGAAGAAATTGATGAAATGTATGACGATATAAAAGAAATTATTCAGGTAGTGAAGGGAGATGAAAATTTAATAGTCATGGGTGACTGGAATTCGAGTGTAGGAAAAGGGAGAGAAGGAAACATAGTAGGTGAATATGGATTGGGGGGAAGAAACGAAAGAGGAAGCCGCCTTGTAGAATTTTGCACTGAGCAAGACTTAATCATAGCTAACACTTGGTTCAAGAATCATAAAAGAAGGTTGTATACCTGGAAGAATCCTGGAGATACTAATAGGTATCAGATAGATTATATAATGGTAAGACAGAGATTTAGGAACCAGGTTTTAAATTGTAAGACATTTCCAGGGGCAGATGTGGATTCTGACCACAATCTATTGGTTATGAACTGCAGATTGAAACTGAAGAAACTGCAAAAAGGTGGGAATTTAAGGAGATGGGACCTGGATAAACTGAAAGAACCAGAGGTTGTAGAGAGTTTCAGGGAGAGCATAAGGGAACAATTGACAGGAATGGGGGAAAGAAATACAGTAGAAGAAGAATGGGTAGCTCTGAGGGATGAAGTAGTGAAGGCAGCAGAGGATCAAGTAGGTAAAAAGACGAGGGCTCATAGAAATCCTTGGGTAACAGAAGAAATATTGAATTTAATTGATGAAAGGAGAAAATATAAAAATGCAGTAAATGAAGCAGGCCAAAGGGAATACAAACGTCTCAAAAATGAGATCGACAGAAAGATTAAGTTATGCTCTGTGCAAAATTCTACAAGGCGGCTTCCTCTTTCATTCCTTCCCCCCAATCCATATTCACCTACTATGTTTCCTTCTCTCCCTTTTCCTATTGACGAATTCCAGTCACCCATGACTATTAAACTTTCGTCTCCCTTCACTACCTGAATAATTTCTTTTATCTCGTCATACATTTCATCTATTTCTTCATCATCTGCAGAGCTAGTTGGCATATAAACTTGTACTACTGTAGTAGGCATGGGCTTTGTGTCTATCTTGGCCACAATAATGCGTTCACTATGCTGTTTGTAGTAGCTAACCCGCACTCCTATTTTTTTATTCATTATTAAACCTACTCCTGCATTACCCCTATTTGATTTTGTATTTATAACCCTGTAATCACCTGACCAAAAGTCTTGTTCCTCCTGCCACCGAACTTCACTAATTCCCACTATATCTAACTTTAACCTATCCATTTCCCTTTTCAAATTTTCTAACCTACCTGCCCGATTAAGGGATCTGACATTCCACGCTCCGATCCGTAGAACACCAGTTTTGTTTCTCCTGATAACGACGTCCTCCTGAGTAGTCCCCGCCCGGAGATCCGAATGGGGGACTATTTTACGTCCGGAATATTTTACCCAAGAGGATGCCATCATCATGTAATCATACAGTAAAGCTGCATGTCCTCGGGAAAAATTACGGCTGTAGTTTCCCCTTGGTTTCAGCCGTTCGCAGTACCAGCACAGCAAGGCCGTTTTGGTTAATGTTACAAGGCCAGATCAGTGAATCATCCAGACTGTTGCCCCTGCAACTACTGAAAAGGCTGCTGCCCCTCTTCAGGAACCACATGTTTGTCTGGCCTCTCAACAGATACCCCTCCGTTGTGGTTGCACCTACGGTACGGCCATCTGTATCGCTGAGGCACGCAAGCCTCCCCACCAACGGCAAGGTCCATTGTTCATGGGGGGGACTATACTTATATGAACACTAAATAAGCCACTTGCTGCTACTTGCGCACTGCTGACACACTGCTCAGAGGCAGAAGGCTAACTGCATTTGCTATTTCAGATTTTCTAGTTGCCCTACCAAGTTCAAGCTTCTGCCATTCCACGCCCCTGCTCGTAGAATGTTATCCTTTCGTTTGTTATTCAGTCTTTTTCTCTTTCTAACCCCCCATCCCCTTGGCGGTCCTTCCCAGAGATTGGAAAGGGGTCTATTCCGAAATTTTTTGCCAATGGAGAGATCATCATAACACTCCCTCGATCACAGGTCACATGTCATGTGCATACACAGTATGTGCAGTGGTTTCTATTGCCTTCTGCATCCTCATGGCGTTGCCACTGCTGATTCGTCCGCCTTTAGGGACAGTTTCCCATCCGTAGGATAAGAGATTGCCCTGAACCTCTGTCTGCACCTTCGCCCTCTTTGACAAGGCCGTTGGCAGAATGAGGGTGAGCTCTTATGCCGGATGTCTTCGGCCGCCAATGCTGATTATTAATCAAAATTTAAGCAGTAACGGGTCTTCAACCCGGGATCCAGGACGTTTTGATTATGAATCGAAGACGATAGCCCTAGACCCTATCTATACTAAACATGGTGGGAATACTACACTACACAGAAAAAACAAACGACTATCGACACACTTCATGCAATCCTACTATTGACACAGATGTAAACGCAAGAACTGTGCCTCTTAAAATAAATTAACACGCATACATTCAAACACTAAACTACCAAAGCACGCAGGTGAACTAAACAATTCTCTTCTGATTAGGAATTCGTAAACAGTCACAAAATCGGTTGCTTTCCTGCATAAACGAAAATGGGAAAACTGTGTCAGCTAAATATTTAATAAAATGCTGAATAAAACCAATGAAAGTCTATCCTGATTGTTCAGTTGCAAGGGATTCACATTTGTGCTGTGTACTAAATGCAATATATGTTTTTGCTGCAGAGAAAAAATGAACTTTATTGTAATTCCAGAAGGAACTACGCAAGACACATATCTTCCCACGCTAAGACAATTGTGCAAGAAGAGTCACGCATTGTCAGAGGGCAATACGTGCTATGGGTGTGCTGCAGACAGAGTACAAAGGTGCCTCATGGTGTGAGAGTGAAATGGCCCAGCGACTGGAAATGAACTCCAAAGCTGAATTACGCGGGTCAGTACTATTCCAGTGCCCAAAACGTCGAATTTGCACACAGATTAACCGTGAATTATGGTGGGATATGCGCCAGAGATCTGTGTGAACTCATCTCGGATACGCTCGACGGTTTTCATGAAACGTGTGTAGCCGACCAGTGCTCTTGCCTGTGGATAAGCAACCAACTTCTCAGAAACATACTGGCAGATTAAAATTGTGTGCCGGACCGAGACTCGAACTCAGGACCTTTGCCTTTCGCGTGCAAGTGCTCTACTGGCGGAAGTAAAGCTGTGAGGACGGGGCGGTGAGTCGTGCTTGGGTAGCTCTGATGGTAGAGCACTTGCCCGTGAAAGGCAAAGGTCCCAAGTTCGATTCTCGGTCCGGCACACAGTTTTAATCTGCCAGGAAGTGTCATTTCAGCGCACACTCCACTCCAGAGTGAAAATCTCATTCTGGAACTTCTCAGAGGTTTGCAAGCCAGTTATAAATCTGCATGAGCCGAGGCGACTTCTTGCTTATCAGCAACGATGTGCACATTGCACGTGAACAATGGACTGCCTTCACGCAAATTCCAACACACAAAATGACTTCTTTTGTGCTGCAGTCACCATGTTGTTAAAAACAAACATCGCAGCTGCCTCAAAACTTTGAGCCCTTCTCTGTCTAGTGACAGAGTGTAACAAGAAATTGTTATCTGTTCTTTCGTTTTGAATCACCTGACGTAAGGGGACAACCAGCGTTTTCGTCAGATCAACGACCTCAAAAGAAAAAAAGGACAGGTGTGGCAAATGTATCTAACGCCCAGCAGCCCAGATCCGTTTTCCTAATGACCAACGACGTGTGTTTAATGTTCTGGACACTAAGAGAAGGAAGAGCTGGAAGTATTGGTGGAGAGGTTAGCGCGCTGGAGCTTCGTACATCAAAAGATACTCACATCGTCATTCAGCGATCTCACTTCAAATTTAATTCATTTCTACTAGCCACTTCAAGCAAATGCCAGAATGGTTAATCTGAAAATTTTATGATCCACTTAATGGTAAGTACATTTTGGCCCGATCCGGACGTCGACGTGACGTCAAAACCAAGTTTCTGCCTCTGCCATCTAGAGCTTCACACCGTAGGCTGGAGCTCCAACATAGGTCTAGAAATTCTTTTAATCATGTGTCAAGTTTTTGGATCCTTCATCGGTAGTTTGGGTCCTAGTAATGAAGTTTGCATCATCTTACCTCCTTCCCAGGGTTCACTAAAATCATTCATTATTTTATTTAGATACGATTGGTGAAAAGCATGAGCAATGCCTCATAGAGCAAATCGGCCAGATTTGGAATCCATATCCATCCGCCTTTTCTGGGTTTAGGTTGTGTCCCTCAAGGAATGAACGTATCCTATGATCAACAACGCTAAACAGTTTCCTTCTTAACATAAGCCTTAAATAATCCAATGACAAATATTTTGTGATCAAAAACTTGAATATCGCAACATAAATGCTAATTCCGTTTACTATAGATAGCTGTCAGTGTTACAACAGAGCTCAATGTGCATCCACGGCAGCGTCGATCTTGCAATGTTTTTGCACATAAGATTTAAGAATGTTTAATTAATTATATTCATATTACTCCTCTATTGTGACTAATATATATCCGAATAACAACACTTAAGCCGGCCGAAGTGGCCGTGCGGTTAAGGGCGCTGCAGTCTGGAACCGCAAGACCGCTACGGTCGCATGTTCGAATCCTGCCTCGGGCATGGATGTTTGTGATGTCCTTAGGTTAGTTAGGTTTAACTAGTTCTGAGTTCTAGGGGACTAATGACCTCAGCAGTTGAGTCCCATAGTGCTCAGAGCCATTTGAACCATTTTTGAACAACACTTAAGATCGTGGTTTCAGGAAAACAGAAAGAAATATTTAAAATATAAATTGTCATATTATTTCTCGTACCAGGATACAAAATGCTACGAAAGAGAGGAAGATTATTACGTACAGCGACGGCAAAAAGATGGTTCGATGCTGAATGCTACAGCAAAAGGAACACTGTTCTGGGAGTGCTCCACAGATTAAGAAACCAGCACGATGAGGAAACATACAAACTGTACGCAGAAGACAGGATAATCTATAAAAAAACTAATAGAAGAGAAGAAAAAAGAATACACAGAAAAAGAGGCAAAAAGAGAAGCGGATGAAGCAGAGAAAGACCAATACATAGCAGTAAGACCAAGAAAACTGGCTCATACACCAAACGTAGACATGAAGGAGAGGCAAGACCACTTCAGTAAGATACTGAGAATCAAAACACCCCTAAAGAAAGAGAAACAACATCAAACTAAGGAAAAAGATAATATACGGGAACCTCTAAATGAAGAATATGTAAAAGAAGTAATAAAAACACTGAAGAGCAAGAAAGCAGCAGAACCCGATAATATATATAAAAAAACATATAAAAGATGCGAAAGACGCCCTCCAACATGTATGAATCAAACTATTCAACAAATGCCTGGAACTTGGAAGAATTCCGACCCAATGGAGACACTCAACAATAAAAGTTCTCTACGAAGGTAGAGGAGACCGAACGGACACAAACGAGTACAGAGGCATGGCCCTGGAAAATACTCAGTTCAAGATGTTCTCAAAAAATCAAAGCCTCTGTGGACAGTTATCTCCCAGAACGACAAATAGGGTTCAGACCTGGAAGATCAACTCTTACGGCAGTCAGGCTTCTTCTAAACAACATCGACGAAGCGCTACAAAAGAAACAAATGTTCGAAACAGTGTTCATAGACTTTACCAAAGCCTTTGACCTACTGGAAAGAGATCTCATAGTTCGAAAACTGGAAAACACAATGGGAGAAGATAGCGTATGGGCAAGAATAATCAAGTCAATCCTCGAATTCAACTTAATCACAATATCAGACAACCTCTCTTTTTCGAACCACATTCTGCAATCGAACGGAGTCTTACAGGGTGACCCAATGAGCCCTTTGCTCTACGTTCTTGCCACTGAAGAAGTACTCCGAATTGGAGAAAATGAAGAAGATGTATATGCATATGCATACACTGACGACATAGCCGTAGGTTCAACAGATGTACAGAAGCTGCAGAAAATCATTGATAAAATAGACAAATGGTGCAGTGAACACAAACTACACATAAATATAACAAGGACAGAAATGATGATTTTTAGAAAAGGAGGCAAAACACCCAAGAATGCGGAAATCAACATCAGAGGACAAAAAATAAAAATCTCATCAGACTGTAAATACCTAGGGATTACATTGCAACCAACAGCCAAATGCTTCACAAAACATAAAACAGAACGTGCAGCCCAAGCAATAATAGCAATACAGGACATCGAAAACATCCGCCTACTCAGTCTCGAAACAGTCATGAAATTATTCAACGCAAAAATCTTGCCAATCCTGGCCAATGGTATGGAGGTTATATGGGACCACCTGACAGGAAAAAATCTAGAAACACTAGAAAATGTAAAATCGACCTATCTAAAAAGAGCACTAGTTCTCTCAAAGACAACAAGATCTAGACTAGTGTACCTTCTAGCGAGAGAGACATTCCCAACTGAATACACCAAACTTCGATATATGATGCCACACACCAGGCCTTCCAGAAACCAACTGAAGATCATGGAGGACAGACGAGAAAAATTATGGTCGGAGTTCTATGGCACCGAAGCAATGACGAACCGCTCGTGGACAGCACCAAACTTCGAGCTGCGACATGTCGTAACTAGACTTTCTATTCACGCCTTTCATCATTTAATTTGCAAAAACAAAACTTATCACGACCCAACCACAACATGTGTATGTGAACTGTGTAACGAAACCTGTGAACGATATCGCATAGAAATGTGCAGTAAAAGAGTGAAATCGATAAATAAATATGCAAAAATGTAAAATGTAAATGTAAAATGTTAAGCAAAGTAACTGTATATGCCTAATTGGCTGCAATTTTATTAAATAAATTATTACGTACAGCCGACGACGACATGCATGGCGCAGAGTCTTCACTTTCTAACGCCCAAAAAACCATATTTAACATACTTTACTGAACATATAAATCTTCTGATCCGCAAAAAAATTAATTTTGTTGATAACAGATATAAGGCGATCTATTAGCGTAGGACACGTGGTGAATGATTTATCTACAAAAGCGGCAGGGCGGAGGGTTACGGATGAACCATTTAACAGCCCTGTTTCCTTCGGACGTATATTTGCTGCTCTCTGTGGAAACGTACACAAACCTGAGATGGAGTTAAAATTTAACAGCGTGCATTCTCGATTACTGCATCTACGCTGTCGAATGGTGAAACTACTTCCACGTGATTTAGCGAAGCGATATCCTATGCTAGTTTTGTCAGTGTGGTGGAACCCAACAGGCTTATGCTGACACCACCGAAAGTGTTACTCCAGTAAAGATGTGTGAGTTCATCGCCAGATCCTTTAAATAATCGCAATCTTCTAATCAGTCGTTGCGTTAGCCCAGAAATAGAAGACGATGAAGAGAAGACCGTGTTTCCGTATTTGATTTTCCGAAAAAGTTTCACCATGAAAGTTTGTACAGTGCTTGCTCCTTTCAATCACCGCACAAATACCGAAGAGATAGTTTTGAGAAAAGTGATTACGAAATAGGAAATCAACTGAAATCGCTCAGCAGAGGAAACGAATTGTGGCTGTATGAGATAGTGCGACATTCTACACAGACTACTCACATCCCTTCAAGTACCTGTTTGTTGTAGGTCGCTGTAGCAAGTGAGGGTATCAAGCGATTGGAAAAGAAGCACAGGTCGTTCCCGTATTCAGGAGGATTCGTCGGGCAGATGCGCATATTTATAGGCCTATATTACTGGCGACTGCTTGTGATAGAATTGTGGAACCGGTTTTCTGTTCACGCATTATGACGCTTTCGGAGAAAGAAAATCTGTAAAAGAGTCTACTATAAACACAGATGGCTAAACGTCAAAAGCTCAATGAGGCTACACGCAGACGAGTTTGCTGCAACGCCAGAAAACTGTGAGCGGAATGCAGAAATGTCGGGGAGAGTCGATTAGTAGTACAGAGACTGGCACGACCCTAAGAACTAAGTGAATTATAGCACACTGCGTACGAATCAACGAAGAAATCCGTTACTGTTCGGTTACGCCATTGGCGATAAGTGCCTGGAAACATATACTTCGTTTAAATAGTCGCGCGGGGTAACCGTGCGGTCTCAGGTGCCTTGCCACTGTTCGCAAGGCTGCCCCCGTCGGAGGTTCAAGTCCTCCCTTGGGCATGGGTGTGTGTGTTGGCCTTAGCGTTAGTTTAAGTTAGATTCAGTTGTGTGAAAGCCTAGGGACCGATGACCTCAGAAGTTTGGTCCCATAGAACTTACCACAACTTGCCAAATTTAGTTTAAATACCTATAATTAACTATCCGAAGCGATCTAAAGTCAAATGACCACATAAATCTAATTATAGTAAAAGCAGATGCCAGATAGGAATTCACTGGAAGAATCTTGGGGAAATCTAATTCATCCACGAAAGAAGTGGCCTGCAAGAACCTTAGATTCAACGACAGTTCACCGTTTCTGTTATGATCATTTCATTACGAATTTGTAAATACTGTATATGATCTGTTGGACACTAAATCGAACCATAACCGAGAACTATAACTAACGGTATCTATTAAAAACGCTAGAAACTACCAAATGAAAAATACACATTATTATTCTCCAAATAGTGCTCATGTAACTGAAAACAACATATATAACAAGAGTAAACTAGAAATACACTTACAGTCTGCTACTGTTGATAATGGTTCCCATGATTCTCGGAAATAATATTTGCGTCCTAGACAACCGTAGCTCATATTACACTTGGAAACAGCGGAATACTTTTAGTAAATAATTCCTCGTAAATCGAATAGTATTTGGAACTAAGCCAAACACGTATGACGAACAAACTGATATTCTTTAGTATGTTGTAAGCCAATGACGACATCACTCATTCGTATATAACATCAGCTGCAGTTTTCTATTGATAACTCTTTATTGAATCACATAGTGCAAGTATTCGGCGAAGTCGTAAACACAAGTAGGATTTAGCGAAAAGCATCATATTTCACGACATACGATGCAAATCAACCAGGCACCGTATATTCGTGCTGCCATTCGTTTCCCTCCACACCTGAACGAAATCTGCACGTTACACCTGCCACAGATCTCTTGCTACACTACAGGTAAGCCTCTTACCACATGTAGTTTTGTTGGTTTTAACGAGAAAACTGTTGAATTATAACCTAACATAAACTAACGCTACGCTACAGATCAGCCTGTCACCACAGAAATCTTTTCTGCTGTCAGATTCGTTCGCTTCGCCAGCTTACAACCAAACTGTTGCTTTCCAACCTAACCTAGAACTCTGGTTACTCTACAGATCAGTCTGTCACCACAGAAACCTTTTCCACTCTAAGATTCGTTGACTTTGCCAACTCACATCCAAATTGTCACATTCCATTCTAACCTACACCTCCGGCTAAATCAGTCCATTATCCAGACATAAAGCTGTACTACTGAGCCAGATTAGATTAGATTAGATTAGATTAATACTAGTTCCATGGATCATGAATGCGATATTTCGTAATGATGTGGAACGAGTCGAATTTTCCAATACATGACATAATTAGGTTAATTTAACAACATACTTAAGTTAATATAACAACTTTATTTTATTGTGTTTTTTGTTTTTCTTTATTTTTTTATTTTTTTATTTATTTTTTTTATTTTTTTCTTAATTAATATCTAAAAATTCCTCTATGGAGTAGAAGGAGTTGTCATTCAGAAATTCTTTTAATTTCTTCTTAAATACTTGTTGGTTATCTGTCAGACTTTTGATACTATTTGGTAATTGACCAAAGACTTTAGTGCCAGTATAATTCACCTCTTTCTGTGCCAAAGTTAGATTTAATCTTGAATAGTGAAGATCATCCTTTCTCCTAGTATTGTAGTTATGCACACTGCTATTACTTTTGAATTGGGTTTGGTTGTTAATAACAAATTTCATAAGAGAGTATATATACTGAGAAGCTACTGTGAATATCCCTAGATCCTTAAATAAATGTCTGCAGGATGATCTTGGGTGGACTCCAGCTATTATTCTGATTACACGCTTTTGTGCAATAAATACTTTATTCCTCAGTGATGAAATTACCCCAAAATATGATGCCATATGAAAGCAATGAGTGAAAATAGGCGTAGTAAGCTAATTTACTAAGATGTTTATCACCAAAATTTGCAATGACCCTTATTGCATAAGTAGTTGAACTCAAACGTTTCAGCAGATCATCAATGTGTTTCTTCCAATTTAATCTCTCATCAATGGACACACCTAAAAATTTGCAATATTCTACCTTAGCTATATGCTTCTGATTAAGGTCTATATTTATTAATGGCGTCATACCATTCACTGTACGGAACTGTATGTACTGTGTCTTATCAAAATTCAGTGAGAGTCCGTTTACAAGGAACCACTTAGTAATTTTCTGAAAGACAGTATTGACAATTTCATCAGTTAATTCTTGTTTGTCAGGTGTGATTACTATACTTGTATCATCAGCAAAGAGAACTAACTTTGCCTCTTCATGAATATAGAATGGCAAGTCATTAATATATAATAAGAACAACAAAGGACCCAAGACTGACCCTTGTGGAACCCATTCTTGATAGATCCCCAGTTTGAGGAATGTGCTGATCTTTGCATGTTACGAGAACTACTTATTTCTACTTTCTGCACTCTTCCAGTTAGGTACGAATTAAACCATTTGTGCACTGTCCCACTCATGCCACAATACTTGAGCTCGTCTAGCAGAATTTCATGATTTACACAATCAAAAGCCTTTGAGAGATCACAAAAAATCCCAATGGGTGGTGTTCGGTTATTCAGATCATTCAAAATTTGACTGGTGAAAGCATATACGGCATTTTCTGTTGAAAAACCTTTCTGGAAACCAAACTGACATTTTGTTAGTACTTCATTTTTACAGATATGTTAAGCTACTCTTGAATACATTACTTTCTCAAAAATTTTGGATAAAGCTGTTAGAAGGGAGATTGGACGGTAATTGTTGACATCAGATCTATCCCCCTTTTTATGCAAAGGTATAACAATAGCATATTTCAGTCTATCAGGGAAAATGCCCTGTTCCAGAGAGCTATTACACAGGTGGCTGAGAATCTTACTTATCTGTTGAGAACAAGCTTTTAGTATTTTGCAGGAAATGCCATCAATTCCATGTGAGTTTTTGCTTTTAAGCAAGTTTATTATTTTCCTAATTTCAGAGGGAGAAGTGGGTGAGATTTCAATTGTATCAAATTGCATAGGTATGGCCTCTTCCATTAACAGCCTAGCATCTTCTAATGAACACCTGGATCCTACTATATCCACAACATTTAGAAAATGATTATTAAAAATATTTTCAACTTCTGACTTTTTGTTCGTAAAGTTTTCATTCAATTTGATGGTAATACTGTCTTCCTCTGCTCTTGGTTGACCTGTTTCTCTTTTAATAATATTCCAAATTGTTTTAATTTTATTATCAGAGTTGCTGATTTCGGTCATGATACACATACTCCTGGATTTTTTAATAACTTTTCTTAATATAACACAGTAGTTTTTATAATTTTTGATAGTTTCTGGGTCACTACTCTTTCTTGCTGTCAGATACATTTCCCTTTTCCGGTTACAAGATATTTTTATACCCTTAGTAAGCCATGGTTTGTTACAAGGTTTCTTACGAGTATATTTAACTATTTTCTTGGGGAAGCAGTTTTCAAATGCATTTACAAAAATGTCATGAAATAAATTATATTTTAAATTGGCATCAGGTTCACGGTACACCTCATCCCAGTCTAACTGCTGTAGGCTTTCCTGAAATTTGCAATTGTTAAATCGTTGACTGAACGTACTACTTTGGAGGACTGTTTAGTATTGCTGAATGGAGCTGTGTCATATATTGTAACTAGCTGTGCACCATGATCAGAAAGACCATTCTCAACAGGCTGAGCATTTATCTGATTAAACTTATCTTGGTCTATAAAGAAGTTATCTATTAGTGAGCTGCTATCCTTTACCACCCGAGTAGGAAAATCAATAACGGGTGTCAAATTGAAAGAACCGAGTAATACTTCAAGGTCATTTTTCCTATTACCCTCTTTCAGAGAATCTACATTCAAGTCCCCACAAATAATAATTTGCTTCCCCCTGTCTGACAGATGGCACAACAAGGAGTCCAAATTTTTCAGAAATAGATGAAAATTTCCTGATGGGGACCTATATACAGTTACAATTATAAATGTGTCTTTATTTAATTTAAGCTCACAGGCACATGCTTCTATATGTTTCTCTATACAAAACTTTTTTGTTTCTATACTTTTTGCACAATGATTACTTTTGATTTATATGGCAACTCCTCCTTTCTCCATATTTTCTCTCATTACATGTGCAGAGAGCTTATATCCACTTACATTTACCTTATCCATATCAGTAACAATGTGATGCTCAAACAGGCATAGTATATCTATTTCATTCTCAGCTTCTAAATCTTCTAAACAAACCAGAAGCTCATCTACTTTATTCTTTAAACTCCCAATATTTTGATGAAATATACTTACATTATTTTTAATTGTACTTTTATGAGAACCTTTCCTTATTCTAACATTTGCAGTACTCTCCTGTCTGAGTTTCTCATTGTGCTTAGGCCTAGTTCCTATACCAGTGGTCACACGGTGTTCAGAGAGGCAGATTATGTCAACTGGGTTGGGTGACTTTAATTCATCAATGCAATTACCTAGGACTGAGATACAACTTGGTGGAGATAAAATTTCTGGTGATTGGTGAAAATTTATAATTGATAGCTGTGATTGGTGATCCAATGTGATAGAATTGTGCTGTTTAATTTCTTTCCTAAACTGAAGATTTGTTTCAATCCTGACCTCTCGTAGAACTTGACATCTTTCTGTCTTACCTATCCTAAAAAAGGTGCTGCTCCAACACGTGTAACCACTGGTATTTTACCATTCATGGCAGTGCCTCCCCCCCTTAAATTTCCTGCTATTACCCCAGCCAGTTTCCCCTTCCCTTTCCTGTTGAGATGTAGGCCGTGACTGGTATAGTCCCACCTACTGACATAATAAAAATCATATTGGAGAAGAGTGACTCCCTGAAACAGCTGCTCCCCACACCCATGGTACAAAAATATTATGCCCTCTCTTACCCTCTTGCCCCTTTTTTTGCAAATTTCGATTCGTCAGTTTCTATAATATCCCCAGCCCACCAGTTTTGCCCCTTCTTATATAACTATTGGAATTGGCGCAGCTGAATAAGTATTAAGGAGAAAAAAGGACATTTTACTAATAACTATATTTGCACATTCAAGAACAAACAAAATTTACAACGAACACAACAGAATAATTAGCGCACACAAAGAGTGTTAGACAACGTCAAAGAGGTCTATTTAACACAGTGCACTTTGCGCCGTCACACACGAAATATATTGTTCACACAATTCCTACACTCCTCCTTGAACTTATATTTTGTGTGTTGCTTCCACAAGATAAACCAAATAGTCCCACAATCTTTTCAAACTTCTCCCTTTCCAAGGGTTTGGTCAGAAGGTCAGCTAACATGTCTTCTGTGCGCAGATAGTCCACGGCAATGTTCTGTCGCTCTATGTGGTAGCGAATGAAATGGTGCCGTATATCAATATGCTTTGTCCTAGCACTAGTAACATCATTTTTAGTTAGGTTTATGGCTCCATTATTGTCACAGAAGATGGTTGTAGGTTCCTCAATTAAATTGGGTTCTATTTCACTTATTAATGTTCGTAGTCATAATGCTTCCTGTGTGGTGTAAGATAGTGCCATATACTCGGCCTCTACGGTGCTCAATGCAACAGTTTTTTGATTTTGACAGGACCATGATGTGAGGCCCCCCATTAATTTAAAACAGCAGCCAGTGGTGGTGTGTCTGTCTCCCAATTCACTCCCTCAGTCCGCGTCGCTATATCCCTCTAGTTTTGCGTTACCATCTCTATGGTATTCTAACTCATAGTTTGAGGTTCCTCTTAGGTATCGGAATATCCTCTTTACAGCTTTCCAGTGCTTTTCCTTTGGGTCTCTGCAATATCTGCTCACTGCATTAGTGGCAAAAGCAATGTCGGGTCGTGACGTTTGAGACAAATATAACAGACTCCCTACTGCTTCTAAATAAGGAACATTCTTGTCACATTCCACATCAGTCTCATTTACACTTAACTTCACTCCTACTTCCATTGGAGTACTTATGGGTTTGCAATCACTCATGCCAAATTTCTTTCATATTTTTTCCGTGTATGATGATTGACTTATGCTCAAGTCTTGTCTTTCTTCATCCTTAGTAATCTGCATACCTAAATAACGTTTGACTTCTCCCAAAGCATGCACCTTAAACTTGGTTTGCAGCTGTTTCTTGAAAATTCTCATTTGGCCTTCACTTTCAGTCAGGATAAAGAAATCGTCCACCCATATCGCCATTATTATTATTTCTTCTTTTCTCCCTTTATAGTAAATGCTGGGATCTGCCTTGGATTGCTTCATATTCATATTTATTAGAGTTTCATGTAGACATCGATTGCAGCAACGTGCACTTTGTTTAAGTCAATAAATACTTTTTCTCAAACGCCAAATCTTTTTACTTTCTGATCTGGTTTTTATGGCTTCCTTGGTGGAATGACATATATCTCCTCCTCCAATTTCCCATTTAAATATGCCGTTTTAACATCCATATGATGAATTATTAAATTTCGTTTTACTGCCAAGGCTAAAAGATATCTCAATGATGCATACTTGACTACAGGTGAAAAAGTTTCTTCGTAATCTACCCCTTGTTTTTGCGAATATCCTTTTACCACAAGTATTGCTTTGTATTTTGGTGATGAGCTTTCAGGGTTCTTCAAATTGAATACCCATCTTGCCTGCAGTGGTTTCTTATCTCCTGGCATATCTACCCATTCAAAGGTTTCGTTCTGATATAAAGATTCTAATTCTCTCTTCATCGCTTCTTTCCATTCTTGAGAGGTTGGGTCACTGATTGCTTCTTCTGCTGTTCTTGGCTTATCATTAAAAGACTGTGCTGTATACATCTCAAAATCCGGATATTCCTTCGGTTTTGGTACACGAGAAGAACGCCTTACATTGTTTTCTTAATTTTTTTCATCCTCTAACTCATTGTCATCATAAATTGTATCCATTTGTCCTTGGCTGTCGTCTTCCTCTTCTTCACTTCCTATTTCCTCACATAAGGTTTCACCTTCTGAACTAGGTGCAGTTGACTTAGTGGTTTTGCTCTCTTTCGAGTCCTTTCTATTTTCAAAGAATTTTACATCTCTACTTGTGACAATCTTTTTAGTCAATGGATCCATTAATCGGTAGCCCTTTGAATTTTCACAATAGCCTACAAAAATATACTTTTTAGCTTTCGGATCCCATTTTCCTCTTAGCTGTTTTGGAATATGTGCCATTGCATCACACCCAAAAACCCTTATATTGCTTAGATCAGGTTTCTTTCCTATCCATATCTCATAAGGGGTTCTATTCTTTAATGCTTTTGTAGGTGATCTATTGTTCAAATATACAGCTGTTGACACTGCCTCTGCCCAAAAATCTTTGGATAATTCAGCGTCAGTCATCATGCTCCTTGCTTCCTCAACAATGATCCTATTAGCCCTTTCAGCAACCCCATTTTGAGATGGGATGTACCTTATGGTAGTTTGATGCCTGATTCCCTTTTCTGCCAGAAGTTTCTTCAATTTATGGTTAATATATTCTCTCCCATTATCAGACCTGATGATCTTGATCTTCTTTCCCGTCCACCTTTCAACCAAATTGCAATATTCCTCAAAGATATCTCTCACTTGGTCTTTAGAACTAAGAAAATAAACATGAGTATATCGTGAGTAATCATCAATAAACGTAAGAAAATAATTACTCCCACCTATGGATTCACACTCCATCGGGCCACATACATCTGTGTGGATTAACTGTAAGACTTCTGTGCATTTACTCTTACTGGCCTTGAAGGGTAACCTTGCTTGTTTTCCCTTTATACATGTCTCACAAGGATCCTTGGACACACTAAAATTCTGTATTCCCTTTACCATATCCTTTATTATAGACATACTCTTTCTAGTTAGATGTCCAAGCCTCCGGTGCCATAAAAAACCTTCTGCTGAATATACTGAATCACTAACATTTTTATGTTTATTCTCAATGGTATCCAACTTAAAAATACCCCTTTCGTTACTTGCTGTAGCTATAACTTCACCTCTTTCACTGATTACTCTTGCACCCTGCATGTCAAAAGTGACTGTATTTCTTTTCTTGACAATTTCCCCTACAGACAGCAGGTTAGTTGCCACATTTTTCACATAATGAACATTGTGTGCTGTAACCATATCTAATTCACCATTTACACTTACATGTAGATCTAGTTTCCCAGCCAGGTGACACTGGAGCTTGTTGCCATCAACAGTAGATATTCCCATATGAGTCTTATCTTTGATGTCATAAAGAAGTGATTTATCTTTAACAATATGCACAGATGCACCTGCGTCTAAAATCCATTCCATATCACGATTTCTCATCCCACCAAAAGAATAAAAACATGAGAGTGCCTTACCTTTGTTATTGGTCCTTCTCTCTGGGCTATCAGTAACATACCTCTTTTGCTGAGTGTCTGATCTTGGGCTTACATTTTCTTTGCACTGAGACGCAATATGTCCCATCTTCTGACATTTACAGTACCTCACCGATTTCTTCTTTTTGTTTTTTCAGTAGAGAGCAGATGCACCTTCCTTCCCCAATGTACAACAGCTTGGAGCACTCTTTACGTCCTGCAGGATTTTCACCTTAACACTGTCGCCTGTGATTGGTATACCCGAGCTTTCAAGTCCCATAATCATAGGTGCATAACTTTCGGGCAGTCCTGCCAACAGCAATGTTCCTATCCATTCGTCAGCGATCTCGAATCTGATGTTTCTCAGTCGGTTCGACGTGGTTATTATTTTGTTAACGTATTCGTCTACACTCTTACATTTGTCCAGACTAGTGGTAATTAACTCGCGTAATAATCCTACTTTTCTCGTAAGACCACCATTCTCGAATGCACTTCATAAATTGTCCCAGACTTCTTTCGCTGTAGCAGCTTTTTCAACGTGAACATAATTCACCGAATCAATCAGTAATATCAATTTTGATTTTGCTTTCCTATCCTTACTTGAATAATTCTGATCTGTGGATTTCATTGTCCCATCTACACGTCCCATAGGTCGTCTAAACGTAAATACGCTGCTACTGCGAACTTCCAGGTTGCATAGTTTTCGCGACCTATAAGTCTTTCAATCTGTGGAATTTGTGCCGCACTCATTCTTAACGGTAACTTGCTTTTTATTGCCGTAAAGAACACCGAAACGTAATGTGGAAAAAAATTGCGATCGTCTTGTAAGGATAACTCGCACTTCACGTAAATTGGAACTTTTCCAATACTTTCTCCCTACTATTTTATTGATATACTTATTCCAAATGCACACTGGGCCAATAACCGATTGGAATTTGGGCAGCTGAATAAGTATTAAGGAGAAAAAAGGACATTTTACTAATAACTATCTTTGCACATTCAAGAACAAACAAAATTTACAACGAACACAAGAGAATAATTAGCGCACACAAAGAGTGTTAGACAATGTCAAAGAGGTCTATTTAACACAGTGCACTTTGCGCCGTCACACACGAAATATATTGTTCACACAATTCCAACAATAACAAAATGTGAACATACTTCGCAGCAAAATGAATACCAGTCTACAACAGTTTATGGTCTGTTTCTGTCTCATGAGAAGCAAGCCAAACAGGATATCTCGAACGGAAATGTAAAAAAGTAATAAAATACTTTTCGTAGGAAGCCTGATTTCTCAAACACCTCCCTCCAACGAACAGAACGTCACACACAAGCTTTTGCGCAGCGTTGCGTAAACAAATCGCTTGTGTGTTTCTTTGAAACCTAGGAAAACGTCATGTCATTGCTACAAACACTTGACGTACGATAGCAAGCAATTAATTTGTACTGTCTGACAGAACTGATGACATTCATTGGTTCCCTCAATTCATCAGCTAATTTTACAATAGTGAAACGAACATGAGGAATATTTACGTCCCCATTTCCGCTATTTTCCTCATGTTCAAAATTAGGAGCAGGCACTTGCCTCATATTTCGCGATGCTACTGATACTTGAAAAGCCATTTTAAATCCTGGGGGAAAAAATAACAAATTACTATCTGTATAAAGCAACGAGATTATGGTCGACAGAATGTAAGGCTACACAGAAGTTCAATTCAAGATACGTACCAGAACGTGGCTTCACAGCAGCCATTATGTCACAGGTCAATGGCAAGAGCTAGTACCGAACATTCCTCTAGACCCGGTATATTCTGTCAAAGGATCGTTGAAGAGGAGTGAGAACGTTACGGGATTTCTCTACATGCACACTTCTCTTGCAGACGCTACAAGACGCTTCTGTGCATCACGACGAGGTTACTGTAGAAATTCCTAGAGCGTACGTGCCGAAGAGTGTCGGACAACACATTACCTGCCCCGGTAGATGTCTCATGCAATGCAAAGGACTCGGAAACCAGAGCAATTAGAGCCGTTATGATGGTTAGTTTACAGTAGACCCTCTCGTGCACCATGTGTGAATACAAGTGGGAAGGCGGGAATGCTTATGCACTCATCGCCATATACCATGAAGTGGCTTGCGGAGCATGGCTGTCGACGCAGAGTGATGCACGATTCACGCGCCAAAACACTCAGAAAATAACTGTAAAAAGCCTCCGAAACTTTTTTGGTGTTGCTCAGATTCACACTGTATCTTATTCTGATTAGGATATTCAGCATTCATCAGTAGCAGCTTTTGAAGTTCTTACCTACAGTATGGGGTTCAGCGTGGACGTTTGATGATAGCTGAGTATAGAAGTCTATTGGTCACTTACCTCCATTGGCTTTGATGTCGTCTACCTCACAAGTCTGCTTTTCTTCAATAGTTAACCTTCTTTCAAATTCTTATTCAATTTATTTTTGCAAAGATGTGCAGCAAACTTTTTAATCGCTGTATCCCTTTCGAAAACCACCGATACACGTCCGAATAACTTCAATTCCCGGAGCAGACTGTTGCTAAGCAACGGCAGCGCCACGTCGCGCGGTGATTTCATTGTTGTGAGCTTGGCCTGGGACCAATGCTAAGCAGCGACCGTCGCTAATAACTAAGGCCCGGATTATTAGGTTTTTGTAAAATTGGTTTTAGCACTTTATCTTCTTGGAAAATATTTTAGCCTTTTTGGAGTTCTTTAATGAAAAATTTACTGAACTCCTAAATTAACATAGATTTTATTATATTTTTGGCACAGTTAGTCTGGTTCTTTGTGAAAAATGAGGAACTAATTAGTTCCTACATCGAAACTCGAAAAAATTCACAAGCAGTTGAAATATTTACCGCTGCTACAACTATTTTGTCTTTTCATAATATTGTAATAAGACCTCTTTTACGGAAAAATTCCTTTCATATGTCACTTGCATGAGTATGACCACAATCCGTGGTCTAACGTTACGATCATATTAAATTTTGGTACTGCAGTAAGCAATGAACCACGTTTCTAAACTGTACATTCTGAAACTCTTTGTACTGTCTCTCAGTACATTTTTCAGGCTGAAAGTTATGCCATACATGTCAGTAGTCTCGTCGATGGAAAGTCAAATACAGTGATCACAAACGTCCCTCTTAACACCTGCAACAGCCTTTTCATGTATCTGTTTCAAATAATTTTTGCACAAATTCGACTTATCTGGTATATTGCAGGAAGCTCTTAATAAGTGCTTCTGTTTAGCACATGCCATGAGACATTAGCCGACTCCAAAAGCCTCACACAAGTCTAGATGAAAGCTTTCACTGCAATATTTGTGACATAACGGTTCAGTCTGTTGTCGGTTTTTCTTCCTAATGACGGGCTTAGTGTGAGATGCGGAAACTTTGTGTTGAAGAAAATAAGGCTTTTTTGAATCGATTACCTAAACCAACGAACACAATGAAGATGGCACTAACTAAAAAATAAAATCATAGTCATGAAAAATGTCGATCATGAATCACATATGCATGTTAGTTGTTTAATTTTACAAAGGACGATGAAAAAGGCTCCGCTGAAAGGCCGTACAGTCCAGAAACGGTATGCCGATCAGGCAAAACCGCCGCGAGCATCGAGAAAATCATCCCAGCGACGCACGAGGTTGAAGACAACTGTTAGCTAATACAGCATGTCTTGCTGCTTGAAGAAGTCTTTAACTGCCTGCTACAAAACACCGTCCGATAGGTATCGTTGACTTTTCAAAGACTTATTTCAAGGGAGCGATGGCGTGGTAATCGCAGGGATGAGATCAGGACTACAGGTCGGATTTTCGAGTGTCCCTCGCTTGAGTTGGCGTATGTTTTACAGTACGACATTTGCGATATGGAGACGTGCGTTATCATGAAGCAGCGGCACCCCTTGTAGAAGTTTTCCAGGACGTGTCTCCTGAATTATACGCCGTAATTTCTCCAGGATGCTCAGTACCATTACCCAGTGAAAGAGACATCGTGTTCCTTAAAATCAATAATCACTGGACTCTAATAATCAAATAACAGGTTGAACAGATAGTTGACTCTTGAATTTCTTGGGACGAAGGGGTGATGAAGACAACAATGTATCATCAATGCTTTTTTCACTCCGGTTCTTATTGTTGGCACCTGCCTTAGACGCCTAAAACAATGCGCACAAAGAATGCGTTGCCTTCGACATTCAGTCGCTTCAGGTGCTTCGGGCAAACAGCCATCCGGTTTGCTTTCTGTTCGGCATTCTTCGCTTGGTATCCATTGGCTGCCGAATAATGTGTTGCACACTACCGAAGCTGATGAGATCCTTTGCTAACGCATTAGTTGTTATGTCTCGATCAATCCCAACCGCATCATTAACCTATCGCTCGTGGTTTTCCGTAATAGATGCGGGGCGTCTCCCTGATCGAGCAACACCTTGAATCGCGACCATCCGAAACTTGGCGCACCACTCCATCACTCCATAACGGTGGTTTCAGTCTGATATGCTAGCGATTATACATTCTCCATTCTCTGATGGCTGTCTGTTTCTGTTTGTCCTTCGGCAATCAAGAAAATAGTAAAAGCGCGCTGGTACTGTTTGGGGACATTTGGTATTAATGTCGCCATAGTTCACGTTTCCGCATTTACGGCGCACACATAGTACATACACTAATGCCACACTAACAGCACACGTAGATGTTGGTGCTTATATACCCGCATTGGAGTCGCGCTACGTTGCAGAAGCACAGTAGTGACGCTCTCAAATGGAAAGTTTCCGATCACCTCTCATAAATTTAGGTTTGAAAAACTGAAAGAAAAAGTCTAGCAAGAAGACTGGAAGATAAAATGAATGATAAAAATAACCTGTGTGTATTTGTTTATTTTTGGCAGGCTTGAGAAAAGATTATCGGCCATCAGGTATGAAATTTGAGACTTCCGAAATACAAAGCTGGAAAGGACCAATTTTTCATGATGACAAAATTACCCTTAAAGCTATCTACTCAGTGCCAGTCAACACAACTCGTGACTTTACTTCTTACATATAAAAATGAATAGATCCATGCGTTACTGATTTGTTTCTTACTTATACCTCCATATTATCGAATGACATTGAAGTTAAGGCTGGACAGGCCTATCCCAGCGAAGTCAGGTGTGGATGTATTTACCTGGCGACAATGTGTCATACAGAATGTCGATCTGAATGCGGGCTATATTTCTCAAAACTCCATAATTAAAGAAATAAGTAGAGTCACGTATCACCGATGCAGCAGAGGTGTGAGACGTTATCCAGTTATAAAGACAAGCGACATTTT
This sequence comes from Schistocerca nitens, assembly GCF_023898315.1. NCBI lineage: Eukaryota > Metazoa > Arthropoda > Insecta > Orthoptera > Acrididae > Schistocerca > Schistocerca nitens. Next base: position 525,638,021 of record NC_064620.1, read on the forward strand.
GCCACACATTCTTGATATCACGACAGAATATAAACTATTAATCATGTATTTTCCTAAAATGTGCAAATTCACATATTTTTTCCCATAGCACTAGATCATAAATTCTATTTAAAAATCCGGTTTTGTAGTAAAATGTCTTCTTTAGCCCCTTCTTTTTTGTGGAAGTCTTATTTAGCTCCTTTTAGACCTTTGTTGTTGTTGTGGTCTCCAGTCCAGAGAATGGTTTGATGCAGCTTTCCACGCTAATCTACCCTGTGCAAGCCTCTTCATCTCCGAGTAACTATTGCAACCTACATCCTTCTAAATCTACTTAGTGTATTCATCTCTTGGTGTCCCTCTACGATTCTTACCCTCCACGCTTCCCTCCAATACTAAATTGGTGATCCCTTGATGATGATGGATGATACTTACGACGATGCAGTATTATGACAATGGTATCAAAGGACATACCAGAATCGCAGTGTAATTTCCCGGGACTTATCTGTCGGTTGTTGTACACTGCCGCTGGTACAGCTATTTCGTTAGCTTCTCCTGTAACACATTTCCTTTAGTTCCTTTTGTCGTCTGCTTGCTGCCATCAGACATAAATGCGTTCACATCCTCGTAAGAGAACCAGAGAGAAAGAGCTTTCTCAGGAAAACGTTCAGCATACGCCTCAGTATTTCTACTGCATTCCCCGTAAATGAGGATAATTTCAGTTTTTTTTCTGTGTTCGCAACACTCATCGTCCCCTTGCAAGTCTGTTCTCCAAATGATAGGTGTGCGCGCAGTCAATAAACACTGTGCAAGTATTTTAGTATTTAGAGTCTCTATCTGTTCTACGTCTGCACGATACGTGAACACCAGTCACGGTGTACTGTTATGATACGTTGTAGTTCGCCCCACGGCCACGGTGGCGCATCGAATAGTCCCCTATTCGATATGTCGGAGGAATACAACGTTACTAATGCGGTTTCCAATTAGAATTTGTGATTAAATACTGGCCTGTCACACCCTCGCAGTATGGAGGTGGGTCCCACGTACCATTGGATATTCAAGGGCCATTGAGTAGCATGTCGTAAATTACGATTGTGTACCCATTTTTATTCCTCCGATTACAGCGCCATATGTGGCGAAACGAAGAAAATGCTTCAGAAAAAAACGTATGTAGATTTTGCCATAGAATCGTATTCTGCAATTTAAAAAGGCGGTTCCCATTGAAGATTTCGAAGTTGCCCCCAGCCACCTACGCACGGAATGGCGTGGCGGGTAGAGTGTGGTATCGTTTCATGTCCTCCTCCTAGACAAACAAATTGGAAACATAATTTTTTTCGAACTGATGTGTAGTTTTAGAGATATTTCAACGTCTTCAGTTAAAATGAACACCCTGTGTATCTCCTCTATATATTCCTTCCATCTTTCAACTTTCCTTTACATGCTTACTACTTCTTAAATTTCAATAACATATGTTATTATTATTATTACTATGTACAACTCACTACTGTAGACTCTGTGACAGTAACTCTCTATGTATGTGTATGTCTCTAAATGTGATGGATCCTAATCTTGGAAGGTGAAATAAATGCGTCAATAAATCTTCTATGTCTATAACGAAGAGTGCCCGATCTTGATGAAATTTTGCACGCTTTACCTTCAACACAAGAGGAAGATCCCTGTCTACATGACATTTCGTAATTTGACCTGAAACATATATGTTTGTAAAGAAGAAAAGTTGTTTCAGAAAATCACCGAGAGTTCTTGTCCGATTAACTCCAGATTTGTACACAATTTCCTAATGAACAACTGGGTGGAGATAGGGTGGCATTTCGTTGACACCCAGTGATTTAAACAAGCCCTTCGATTTAAAGGGGTTGCAATTTCCCAAGCGGCTTGCATTGTCTGTGAGTATTATTAAAAAAGCTTGTGGACTGCTACGGTCGCAGGTTCGAATCCTGCCTCGGGCATGGGTGTGTGTGATGTCCTTAGGTTAGTTAGGTTTAAGTAGTTCTAAGTTCTAGGGGACTTATGACCTAAGATGTTGAGTCCCATAGTGCTCAGAGCCATTTGAACCATTTTTTGAAAAAAGCTTGTGCTAGTCACTTTGTGTGGCAGATATTAAACATAACTGGCATTGCAGCCAGAAACACATATGAAACCAAGTAGAGTAAAAGGTACACGCAGCTACAAAGACCGTCGTTCCATCAGACTGTATGCACTAGAGCGGAAGCGGTGCGGCCTTTGCTGCGCCGCTTCTGCTGGATCGTACTCTCGGCAATGCAGCCTGGCCTGTCTTTATTACCTCTGTGAGGCGGTCAGGCGGGAACTACGAACTTGGGCCCACGGCGTCGACGACAGGAGGGAAAGGGGGAGGGACGGAGGGAGGAGTCATATCAGGATAGCCAGCGTCAATATTTGCGCCGAAACACTCGGCCGCTCATAGCCTCAACAGAATATTTCACATCTGTGCCCTCAAATATTTGCATTCCCTAGACGACTGGCCGAGAGAGGCTGGTGTATAATGGTGTGGGGGCATGGCCGTCCCTAGGACATCACCGCCGGCATTTCCCTGCCCAGCGCGCCCGCCGTCTTGTAAACAAGGGCTAAGTAGAAGCCCTGCTTGTTTGCACGCGCTCCTCATCCTCCCTCTCTCACTTTGACCGAAGACTTCCAAACAGAGCGCCTAAACTTTGCACATAACCATACTCAAGTAGGCTGTGTCCATGCCTGCGAGCTGAACAGTCAGATTTTTACTACCGCGATGTAGTTCAGTGTGGGTTCCAACAGTGAAAACTCCGGATGGCTTAGCTAGCTATGAGTACTTGCGTAATAGTCGTGTATAACATTTGGTAGTTTAATCACATCAATACGAGGTCTGTTGGGAAACTAAGGTCCGATCGGTCGTGAAATGAAAACTACAGTTAAAATCAACTTTTTATCCGCAACAGTTAGCCACATGTTCCAGCTACCTCTCTAAGTAGTCGCCGCTCGGACTTAGACATTTGTCGTGGCGTTGTGTAAACTTTCAGGTAGCCTCGTCACAGAAAGCAGCTGACTGTGCTTTCCGCCAATTCTCTACGTTGGTCTGCCTTTCGTTGTTTGTGCCAAAATGTTGTCTTCGTAGCCACCGGTTCATGTGAGCAGAGATGAACAACGGAGGGATCCAATTAAGAGCTGTATTGTCGGTGATCAAACACTTCCCATCGATAACGCTGCAGGAGCGTCTTCATTGCCCCTCCAGAATGCGGCTGAAAATTGTCTTGAAGAAAGAAACGCACGACATGTATGTTATGTGAGCTGCATATCTTGAGGCGAAATCTCTCACCAGATCCACATGCTTGGCAGGAGACGCTATTGTTTTAGGCCTTCCCACGTAATCACTTTGCGCTCTGAACTGAAAAGAGCGACGTGAAGCGATCGACGGGCAAACTAAAGACACTGCATAACACATCTGTGATAAGTTCAACCGGAGTTCACAGTGGTTTCCATTTTCCGCTTAATCGGACCTTACATTCCGAATACGCCTCGTGGTGCCTGTACTGAGTTAGGTTGCATGTGCCCACAGAGGCTTTGTGATTTTCACACTCTCTCTTTGCTTCATCGTTTTATTAGTCACCTGCGTCTTCAGCACATCTTCTTACGTATCAAATACCTATCATCTGTCCATAACTGCAGTATGAAATGGGATACATCCAGGATCTTCGGTGTACTTTTGCCGATATTTCAAATCTGCCATGCCTTGTTTCCCTAAATCACTACAGACAGATACCAAGAATGGTTCCTTGTTTCCCCATCCTGAAAAAATCCTGTGCTCCGTCTCCACTGGCCTCGGAGTCGTCGGGACATTAAACCGTTTCTTCCTTCCGTCCTTTTGTACCTTTGCATAACATTACTCTCCACCTCCTTCTCCATGTCATCCGTGCTATTGGCGGACAAACTGCCCTGTAACCATTCTGCATTTAATATGAGACTACCATCAGCAATAGCTTATCCCTCGGTGTACCATGTACCAGGCGTTTTCTTTCTGTTCTCCTACAGGAAACCAGAATCTCTGTCACATTGTAAACTGTCCATACTTTTCTCATCGCTTTCTATTTTCGACTTCTACCTTCCGTTTCCTCTGCTAACTTTAGCCTATTTAGTCTCCTTCTTTCTCTTACCAGCAACCTTCTTGCCCCACATAGATATTTCTGTACTTTTACTACAGTCTACTGATAGATGTTGTTAGCCACATTCGACATGAACGAAATGAGGAAATTGCCTAACACATTGAAAATAAAACTTATATTCAATATGCACTGATAAGCCATAACATTATAATAACCTACCTAATAGCTACTATCTCCTCCTTTGGCACGGATAACAGCTGCGATGCATCGTGGCATGGAAGCAATGAGGGCTTCACAGGTGGTGCTGGGGGTTGGCATCACATCTACACACACAAGTCACCTAATTCTCGTAAATTCCGGGGAAGGTGGCGATGAGCACTGACGCCACATTCAGTCACATCAGAAATGTGTTCCATTGAATTCGGATCTGGCGAGTTAGAGGGCCAGTACATGAAATAGTACTCGCCACTGTGTCTCTCGAACTCCATCACACTCCTGGCCTTTTGACATGGCGCATCATCTTGTTAAAAAAAGCCACTGTCGCTGGGAAACAAGATTGCCAATAAGTGGTGTACGTGTTCTGCAACCAGTGTATATTATCCCTGCCCATCACAGTGTCTTGCTCCTGTGGAACTATGGATGCCATTGTGAATATTCCTCAGAGCATAATGGAGCCGCTGCCTGCCTTCCTCCGTCTTGTAGTACAGGTGTCAAGGAGTTGTTCTGCTGAAAGACGGCAGATTCACGGGCCTTCCATCGGCACGATGAATAAGGTATCGGGATTCATCAGACCGTGCAATGCTCTGCCACTGCGCCGACGGCCAGTGCCGATGGTCACGTGTCAATTTCAGTCTTAGTTCCGATGTCGTGGTGTGTGTATTCAGACCCTCTTGTACGCCACCCAGAATTAAGGTCTGTTGTTAGCTCCGCCACAGTTCGCCACCCATCCTGTTTTAACAGTCTGCTCAGCCTAAGACCTTCGATATACACTCCTGGAAATGGAAAAAAGAACACATTGACACCGGTGTGTCAGACCCACCATACTTGCAACGGACACTGCGAGAGGGCTGTACAAGCAATGATCACACGCACGGCACAGCGGACACACCAGGAACCGCGGTGTTGGCCGTCGAATGGCGCTAGCTGCGCAGCATTTGTGCACCGCCGCCGTCAGTGTCAGCCAGTTTGCCGTGGCATACGGAGCTCCATCGCAGTCTTTAACTCTGGTAGCATGCCGCGACAGCGTGGACGTGAACCGTATGTGCAGTTGACGGACTTTGAGCGAGGGCGTATAGTGGGCATGCGGGAGGCCGGGTGGACATACCGCCGAATTGCTCAACACGTGGGGCGTGAGGTCTCCACAGTACATCGATGTTGTCGCCAGTGGTCGGCGGAAGGTGCACGTGCCCGTCGACCTGGGACCGGACCGCAGCGACGCACGGATGCACGCCAAGACCGTAGGATCCTACGCAGTGCCGTAGGGGACCGCACCGCCACTTCCCAGCAAATTAGGGACACTGTTGCTCCTGGGGTATCGGCGAGGACCATTCGCAACCGTCTCCATGAAGCTGGGCTACGGTCCCGCACACCGTTAGGCCGTCTTCCGCTCACGCCCCAACATCGTGCAGCCCGCCTCCAGTGGTGTCGCGACAGGCGTGAATGGAGGGACGAATGGAGACGTGTCGTCTTCAGCGATGAGAGTCGCTTCTGCCTTGGTGCCAATGATGGTCGTATGCGTGTTTGGCGCCGTGCAGGTGAGCGCCACAATTAGGACTGCATACGACCGAGGCACACAGGGCCAACACCCGGCATCATGGTGTGGGGAGCGATCTCCTACACTGGCCGTACACCACTGGTGATCGTCGAGGGGACACTGAATAGTGCACGGTACATCCAAACCGTCATCGAACCCATCGTTCTACCATTCCTAGACCGGCAAGGGAACTTGCTGTTCCAACAGGACAATGCACGTCCGCATGTATCCCGTGCCACCCAACGTGCTCTAGAAGGTGTAAGTCAACTACCCTGGCCAGCAAGATCTCCGGATCTGTCCCCCATTGAGCATGTTTGGGACTGGATGAAGCGTCGTCTCACGCGGTCTGCACGTCCAGCACGAACGCTGGTCCAACTGGAAATGGCATGGCAAGCCGTTCCACAGGACTACATCCAGCATCTCTACGATCGTCTCCATGGGAGAATAGCAGGCTGCATTGCTGCGAAAGGTGGATATACACTGTACTAGTGCCGACATTGTGCCTGCTCTGTTGCCTGTGTCTATGTGCCTGTGGTTCTGTCAGTGTGATCATGTGATGTATCTGACCCCAGGAATGTGTCAATAAAGTTTCCCCTTCCTGGGACAATGAATTCACGGTGTTCTTATTTCAATTTCCAGGAGTGTATGTAATAAGGGATGGCTGCCCAATCCCAGGACGTCTGAACGTGGTTTCAGCTTGGTTTCGCCACAGCACTTTTCCAACACCCGAAATGCTCATGCCAAGCCTCCGGGTCATCACAGCTTGCCCTCATCAACTCAAATAGATCGCGCGCCTTCCCCATTCTACACACAGACAGGACGCTCACTGACACTTCATGCATCGTCCATGTGCCTGACTATCAGTCGTACCTCGCCAGGTGACACTGCTATCGCCTAGATGGATTTATAGCGATAGTAAGTCGTTGGTCATCATGTTCTGGTTGATCAGTGTATATTCATCACTATACTGTAACGGGTATAACTGCAGATATTTTCATATGTGGTACCTTATTATGTCCACACATCAGATTGTTGTTTTTTTTCCTTTGCATAAAACAGTCTTCCCATAAAAACGTCACAAATTTTACTTGATATTTTCTGGCACTGTGGTAGCAACTGCGTCACCAAGTGGACTACGCCTGCCAGTACAATGATTCAAATGGTTCTGAGCCCTATGGGACTTAACTTCTGAGGTCATCAATCCCCTAGAACTTAGAACTACTTAAACCTAACTAACCTAAGGACATCACACACATCCATGTCCAAGGCAGGATTCGAACCTGCGACCGTAGTGGTCACGCGGTTCCAGAGAACCGCTCGGCCGCCCCGGCCGGCCCTGCCAGTACAAACTACCCACTTTCCATACATACGCCAACATTTCAACTCCTACCCTTCTTCCCAGGGGACAATAGATATTAACGGCATGCTTGTGCCACACGTACAAGGAAATGCTGGGATCGATTGAAAGGGCTGTTTATGAACGACGTGACCCACCAGCTACTCTGAGGGATCTACGCCAAATCGCCGTTGAGGAGTGGGACAATGTGGACCAACAGTGCCTTGATGAACTTGTGGACAGTATGCCACGTCGAATGCAGTGATGCGTAAATGCAAGAGGACGTGCTACTGAGTATTAGAGGTACCGGTGTGTACAACAACTTGGACCACCACGTCTGAAGGTCTCGCTGTATGGTGGTGCAACAGGCAATATGTGGTTTTCGTGAACAATAAAAAGAGTGGAAATGATATATATGTTGATCTCTATTCCAATTTTCTGTACAGGTTCCGGAACTCTCGGAACCGAGGTGATGCAAAACTTTTTTGATGTGTGTATTTTGTTGCAAATTACAGTCACATTACTTACTTTATTACTTCGTAATACATCTAGTAGAGAACGATCTGCATCGTATTTTAATTCGCATGTTACACAAAGCATTCTGCATCTTTTTTAATGTAGTTCAGTATCGTATTTTTGTTTACTTGGGTTACCGGTTTTACAGAACTGTCGGATACTTTCAGATACATTCGATATAAATGAATGGCCTGTCACCTGTAAGTGTACTTAACTAAACTAAAGCACGATACAGAACAAAGTAAAACTAAACCATCCGATTATCCAAAAACGCGGAATTGACTGCTAGATGTCACGAAAGGTGGACCCACCAGTAAATATGGAGGCGGGGAGTAGTGTAATGTTAGCAGAGGAGCTGTTCCAACAGAATGGGGCAGTCAGGAGAGCTCAATGGCTTTGAACGTGGTCTAGTCATTGTATGTCATCTGAGTGACAAATTCATTAGGTACGTTTCCAAAGCCGCCCAAGATGATCGTTGGTGGTATCTTAGTGGTATCAAAAGCGAAGAAACAACCACAGGTAAATCAAACACAGGCAGATCTCACGTACTGATGGACAGGGACCGTCGAGCATTGTGCAGAGCTGTTGTGAAACATCACATGAAATCAACCAAAGGTTTTCCAAAGTGCATACCACGCAAATTACAGTATGGTGCATGGCGCAATGTACGACGTACCACTAGTTATTTCCTTTCCTTTTCCAGTCGCAAACATGGCGAGGGAAAAAAGACTGTCTTAAAGCCTTCGTACGAGCCCTAATGTCTCTCATTTTCACAGTCGTTATGTGAAATGCACGTAGGCGGCAGCAGAATCGGTCTGCAGTTGGCGTCAAATGTCTGTTCACTAAAATTCCGCATTAGTACCTCGAGGAAACAGTGTTGTCTCCCATCCAGCGATTTCAATTTGGGTTCCCGAAGCATCTTCGTAATATTCAAGTGCTCGTCGAACCCGCCGATAACAAATCTAGCAGCACGTCCCTGAGTTGTTTTGATGTCTTTCTTTAACCTGACCTGGTGGAGATCCCAAACAGTCGAGCAGTACTGGAGACTGAGCCCCACAGCGTCCTACGGGCCGTCTCCTTTATAGATGAGTTACAATTTCCCACAGTTCTTCCAACTAAAACGAATTCGGGCATTCGCCTTCCTTACTACCAACCTAATCTGCTCATTCCATTTCACATCGCTTTACAGTGTTACGACTAGATATTTAATCGATGTGATTGCGTCAAGCAACACACTATTAATGATCTATAGTAGTTATAGGATACTGTTTCCTGCTCGTCCGCATTAACTTACATTTTTATACATTTAGAGCAAACTGCAATTCATCCCATCAACTAGAAACTCTGTCTAAGTCACCTTGTATCCTTCTACACCCACTCAGCCGCGACACCTACCCGTACACCACAGCATCAGTAAACGACCGCAGTTTGCAGCTTATCCCGTCCGTCAGATCACCTACGTATGTAGAGAATAAGGGCGGTCCTGTCACACTTGCCTCGGGTTCTCTTGCGATATCCTTTTCTCTCCTCGTCGAGAACAACGTATTGGGTTCTATTATTTAAAAAGTCTTCGTATCACTCACATATCTGGAAGCCTATTCCTTATATTCGGACCTTCTTCAACACTCTGCTGTCCGGCATCGTGGCGAACACTTTCCGGGAATTGTACGGAATATGCCTGTTGCCTTCCATCCATATTTTTTTTAAGATATCATGTGAGAAAAGGACAAGCTGAGTTTCGCACGAACGCTGCTTTCTAAATCCCTGATTTGTGGACAGAACTTTTCCTGCCTGAAGGAATTTTATTATATCCGAACTCGGAATGTATTCAAGAATTCTGAACCTAACCGATGTTAAGGATATTTGTCTGTAATTAGGTGGGTCTGTTCTTTTATCTTCCTTATACTGGGTGTTCGGAAGCTCCCATTACAGACTTTTAGGACTTGTAGAGGGGAGTGAGTAGATGATATTTTGAAGTGGAACCCACGTCCGGAAACGTGCCGTTTCTGTGATACAACCATTTCAAGACTAGTTAGCAACGTGACCACTTTTACAAGTAATTGATTAGGCATACCCCATTCATGACTTGTTTCACAATTCCAAACATTTATATACTAAGATAGTAACTGTTCTCGAAAGAACATGTACTTTGGGGCGTCTGGTGGAATAATTGTTAAATGTTCCTATTATTTATTTAATGCTGTTGTTTGCCGTTCTCAACACTGGCTCTCTAACTACAATATTGGCAACCAGAAAGTGATTAGCAAAACGTGAAGCCTGTAATTAGAATTCCTAGTGCCCACTTCATCTGAGAAATACATTTATAGCTACAGCTTATAGCTCTGAGGAATTAGGAGATTGCCTGGGATTCATAAACAAAAACCATTCTCTCTAAAATGTTCACTATATTCTGAAAGTCACAGACCAAAAAGAATCCACACAATCCAACTACCAGAGCAGTTCAGAGTCTAATGCGCTGATGCAAATATAACTGTTCAAATTAAATGTTTAAGTGAATGCTCGCCATAATTTGATGATAATGTTCATCAAACGCCATGCCAAATAATGGTAGAATGTCTGTCCTGCGGCGGCACGTGAAAATACGACATATGCAAACTAAAGATAGATCATTAACGTCATCCCAAAATTAACACTTCACTCGAAAAACGATTTCATGGTTATGCGTATCCCGAGTAACTTACTACTGCATCCAAGGCTGTTTATATCAACGATACCGACGCGGCGCGACTCCCGGCACAGGTGGTGCGCTAATCAGCATCTGGAGAGAACTGGGGCCTTCCTTTTCTCGCGCAGCGTTCTTACATATAAAGCCGCGGTGCGGATGGCTAAGGGAACGCCTGATCAAATCTGCTCTCCCGACTAGCCGCTGGGCTAGTAATGCACCACTTTAAGTTATCGAATAAATCATTGCTTCCTTTGCTGATGGCCGATGAAGCTTTCAATTTAATTGTCCAATCAGCACACAAGTAAGTAATCATAATAAAAGTCTGACGTGGCTAGGTCAAATATTTTGGGCGAGGTAATTAATTTAATTACACTACACGCAGTAGACGAGCTCTGAACTTGCCCTTTGGAGATACGCTATATCTATAGTTTTGTAGTTATTCAGTTGAAACTTATCACATCTTTATGATTATAGCGGATCTCCCTTCTACTTAAATTTAAACATCCTATCTTTATTTATTCGCCTACTTAACGTATCTTGCTTTCTTAATTTCTAAGACAAAAACCAGAAAATCATGAATATCAACTAAAATTTTAATTTGTGAGATCCAGAATACTGTTTCTACTAAATTATTATGCAAAAGGAATCTAAATATAAATTTTTAAGTTTCTAGCTCTTTTCTGTTGCGCCAATGATTTTTACAGAAAACATCCAAATTTCGAAAATGGTTAAAGTTATTGAACTGATATCCAACACATATTGATTCTGTATTAATCCTGACATGCTAGAAACGTTTCAGGTTATTTACTTCATTTTAAAGTATTGCGCAATATTTATGAGATCAGAGCTAGTTACAGCGGACTAGGCTGGCACACAATGGAAAGACTGATGTGAATTTTATAAGGCATGAGTATGCTGCTTCCCTACATCACCCTCTACTTAATTTTTTTGAATGTAAATGAAAAAAATTAATTACAAAAAGGGAAACAAGAGTACAGGTTAACTCCCTATGAAAATTAAAACTGACATGTAAACATACAGAAATATTAAAAGAAAACTCATTACCTACTTCAATTATTTAAATTGCTGGCATGTTCACTGCCTCTTAAGCAACATTATCACTCAAAATTTAAGCAAAATCAATGAAACACTTTGGCATACATATTGCCTTAGACAGACAAACACATAAAAGTATGTGAAATTATGAAAATCTTAAATCCATTAAAGTGTCTGTAAATATTTTACATACACAAATTCAAAGAAAATAATGCAGTTATTCATGATACATGAACAGATAATTATATCTTAGCAGTCTTTTCTAAAACTGAAAGAAAATTTAACAAATCATGACAATTTCATTTTTACACACCTGGTTGTAGCTGCTTTGGCTGGCGTTCTACACTTCCATTCACAAGGGTAGAGGAGGGGAAGTTGCTATGGTGTGCATCCTTCATGTTCACTCTAAATTACATGGGGAAAGGGGAGGGGTCACTGTGAGTTGTGTCCAAGTCACTCCATGCTTTCACGCAGCTAGCAGGCTGCCACTATCTGATTTGTCCTATAGAACAAACAAAAAGAGTGCCTCAGACTCTGTTCACTTAATATCTAAGGGTGGGTCACAATGAAATGGGGATATATACATTTTATCTTTCAATATGTTACTGGAACAAAGTTAACAGAACTTTTTCAATTTTACTCTCGCGGTTACTTAACTGTCATAAATTCGGTAAACAAATGGCTCAAAATGCCGTTAGTCACGTACTAGAGAAAATTTATGCTCAAGGCATACGATCATGAATCCTATTTAATTTCAATTTATTATTTCTGGGCCAAAACACTGAACCAATGCTCGGTACATTCTTGATACATTTGTATTTTATTTACTTAGCTGACTCATCTTCGATTACCTTATTCTTAGAGATAGTATGAGTATATTTGCGGTTCTAGGCGCTCCATTCCGGAGCCGCGCTGCTGCTACGGTCGCAGGTTCGAATCCTGCCTCGGGCATGGGTGTGTGTGATGTCCTTAGGTTAGTTAGGTTTAAGTAGTTCTAAGTTCTAGGGGAATGATGACCACAGCAGTTGAGTCCCATAGTGCTCAGAGCCATTTGAGTATATTTGATTAGTAGTTGTCTTCTCAGCTTCTTTGTACATGTGAGTAACTTGTGGTAATAGTACAGTTCTGAGTGTTCTAAACACACTACGTTTAGTTGACTACTAAATCCACTTATTGGTCTTCTGCTGCTGTGTCAGTTCCACATCTGCAATTATGTACTTACTTACTTTGCTAGTGTATGAACTTAAGTAATACTCACTCCATTAAAATTTAAAGCATAGGATAGCACATTTATTTCATATCTATAGTGTATTGCAGCTGATCAGTTTGCTCACGTTGCAATCCATTTCCACTTGATTGGATGCTGAAACCACAGGTAGTCTCTCTCGACCTACCTCTAAAGTGCATTAAGTAATTATGGACGAGCGTAATGCTAAATTCCTTAAACCTATAGGACTCCATGAGATACTCTGTCTCATCTAACATAAGGGTACCTATGGTTGCATTCACGCCTCCAACTCATAACCTCAATACATGTAGGTGTGTCACCACACACCCAACACCAAAATAATGGCCAGCTCCAACCTTATAAATACTGCAGGGACGTGTCCTTCACATCTCAACCACAAACACTACTCAATTCTATTACACTGCAATTCCTTGCTACACAAGGTGAGTTCATTTTTATAACTTATCTGTCTATTTTTCATAACACTAAGCACTCTCTCTTACTATTTATTAGTTAGCTCTAATTCATACACTAGGTCTCATTGCCACTTCAGATCCTGCTTATAAACGAACTTGTATATCTTTTTTAAATATTATTGTGGGACCATTTCAAATAATACAACACTTTGTACTTACAATATTACCAGGGTTCTATACATACTTGTTACTCAAATACATTTGTATCTTAATTACGTCATACTTCTCTATTGTTTATGTCACTGTTAGGTTTGTCACATTAGGTATTTTCTTCACTAATCGGTGGACAGAATGGTTACAGAACTCATGGCTTGATAGCCATGACAGAAAATTTTAGTATTGCAAAGAAGGAGTCGAAACTTTGGTAGATAGGAAAGATGAAGAATGAGTGAGACCTGAAAAGGAAAGAATATCTCTCACAGCTGAGACTGCACAGCTGCCACACTGTGTAGAAGTTACAGAACAACCTCCTCCCTACATAATTCATTAGCTTAAAGCTGGCTTGATAGTCATACCGGAAGATTTTAGTATTTGAGAGTAAGAGCCGAAATTTTGGTGGATAGGAAAGATGAAGAATGAGTGAGACCTGAAAAGGAAAGAAGATCTCACACAGCTAGGACTGCACAGCTGCCACACTATGTAGAGGTTACAGAACAACCTCCTCCCTACAGAATTCATTAGCTTATGAACTTCTTTAGGTCGATCACGTTCCTGAGACCGAATAGCTTTTTACTTTTAGGGTACTCTAGCCTATATGCATTGGCATGTGGTTTTACTATGATCCTTGGTATACGAACATGAATGTCTTTGTTTCTGCATTTATTTTCTTTGATTTTTCCTTGGTTTTGACAAGGCCTAACTGACCTATTTCAAAACTGGTGGGTAAAGCTTTTGCGTCATGAAGCTTCTCTCTTTCTAATGTTCTTTTCCTTATATCGGCCCTAGCCCTTAACGTCTTTTCGTCTGTGGATATTTGCGTTAGAATAGGGAATTCTACCATATCTGGAATAACACTGTGTGGTTCTTGGCCAAAAATCAATTCGCACCGCGCAAAACCAGTTGCTTCATGCCTTAAGTTGTTAATTACATTCTCAAAATACTTCATGTGCTCTGCCCAACTTGAGTGTTTCCGAGCACAATAAGTCCTGCAAAGCCTATCCAATTCTCTCATAATACGTTCACTCATATTTCCTTGGGGGAAATATCCAGATATTTTCAGATGTTTCACTCCGGCTTTATCCAGACATTCTTTAAATCTATCAGAAGTAAATTGAGGCCCACTGTCTGACAGCAAATTCTTCGGAACGCCAACGTTCACGAAGTAATCTATTTCCAACTTTTCTACCAACGTTTTTGCATTTGCTCTTTTAATTGGGTATATTTACTAAATCCATCAACAACAACAAAAACATGGGTGCACCCACCTCTCGAAGCAGGAAGAGGACCAAACAAATCACAAGCCTGTAATTCTAGGGTTTCAGTTGGCTCTACTGAATGCATATCCCCTTGTATTCTGGTGTTAGCAGCACGGACTTTCTGGCACACTACACAAGATGCTAGACGCTTGGCAACACGGCGGTACATGTTGTCAATCACAACCTTCTCTTATAATTTGGCAATGCACTTCTTTGCACCGTAGTGCCCATACCTCAGGTGTACATAGTCGATTAGTAAGTCTACATTTTGTGAGGGAAAGCACAGCTTCCACTCTGAAACTCCTACATTTTTCCTTCTAAACAGAATACCTTTATGCAGACAATAGTATTGCGAAACCTTAGGATAGTTCGCATTTCCTAAATAGCTCTTCACTAATTTCAGCTGGTCATCTGCATTCTGCTCACGTCTCAAGTTCTTAATCACCCTCTTTAATGCACTTTCTTCCTTTACTTTGTGCAACGCAAACATTCGTACTTCACTTAGGTTAGTTGCTATAATTCCCGCGTCATTACATAGCTTCCGGTTCTGAGATGCCATAATTTCTCTCTGCTGACTGTAAAGATCGACTTGCGAAAGGTATAGTCTTGTGCACTTCTTGTTCGTTCTCTATTTCTACTTGGAATATCTCCACAGCTATACCATAGCCACTAGCATCAACAGACATACAGAATGGTTTTTCAAAATCAGGATGATGTAAAATAGGACTATTAATTAAAGATTGTTGAAGCACCTCAAACGCCTGTTGGCATTCTGCTGTCCAAACCCAAGGGGTATTCTTTTTCAGCAGGAGGTGAGGACAGGGCGCATTAAAAGCCTGATCACTAACAAAACGCCTATAGAAGCCGGAAAGACCGAACATTGATCTCAACTGCTTCTTGTTTCTGGGAGCCTCAAATTTTTCAATGACTGCTAGCTTGCCTGGGTCAGGCAGAATACCTTTTCCACTTATCATATATCCCAAGAAACCTGTTTCCACTTTAACGCACTCTGTCTTTTCAATCTTTAGTTTCATGCCACCTCTCTCAATAGTCTCTAACACTTCCTCTAATAAAACTATGTGTTCTTCCCAGGTTGGAGTTGCTATTAACATATCATCTACGTAGACTGTTATTTTATTACTTAAGGCTGGTCCTAAAACATGGCACATCACACGTACGAAGGCACAAACAGAGATATTAAGTCCGAAAGGTACCACACGGTATTGGTAACAAACTCCTTCGTACAAGAAAGCTGTGTTCTTCCTTGAACTTTCCGCCAGTGGCAAATTCCAATATCTACACGTGATGTCCATAGAGGTTAAGAATTTTACTCCCTGGAATTTTTGCAATAACTCGTCCATGTTCTGCGGTCTATCACTTTCCCTAACTACTATTTCATTCAACCAACGAGTGTCCAAGACCAATCTGACAATCCCGTCTCTTTTTGGTACAACGACAAGAGGATTATTGTACTCACTGACCGCTTTTTCAATCACACCCCACTCTAGCATTCTCTGTATCTCCTTTCGAACCGCCTCCTTCCTAGCTACATGTATTTGGTATGGCTTCCTGAAAAACACATGGCCAGGTTTCACCTTTAACTGGCATTCATAACCTTTGACCACGCCAGGTCGATTTATTTGAAAATACCTTATGATGCCTTTTTAAAACCTATCTCAGTTCTTCCTTCTGATTAGCTGAAATTTTATCGATTTCCCGAAATTTAGTTTCTATTTTGTCCAAAATAATTGCTTCTTCTTCTTTTGTGTTTAGCTTACTTTTACTAAGATTAACACCCTCGTCCCAATATCTCCTATTTTTCAGAACTCGTATAGGCAGCTCCCAAGTTTCATCATTAGTTGCTACATGTTTATCAATAAATTACTCCGGTTATCGGCAAGACCAATTTTAACTGGCTTCTTTCAAAGTCAACAACACTCTGATATTTCGACAAGAAATCTATGCCAATTAAAACCTCAATACTGAGATTGTTTACAATTAAGCATGGATGATCAATTAAATTACCATTAATATCAAAGGGCAGTAAAGTTTCTTGCTTTACCGTTTTTGACACCTTGCCAGTAGTACCAATTATTCTTAGTCCTAATACCCCCATTACTGTAAGCTTGTCTTTACCAGGTAATGCATCAAAGAAGGACTGAGATATCGCACTCACCTCACTTCCACTGTCTAAGAGACAACATACATTGATACCCAACATATTCACTATTATTATAGGGTGGCTTATTCTAATTTTTACAGGTAGTTTCTCAAACTCATCCAATAGTTCCTTTTGGATTTGTCTCCAATTAAAGTGATCGACATCTGTCTTCATTACATTTAGGTCAAAGTGTGTAGGGATTTCCTGAACTACAGTTTCAGCTGCCTTTTCCAGTCAGTCTATTAATTTTAAATCGAAACACCGTACGACTTCATTACATTTAGTTTGCTGAACAAGACCCAAATTACTGTAGTCTGAGCGATTCTGCGCCTTCAGACCGGGCATAACACTAGTTACAGCTAAACTACTTTCACTATTATCGTCGGGTTCCTTCTCAAGTGACAACTGGTCACAGCTACTGGGTTCATCGACCCCCAACAGGCTACCCTCTACATTCTCACTTACCTCCTGTCCTAAATCTATTAGTACAGTATCAACATCCTGCACAGGCACTTTAGATAAGAGCACATCATCCTCATCGTGAATATAAGCATGAATTTCTTCTGTTTTTTAACCTGACAATTCAGTATTTTGTAGCTCTTCCCTACCGTTACACTGCTGCGCCTTCTCTTTCTCTTCCCACTTAGAAAGCGTCTCTAACATGGTATCTATTAAATACTGTGAGTGATCTAATATTTCTGCAGTATCCTTAGATGCTACCGAACCCTCATCCACATGTTCAGTCTGAGTATTCTGATCTGTCTTACCAATTAATGTAAGTACTGGCTTAGGAAAAGCAACCGCCTGGTGAGCGTCAGTATCCTCATAGACGGGAACTAGTTTTCCAGCCTCTGCCTACTACTGTTACCTTTATTTGCATTATAGTTAACTGGCACAGCATTGCTTTCAACAAAATTAGGAACAAAATTACTATCATTTGGATGCCATTGTTGGTTCTGGTAATTATTTCTCCAATTCCTACCTCTCTTAAGATGGCGAACACCTACTGTTCTGATGTTTACATTGCCATTCTGCTCGTTCTTAAAATTACTACTAGTGTTATTACCATTTCTGTTATTACGTTCTTGCTCCTCATTGGCAGCAACACGCTCTACACGTTCCAAATACTCAATGAAACGATCAAGATTGTCTCTAGGGGCAGATATAATTCTAGTTTGCCAATACCATGGCAGTTAGGCTTCAAGACCTAGTATTATTATTTCAGGTTTTAGCTTTTCCGCCAAATGTGACAAACGTGGAATCCATGACCTAGCAAACTCTTTAATAGATTCCTTGCCTGCATTGAAGCGTTTTCCACTCCAAAATTCTCTCAACACTTCATTTTGCTTAATGCTAGACCAATACTCATTAATGAAAGCTGTTTTAATTCCGCTAATGTTTTACACTTCAACATAACATCAGCTGACCAACGTATGGCGTCACCTGCTAAATGGCTTCTAATAAATGAGATTTTCTCTCCTTCAGACCAAGTTGATGGAATCACATCTTCAAAATCGTTCCAGAAATCTAGCGGGTGGATATTTTTATCTGGATCGAACCGCAAGAACTGCCGATATCCGATAAATGCGGCGTTTGCAGCTACAACTCGTTGTATACTACCATTACCAGAAGTTACTGAAGCTACTTTACTCTCCATGTTAGTACTAATATTTTCTACTCTCATTTCAACATTATCTACTCTTTGCACAGTATGAGTAGTATCAGTTTTGATTGCATCTACTTCTGCTTGACATGTGTTTACTTTTATATTAACATCTTTAAACCTATCTGAGCACAGTTCAGATTCCGCCTCGATATTTTCTCTTAACTTGTGCTCCAGCTTCGCATCTTCCATTTGGAAGTCTTTGCGAACCTCAGCAACTTCGGATTTTACTGTTTTATACATTTCAGAAAATTGTTGAGCAACCTTTTTCTTAATATCCTCATGATTGTAATCAATTTTATAATTCAAACTGTCCAGATCCTCTTTCAACTTATTGCTACCAGCCTTGAAGGTATTGTCCATTACCTCCAATCGTTTATTAAAATTAGTTTGGCTGGCCACAATCTCATACTTTAATTCAGCATTACTGGTAGCTATTGCTTGTAATATAACATTTAAATCAATAGCCCCAGTATCTTTGGGTTGCTCACTAGCTGGTTTTTTATCACACTAGCTCCAGTACCAGAATCATCAAAACGAAATGAAACATCTGATTGATCAGCCATATCTAACTTATCCTCTTCAAACTGTACCACCTCGGATGACTGTTTCGTTTTTAAGTCATCAGATAAACTATCATCCAATAAATTAACAATTTCTGATTTCTGCTTTACAACAGGGGTCTCTATTATTGAATCATTGCCCCTTTTCACACTACTGTCAGGAGACAATACTTCATATTTCATTTTAACATTACTATTTTCATGCATATTTACACTTGAACCGTTGTCTGGATTTACAGTTCCCTCAACAGACATAGGTTCTGATTTAAGTTTAGCCTCCGTTTCTTCTGGCGGTTCCATCGCCGACGGTCTTTTAGTGCAGGTTAGTAAAAATTTTAACAGCTTTTCACTTAACTTAGTTCCTTCTGCATGACGTATGGCGTTGCCGGCGCGGCGTAGCAGGATTACTGATGCGACGCGGCGTGTTGAACTGCAGACGGCACTTCAACGGCTGCTATGTGTTTGCGTGGCCCGCAACTGCAGGCGCGGCTCCGGTTGCTCCGGCGGACGACTGCGATGAGGCGAAACTGGCTTCTCGCGATGCCAGCAGCGCCGCTAGTCTCAGTGCCAGCTCCGTCAATCCAGATGCGTTGTTAATCCAATTGCATCGTCCACATGCACACGTAACACTATCACTGTTCTATTACTCAGTTGCGTGTCGCATTACACTCCCGAATCCGAATATTTAAAATCACTTTCAGTTTTACTCAGTTTCTTTCCCGGCCGATGCACCATATGCGGGGCGGCGGGTGGAATAATTGTTAAATGTTCCTATTATTTATTTAATGCTGTTGTTTGCCATTCTCAACACTGGTTCTCTAACTACAATATTGGCAACCAGAAAGCGATTAGCAAAACGTGAAGCCTGTAATTAGAATTCCTAGTGCTCACTTAATCAGAGAAATACATTTATAGCTACAGCTTATAGCTCTGAGGGATTAGGAGATTGTCTGGGATTCATAATCAAAAATCATTCTCTCTAAAATGTTCATTATATTCTGAAAGTCACAGACCAAAAAGCATCCACACAATCCAACTACCAGAGCAGTCAGAGTGTAATGCGCTGATGCAACTATAACTGTTCAAATTAAATGTTTAAGTGAATGCTCGCCATAATTTGATGATAATGTTCATCAAACGCCATGCGAAATAATGGTAGAATGTCTGTCCTGCGGCGGCACGTGAAAATACGACATACGCAAACCAAAGATAGATCATTAACGTCATCCCAAAATTAACATTTCACTGGAGAAACACCGAGCGATGTGGCGCAGTGGTTAGACACTGGACTGGCATTCGGGAGGACAACGGTTCAATCCCGTGTCCGGCCATCCTGATTTAGGTTTTCCGTGATTTCCCTAAATCGCTCCAGGCAAATGCCGGGATGGTTCCTTTCAAAGGGCACGGCCGACTTCCTTCCCCATCCTTCCCTAATCCGATGAGACCGATGACCTCGCTGTCTGGTCTCCTTCCCCAAACCAACCAACCAACCAACTCGACAAACGATTTATTTATTCGCCTACTTAATCTATCTTGCTTCCTTAATTTCTAAGACAAAAACCAGAAAATCATGAATTTCAACTAAAATTTTAATTTGTGAGATCCAGAATACTGTTTCTACTAAATTATTATGCAAAAGGAATCTAAATATAAATTTTTAAGTTTCTAGCTCTTTTCTGTTGCGCCAATGATTTTTACAGAAAACATCCAAATTTCCAAAATGGTTAAAGTTATTGAACTGATATCCAACACATATTGATTTTGTATTAATCCTGACATTCTAGAAACGTTTCAGGTTATTTACTTCATTTTAAAGTATTGTGCAATATTTATGACGTCTGAGCTAGTTACAGCGGACTAGGCTGGCACACAATGGAAAGACTGATGTGAATTTTATAAGGCGTGAGTATGGTGCTTCCCTACAGTACCACTGATGACCGTGCAGCTTCTGTAGGGTAAATGATAATTAATTGAAACCCTCACCATAGTATCTTTTCTTTCGAGAACACTTACTATCCTCATATAGCTATAGTTAAAGGCTACCCAGCCAGTTGGGAATGTGGGTCTCACGGGAAGCGTGCAAGGGAGTCCCTAGAGTCGCGCTATTCATGTGTGTGCTCGGTGGCTCAGATGGATAGAGCGTCTGCCATGTAAGCAGGAGATCCCGGGTTCGAGTCCCGGTTGGGGCACACATTTTCAGCTGTCCCCATCGAGGTACATCAACAAAACCTGTCGGCAGCTGAGGGTTTCAATTAATTACCAATCTTTAATAGACAAAGAAATTACTCGTATAATCGTTGACGGGTTCTCTTCAACGTGACGTCGGGTCTGCGGCGTCTCCTAGTAGCTCCACAGTCACGCCCGCTGATGGTGAAGGTACCCTTTGTTGAAGTCGTTGCGTAATAGCTCGAAAAGGGTATGAGATGATGCTCGACGTTGTGGAGAACGATCTTGATAAAGGCCACGAGCAGCTCTTCCATTACTATGAGCTTCGCCATTCAGAAGGATCACGTAGTGTATTCTGCAAAAGAATACTCGTCCATGTAGGTCTAACACTCACAGACATTTGAATGTGGCTCGAACGAGGTCAGAGATGCAGGACAGACGTCAAATGATGTCAGCCGATCAGAAATAACCCCTCCCCCCATCATGAATACTCTGTTGCATACCTACCTAGAACGCCTTTAGCAGGGAAACGGCACGTTTCCGAGCAAGCATCCCTCTTCACAATATCATGTACTCACTCCCTTCTAAAAGTCCTAGAAGTTTGCAGGGGCAATTTGCGAACACCCTCTACACAGGAGTCACATGAGCTGTCTCTAGTTGCTCGGTACTTTGCACGGAACAAGAGATTCGCAGTAAATGCAAGCTGAGTAAAGGGCCAATGGCGAAAAGTACTCTCTTTAAATGCGATTGGGGATTCCAACTGGACGTGACGACTCATATGTTTTTAAACCTTCAGCCGCTTCTTTAAGACAGGGGTGCCTATTTCTATGTCCTCAATGCGGGAATCGGGTAGAACGACTGTGCTTGCCAAGTTGAAAGGAATCGGGACAATGGCCGAGCAGCTTCCAATATCCCACAAGTTTCTACAGCCAGACGACGGTAAATGTAGTGTGTGGTATCGACAGCTACGATGTCACAGCGTAGGTGCCCGTTCTTAGGTTGACACTACGAGAGCGGACGATCCACACTGACGACAGCGCCCTCTAGCCGACGCTGTGCAGCTCTACCAGCGCCGCTCCACTTTCCAGCAGTTCATCAAGAGCAGACGGCCGAGAACCATCGCTTCAGCTTCGCTTGGTGTAGAGACTTTGCTCTACTTACGACGGGTCTAAGGCTTCGCAACTACGTGTTCATCAGTATAAAGTTATGTATGCCTCTGTGTATATTCATGCCCTTTTACGTGTTTTACCTCACCTGCTCCTACTCGCTTCCTTCATTCGGCCAACCTTTAAGTTTTCAGGAGCAAATCTACGCGCCGCCTTTCAGGTGGGATACAAAATAGTGTAAAGAGCGATGACAAACGGACAGTTGGTGACTGGAAACGAATGTTTTGTGCGAAGAATCACTCTACACACTGTAGCAATCCGATGGAAAGTTTGGGTTTGCCGATAGCCTGAAGAGCTTTACCCGCTTCATGTGACTCAAGTGCGGACAGATGGTGTTACGTTACAGAAGTCTTTTCCCTGGTGATCCAACTATTGCGCTTAAGGAAACACAAAAATTGGGAGAATGTTAACACTTTTACAGCACGGTGACTGTATCAGCATGCAGCATGACTTTGTAGCCTGTCATAAAGCAGCATGTGTGTAGGCGATGGTTAGTGGACAGAATTTTCTTTTTTTTTTGGGGGGGGGGGGGGTATCAGCCTTCTGACTGGTTTGGTACGACCCGCCGCGAGTTCTTCTCTGTGCCGACATTTTCATTTCAGAGTCAGAGTAGCGCTTGCAAGCGGTGTTCTCAGTTATTTGCTGTATGTATTCCAAACTCCTTCTTTCTCTACAGATTCTACCCTCTACAGTTCTTCTAGCACCGAGGAAGCTATTCCCTGATGTCTTGACACATACGTTATCATCTTGTTCCTTCTTATTGTCAGAAATTTCCATTTACTCCTTCAATCGCCGATTCTATAAAGAACCTCTTGTAAGACTGGATGTCATGAACTACTACATATATTATGACTTTTGATGACTATTAAGGTAAATACATTGTTTGTTCTCTATTAAAACCTTTCATCTGCTAACTATGCCTATCAGTAGTTAGTGCCTTCCGTAGTTTGAATCTTTTATTTAGCTGGCAGTAGTGGCGCTCGCTGTATTGCAGTAGTTCGAGTAACCAAGATGTTTGTGAGGTAAGTGATCGGTAAAACGTATAGGTTAATGTTAGTCAGGGCCATTCTTTTGTAGGGATTTTCGAAAGTGAGATTGCGTTGCGCTAAAAATATTGTGTGTCAGCTTAAGCACAGTCATGTATACTTGTTCAAAGGGGATGTTTCACTCTTCATTCCTTATCTTATCAGTCCATCTAAATTTCAACAATCTTCTGTAGCACCACAGTCTCCGACTCTCTTCTGTCCCGTTTTAATGCCCATGTATCGCTACAATGCTGTGCTACAAACATACATCCACAGAAACTGCTTCCTTGTATCAAGGCCTGTGTTTGATAGACTTTTCTGGGCCAGGAACGCCGTCTTTACCAGTGCTAACCTACTTTTTATGTTCTCTTTGTCCCGTTCGCTTTTGGTTATTTTGCTGCCTAGCTAGTCGAATTTCTTAACTTCGTATACACCGTGATCCCCAATCTTGACATTAAGTTTCCGCTGTTCTCATTTCTGCTGCGTCTCATTACTTTCGTATTTCTGCGATCTAGCCTTAATCCATTTTCTGTACGTATTAGAGTGTTGATTCGATTCATCATCTCCTGCAATTGTTCTTCACTTTAACTGAGAATAGCAAGGCCATCATTGAATCATCATTGATATCATTTCATTTTGAATTTTAATTTCACTGTTAAATCCTTATTTTCTTTCCGTCATTGCTTCTTTGAAGTGTAGATTCAATATAAAGGCGAGAGACTACATCTCTGTCTTACACCATTTTTAATTCGAGCACTTCACTCTTACTCTTCCACACTTACCGTTCCTACTTCGCCCTTGTACATATTATCACCCACTCTTTGCTATAGCTTATCCCAATTTTTCTCAGAATTTCGAATGTCTTGCACTATTTTACATTGTCGAACACTTTTTGTAGGTCCATAAATTCTGTGAACGTCTCTCTATTTTTCTTTAATTTTGCTACCATTATCAGCCGCAATGTCGTAACTGCCTCTCTTGCGCCTCTACCTTACCCAAAGCCAAACTGATCATCACCTGACACAGCATCAATTTTCTTTTCCATTCTTCTGTCTTATAGTAGTAAGCAGCTTGGATGCAAGAGCTTTTAAGTTGATTGTCCGATAACTTTCGTAATTCTCGGCTCTTGCAATCTTCAGAATTGTGTGGATGACATGTCTCTGAAAGTCAGTTGGTATACTGCCAAACTCACACATTCTACACAGCAACGTGTATAATCGTTTTGTTGCCACTTTCAAAGATGAGTCTATAAATGCTGATGGAATGTTATCTATCCCTTCAGCCATATTCGATCTTATGTCTTCCAAAGCTCTTTTAAATTATGATTCTAATACTGCTACCCACATCTGTTTTATACCGGCTCCTTTTTCTTCTTCTATCATGTCACCAGGCAAGTCTTCCCCACCTATTTCCTCTCTCTTCTGCATTTAACAGTGAAATTTCCTTTGCACCCTTGCTTTTAATTTCATCATTAGTTGTTTTGTCTTTTCTGTATGCCGAGTCAGTCATCTCTTTTTCGATTTCTTCACATTTTTCATGCAGCCATTTCGCCTTAGGTTCCCTGCATTTCCTATTTGTTTCACACCTTAATAACTTTTACTCGTATTTCTATATCACCTAATTTCCCTGTATAGTTTGGTACACCCTTCTTTCATCGATCAGCTGACGTATTTCTCCTGTTACCATGGTTACTTTGTAGTTACCATCCTTGTACCTAAGTTTTTCTTTCCAATTTCTGGCATTTGCCGTTTTTAGAGGTGTCCATTCCTCTTCAACTGAACTGCCTACTGAGCATATCACAATGTCTACAGCCTCATAGAACTTTAAGAGTATCTCTTAATTCCTTAGTACTTCCATATCCCACTTCTTTGCATACTGATTCTTTCTGACTAATATCCTAAACATCATCCTACTCATCATCACTATTAAGTTGTGATCTTAGTCTTTATCTGCTCCTGGGACGCATTACAATCCACTACCTGATTTCGGAGTCTCGGCCTGACCATGATGCTTGCTATGCCCACCAGATGAATCTCATTATGATTAAAGCCACTTCGATTAACGAAAATGTGCGATTAATTTTCACTAAACTTCATAGACGTTGCAGCTTCTTTTCACCGTCTCCTCAAAGAATAGCAGTTCTCGACAAAATAGTATGAAAATTCCTGCCATGTTCAGTGCATACTCGATGGAATTTCCCATCAATGATTGTTAATATTGTTTTTGAATAAGTTATTACTAAGTGCATGAGTAATATGAGCAGTGGGGAAAAATTGTGTGATTAAAACAACATCTGATAAGCCTGGGGCTTATTAAGGATTTTGAAGGACGAAACATTCATTTTCTGGTTCTTGTTTTTTCATTAAATTATGATGCATGCAGATATTTTTATAACTAGCTACAGACAAAATTATTCATGCAACTTACACTTGAGATCAGTTGACAGCTTTTGAGCCTGTAATTGCAAAAATTAGAGAAGGAGTGAATGAAAATTGAACAGATTTGCACAGTTATCATAAAGAGGGAGAACTGAAGATGGAGGAGCGATGTGCAACTGTGAGAGGCAAAAGAAGTATGTGATGTTACAAGTTCCAGCCTCTCTTCTCCTATCAGAGAAACCCACCACTTACTCTTCCAGTTTTCCAGAAACTTCTTTCAAAGCTGCAGTTGATTGTTATTGTTCTTTAGAAGCAAGGAAACTTCGAATTGAACTCAAATTATAGAAGAGAGGAGCTTTGAGATTGCTTGGTTGCATAATAGACAATAACTTTTATTTGCATTGTACGACACTGCGAAACTCTTATCATAAGAATTAGTGACAACATCAGAAACAGAACATTATTTTTCATCATTGAAACACATCTAAACCTTCTCCGCAGTGCTGTGGACCAAGAGAGATGATCAGCACTCGCAATTATCTCCTTTGAACAAGATCTCATTTTAGGACTTCCTGACCCTATTCAAAAAGCGATTGAAGAATTTGCAAACGTAAAGGAAAGAAGAACAGATTTCTGTGCGAGTGATCACCACTGCATCAGAATTCAGAGATACATTTTCATGATGGTAACATTGGTCCTGCGAAAACGATTAGTAAGGGAGGCCTATTACTTTTTGCATTACATAAGGTTGCAATTCATCTTAACTTCTGTCATTGTACAAAGTAATACTTCATTCTGTACACATGTTCTAGTGTTATTGTAAGCAGATGCTGCAGTGTCATGAGTGAGCGATCTGTTTATATTGTGCATCTGTGAGTTAATTATGTCTCCCTTCTCAATGTATTTCTTGGTGTGCCAAGTGCACCACTATCTTTTTTTGGTCACAAGAGGCCACTGCATTACAATTCCCAGTAAATGAAATATATACAATTCCCAGTAAGTTGTGTATACTTGCCGATTCTGGATCAGAGGGCAGTTTGGAGTAAAAATTGCAGACTAAAAACCAAGATGTAATTTTTGCCGTTTTCTGCAACCAAAAAATATCATTTACATATATTGAAAAAAACAAATTCGCATTTAAAACATTTTACATCTAATAAATTTCATTCTTTATAAATACGAACCTCCAAAACTTATTTTACTACAAATTCTCATTTAAAGTTTTGCAATTTCAATGAATTTTATTCTTTATAAATACGAAAAATCAAACACGGAATGTATCTGATAGATTAAAATTTTAGTTATTAAATCTCAAAATATAAAATCAAATTTTATTCTACATAAATACAAGAAAAACAAAATAACCAATGAAGTTGAGTTATTAAAAACACTTAGAAAATGACAGAAAAGGAAAGTATGTATTGAGTGATACAGATTTACAAAATTGTTAAGGCTTTTGTGGCCACTTGTTGACAAACTGCCTATTGGCTTCTGTCTAGGGTTCTTCGGCCGACGTTCATCTAATGATTTTTCTGACGTTTCGCCAGCACGAGTGGCTGGCATTGTCAAAGCTTCACCCTCCATTGCCGGTGGTGAACTGGAGGCGAGCTCGCGGCCGCAGACTATATGTACCTGGCGCGCCAACGTCCGCCGGAAATGACCGCGGAGAAGCCCTCGGACGTTGGTGCGCCAGGTACATATAGTCTGCGGCCGCGAGCTCGCCTCCAGTTCACCACCGGCAATGGAGGGTGAAGCTTTGACAATGCCAGCCACTCGTGCTGGCGAAACGTCAGAAAAATCATTAGATGAACGTCGGCCGAAGAACCCGAGACAGAAGCCAATAGGCAGTTTGTGATATAGATTTACAAAATTATTGTGAAGAAAATGGTTATGCAAGCGTAACTATAGAAGATCTGTAGGAATTTATTGATTATTTTAATAGGAAAGAAATATTACTTAAAAGTTAGAAAATTGTAGTAAAGATACTTTTGGATCGAGTTATAGAGATTTAGAAAATCGTTGGAAAGAAAATAGTTATTCAAATATAACTAGAGAAGATCTTTTGGAATTTATTCATTATTTTAATTGGAAAGAAATGAATAACACAATGAAGAGACAAATAAAATATAAAAATATAAAAGTAATTCATTCAATTGCTAATTCAGAAAATTTGAACAATTTTGGAAACTTCAAAAATCATTCGATATTATTGTAGATCATGTTGACAATATTAATAAAAATGATAATGATAATCTATTAAATAGAAAATCATTAAAACAACTTCATCAAATCTGTAAAATTATTCTGAACTTATAGAAATACAATTAATTGTTCTAACCAAAAAATCTGCAGGTGAAGTAATCATGTTACCAATTACAGTAAACAATTCTTTAAATGATCTTTGTAAAATTGGTAAAAGGAAAAATTTTAAAAATTAATCTTATCTTAATAAACAACAATTAATCCATTATATTAATAGATCTGAGAACAAAATTAATAACGATAATGAGAATGTTTTTCGAAATTTTTGGTAAGGTCCCATAGGATCTAACTGCTAGGGTCAACAATGCCTAGGCTTACACAGTACTTAATGTAACTTACACCAACTTACACTTAGCACATCACACACACCTATGCCTATGGGAGAACTCAGACCTCCAACGTGCATAATGATAATTATTTTCGAAAACGTTCAGCAGGAAATATGAAGAAATTAAACAAAAAATTATCAGAAAATTATCGTATTTCAAATTTCATGATGATGATGATTTTTTGAAATCAGCTAAACGAATTTTAAGAAAAGTTTCTGCTTTTAAATCATGAATAATAACTTATGGAATTAATAGTAATGATAACATGATTGAAAAACAAGAATTTTTTAATTAAATGAAATGCAATTAAAGAAGAAACAAATATCAAATTAAAGTAAATTTTAATATAAAGAGGAGCAAATAAAGTTAATATCAAGTTTTATCACAGTTTTAAAAAACATGAAGAAATACAAGAATTTAATTTTAGAACAACCACTAAAGTTTTATTAAAAACAGGTGATTTAGAAGATTATTATCAAAAATACATTAAAAAACTATTAACTCAAATGGAAGAAATCAGGTTTGTATTTATTTTATATAGACAATTTAAATTAAATATTAATTTACACAATCAGGTTTTAGGTTCTTCATACAGTGATTTTCAATATTAAAGATACAAAAGCTGTAGTTAATGTAAAAGAAAGGATCTAAAATGCTTTCTTTATTCAAAGAAATCAGCTATATATCCAGCAAATGATCATGAAAAAAGAGTTAATAATTATAAAAGTAATTGAATAGTATTAGCTAAAATTCTTGAAAAAGAGAAAATTATTTTTCTATATCAGTTAACAGATATTCCAAAATTTGCAAAGGCATTAATATTCCAATTAGTATTTACATATATGAAAACAAGGATGAAAAAATTACTGTATAATCTCTTTACCAAACACAAAATAAACAAGAAAAACATGTTAATCTTCTTTCAATTCGAGAAGAATTGCTGCATATAAAATTATTCTAGTTTAATTAGTTCACAAGCATCTAAAATTGGACATCAAATTGGTTTTTGTGATCGATGTTTAAGATACTTTCATTCATAAGAAAATTAGACATTCAGGAAGACGATTGTAAATGACATAAGAAAGTAAAATTTGATACACTAGCAAAAAGTAAACAATTGACTTTAATAACTATACTAATCCATTAGAAGTTGCTTTTGTAAATTATGCATATTTCGAAATTTTATTGAAAGACATTAGAACTTGTCAACGAAACCCAGAAAAATTCATATACTGAGAAATATCATAAATTTTTACCTATTTCATACAGTTATTATGTATAATATTGTAATGGAAATTATAAAAATGCTGTTATTTATACCAGTAAAAATGCAGATAAATGTTCTTCAATATTTTAAAGGAGGAATCAAGAGTTATTGCTCCAATAAATTAACGAAAATTTCCAATGGAAATGACTAAACAAGAAGTAATTAATAATAAAAATTCAAAACTAGTTATATTTCCTGTTGGTGAAAAGAAACTAAAAGATCATTGCCATTTAAAAGGTAGCTGCACAAGAAGAATCTAACCTTAATAACAAAATCGTAATATTCTTCCAGTTCATATTTAAAATTTAACAAAACGATGTTAATTTGTTTTTAAATGAATTAGCAATTAATAATAAAGATACTGATGTAGTTACAATTCACAAAAATATATTTCTTTTTGCAAACTTGTTAAAGATCGATTAACTTTAGGACTGCTGGATACAGGGAAATTTATGGCTTCAGTTATTGATAAATTATGTTCAAATTTTACAAAAGAACAATTTAGAGAAACAGCAAAATAATTTTATGGTTAATAGTTAGATTTAGTAATTAAAAAACGAGTTTATCTAAATGAATATATTGATTTTAAAGAAAAATATCAATCAATTAAAGTACCTAAAAATAATGCTTTTATCCAAAACTTAATAAAGGTAAAATTACTGATGAAGGGCAAAAAAAATGAATATTAAATGAATATTCAAAATAAAAATTCAATGAATATTTAATATTTTGATCAATCCTAACATCCACTGGTACAGTTTTAACAGGATCTTTTAATGCTACAGTTAGGAACTCTGATTCTTATACTATTTTTATTCTTTGGGATTTCAGGAGTTATTTTGTGAAGTTTGTTAAAAACAGCTATCGAAATATCGAAATCATGGACTGTTAAATCTTTGTTCATATTTTCATCAAGAACAAGAACTTTTTAGGAATAAAATAATATTATCTAAAATTGTACATTTTTTGTTCCTCTCCAGTCATAAAACCAGTTTCAATAATTTGTTTACTGTTTAAGTCTTTGTATCTCATTTGAGTATGAAGTTAAATATATTCCTGAAAACACCTTTAATATCCTTTTTTGGAATGTAATTAATTATTTCTTGTTTATTAATATAATTATGACATGTGTTAGAATACTTGTATATTACGTTTTGAAACATCATTTGATAAGTCAATCTGTAAATATTTGTTCACTATGTGTTTTAAATCTATTGGATCGTTTACATTCACAATTTTTGTATCTTTAAAACCAGTCTAACTTCTAATTACTTTAAAAACAGTAGTTATTTCTTTTGTATTTGTTTAGTTTCATTAACGATTTTTGGAGCTATAATTGATTGAAATCTATGATTTTTGATTCGATCATCTATAGTAAATGGTTTTCTTTTTTCAAAATGTTTTTGATCTATTGCTGACTGAAAACTTTTGATTTTCGATCAAATATCTCGAAATTTTCATATGCTTTCTTAATTCATATTTGGTTCTAATGATTTAAAACCTTTTATTTTTTTAATCATCATTACGTTTATATTAAAAACTGTCCACTTATTTATTCAGAAGATCTTTAAACTCATTATTCGTACACAATAATTTCAATACAAACAAACGAAAATGTCCATAAATTATTTTATCTAAAGTTTATGTTTTCTTGATATTGCAGAATAAATAATTTTTCCCACATAGTTAGTTAGTTGTTTGGGTATTTTTCATATGAATCAAAAACAGATATTGTATCTTAATTTTTTATAATAACAAATCCTGTGAGTTCCAAATTTACCATTTCACATTCTAAGTTTTCTGATTCATTAGGTTATTAATCAATCATAAAAATGCCACGAAAATCACTAATTTTTAATTGTTTAACTGTCTGCCCCTGAGAGCCTACTGTTCAGTGCAGCAGAATGTCATACCTATCGACCTAGGTTCGATTCCCAGCTGGGTCAGAGATTTTCTTCACTTAGGGGCAAGTTGCCAAAGTAGCATCAATTCGAAAGACTTGCTCCAGCTGAATGGTCTATAGGATAGTAGGTCCTAGCCACATGGCACTTCTATTTCCGATTGTTAAACTAATTCTTCTATGTCAAAATTACATAAAGGATTTAAATTTTTTTATTATTTCTTTGAAATGCTTTTACACCTGTGCCTTTCTTTTCCCTTTCCAAATTATATCCTTATTGTTCTTCTAATTATTTATCGCCTCTTTTCCTATTTATAACTTCATTTGTAATTTTGTAATTCCATCAGCAAGTGAACAAAGTGTTCCTAAATAGGGAGATGCAGCTAATAATAATATTAAAAATACACCTTCATGTTTTGTTTCTTTTTTGTAAATTATTATTCAACAATCTTTTTCATTGCAGGAAGAGTCAATGAAACAAGTAAATTTACAACAGTTCTTTTCTCTTTCTTTCTTTTTGGAACATGAGTTGAAAATAGTTCCACACTATTTAATTGTTCAGTATTGACTTTAGGTTGGTTTAGTTTTGCCACTTGATGGCGAAGTATAATAAATCGAAAATTTATTCATTTATATAGAATAAAGAATAAAAAAGAATTTTTGAAACCTCAATCATTCTTATCAACATTTAACCCAATTCCTAATTTTCGTTTTCCATACATAATTCCTGTAAATGCAGATGCAGCAGTTAATATCCTACTGAAGAATCATTTGCATACTTTCTTTCTTTTGCAAAGATTGAATTTTTTTCTCTGCTTCATATCTTTTCACTAATTCCTTGTAATGTCTACAAAAATTATGTTCTTTACTTTCTCATCCAAAGGATTAATTGCTTTATCATTCCTTGGTAATATTTCCTCTAATTGGTTCCTAGACCACAATTCATTTCAATTGATAATTTGTTCATGTTTAACTCATCCTGTTCCATATTTTTCGCATTTCCAAAACATGTGTGGTAAATTATTGAAACATCTGATAAATAAGGAATACTTTTTGGATCGATAATAATAATAAAATCACTAAATTTTTTTGTTAACATTTGAGTGGTTCCAACTTTGTTACTATGGTATTTCTTTATTTCCAGCAAATTCTTCGCCATGAGGTACTGTCACTCAATCAATTAAATCTCTAATGTCATTTACCCAAAAATATGCAATTGATTTTTCTGACAACTTTTTTACTAAACTTTCACCAACATTTTCGTTTCAATCACAGAGATGTCTTTCTGAAAAACTAGGAAAATTATGTTAAACAATTGTTTTTATCAAATAATTATATTTATTTCCTCTATTTGATTTTATTTTGTTTGGAGTACTATCATGATATACAGCATTTGCATCAAATAAAATTCTTGTAGTATTTTGTAAATCAAGAGAATCAAGTTCTGTAGCTAAATCATCTATAGTTATTTGTTTTCAAGTTTTAGTAACCTATCTCATTCTTCATATTCTTGTTCACCAACTTTCTGTTTATCACCATTGAATTCTGTTGGTAACTTTCCAACATATTTAAATCGTGAAACAGGTCTAAATCCAAAGACATACTTCACTATGATTTAAATTCTAAAATTCTTTCACTTATATATATTTTTAACATTTTTGTTTTTTAATTTTCTTTCTTTTTCATAATTCTCTATCAAACTATTTGTTTTTGATTCACTTAATCCACTGTCGAGCTGTGAACATTTCTATTGTTTAATTATTGGAATAACATTAAATTCTTCTGAATTATGTTGATTATACAAAACCATTGGTTTGTCAACTTCTCTATATTCTTCAACTGTTTTTAAAATTTTGTCTTGTAATACTTCAATTCCTTGGTGAACTTTAGCTATTGTTGCAATAACTGGTTATTCTTTTTTCCAATTTTTATATTCTGTTGTAAATTCTTTTACATTTTTATTTTGTATGGATCGTATTTTGCAAACATAATAAACAGTTTTTTTTTCATTTTGTATTCACTGTTTATTTTCTAAAGTTAAATTCAATGTTTATGTTTAATGTTTACATTCAACATTTATGTGTAATGTTTATATTTAATGTTGTTATGTTTAACACTTGATAAATTCGTATAGGAATATGAGTGTAACTTTTGGTTACATTTCAACTTTATATATTATTTATTTTTTAATCTTTTCTCCATTCTTACCTTCATTACTTTTTCTTGTCATATCTATCATTATAAAACAAAATTCATCTTAAACCAAAATTTACAACATATTTCTTTACATTCAGCAAACTTTAAATCACCACTAACAAATTCATGGTAATATGACTGAAATCTTGTATAAAAATATTTTAAAAACTAAAAATTAACTTTACTGTTTTGGTATTTTGGAATATGTATGACTTCAATTTAAAAAACTAATGCCTTATCTCTTCCTTTAGTAAAATATAAAATATTCTCTGACTATAGTTCGATTTTGAACTATGAAATCACCAAAAACTACAAATGAATTACCTTCTCATTCATCTAATGAAATAATTTCATCTTTATTTTCAGTGAAAGCAAATTTTTTTATTAATTTTGACCTCAGTTTTTTAACATCTTTTCAGGAAATTCTTGATACTTGATCTAAACCTTTTGAACAAACATACAAACGATTAATTTTTTCCAGTTTACCCACCCAGGTGCTAAAGCATTATTTGTAGTTGTTGTTGTTGTGGTCTTCAGTCCTGAGACTTTTTTGATGCAGCTCTCCATGATACTCTATCCTGTGCATGCTTCTTCATCTCCCAGTACCAACTGCAACCTACATCCTTCTCAATCTCTCTACGATTTTTACCCTCCACACTGCCCTCCAGGACTAAATTGGTGATCCCTTGATGCCTCAGAACACGTCCTACCAACGGATTCCTTCTTCTAGTCAAGTTGTCCCACAAACTCCTCTTCTCCCCAATTCTATTCAATACCTCCTCATTAGTTATGTGATCTACCCATCTAATCTTCA
Organism: Schistocerca nitens; assembly: GCF_023898315.1. Classification (NCBI taxonomy): domain Eukaryota; kingdom Metazoa; phylum Arthropoda; class Insecta; order Orthoptera; family Acrididae; genus Schistocerca; species Schistocerca nitens. Next base: position 525,672,462 of record NC_064620.1, read on the forward strand.
GCATTCTTCTGTAGCACCACATTTCGAAAGCTCCTATTATCTTCTTGTATAAAGAATTTATCGTCCATGTTTCACTTCCATACAAATACTTTCAGAAACGACTTCCTGACACTTTAATCAATACTCGATGTTAAGAAATTTCTCTTCTCCAGAAACGCTTTCCTTGCCATTGCCAGTCTACATTTTATATCCTCTCTACTTCGACTATTATCGGTTATTTTGCTCTCCGAATAGTAAAACTCCTTTACTACTTTAAGTGTCTCATTTCCTAATCTAATTCCCTCAGCATCACCCGACTTAATTCGACTACATTCCATTATCCTCGTTTTGCTTTTGTTGATTTTCATCTTATATCCTCCTTTCAAGACACTGTCCATTCTGTTCAGCTGCTCTTCCAGGTCCTTTGCTGCTAAAACATAAATATCAATCATTAATGTTGTTTTTCCTCAACAACTTGGAGTGACAAGTGCACATAGTTTACTATCTTTATTTTCCTTTTCTTTTCTGGAATTATTATTTTTGGTTCCCTATCTGTCATTTATTTACATAATTTTTATGTTTTAAAATATTTTAATGCTATTATAATTAAAAATGAAATATTATTTTATTGCCAATAGAACATGCATTTACTTCTTCTTCAACTAATACTCAATTAAATTCTTCTGTTCTGAATGAATTAAATATGGAAGGACGTATTCTTAACAATTGAAAAATTAAAACTTAACATAGTGAAGTTCTTTATCCATTATATTTATTTCGTGGAATTTTTTTAATGATTATAAAGAAATTTTGTCTGAACATTGTTTAACTGTAATTTTTACTTGGAGTTTCAGTAAAGTTCAAGAAGATTTAATTCTTTGTTGGACTACAGAAAACGAAAACTCTACACTTCCATAAAAAAGGTAAAAGTGTGGATGATGTTATGGAAATACGTGTTCCTGTTGTTAAATATGAACCAGTGTATTCATTTGAATTAGGAAAAGAAATAATGAAAAATCCAAAAATTCTAATTTCACTATTCAAACACTGCTGGTTTATAGGAAAAACGAAATTTTGTTGTAGATTTTACTAATTATTAGAATTCTACAGAATAGGTATGCCTTACTTTTTTTTGTTGTTTTCCAAACTAATCGAAAAATTATCATTTACTTGGTTCTTCTTTATTTGATCACATTAAATTACAAAGTATCTATGTCAAAAATGGAAGAAATGAAGTTTTTCCACAATAATTGTGGAATCTTGTACCACCAAGTAACTTCTTTAAAGCATATGTTTATTTTAGTGATTTTGTAAGAATAACACAATTAAATGATGATGTACATGTAAGTCCACTCAGTTTTATTTAAAAGTTTTCTATTAATCTAACTTATATGTCTAGAGGAACAAATGTTTTAACTACCCAGAAAACAACAGTGAAATTATGTGTTTTCTTTAATGAAAATATTCCAAATAATACAATTGCATATGTTATTATTTATGGTAAAGGATTTGACTTATGATTTGCAACATAGAATGCTACCTGAAAATTTCTAATTATTTAAATGAATAAAAAATTTAAAAAAACTAAAGAACTTTTAACTTTGTGTCTTCATTTCCTTTTGAAATATTTTCAGAAAACTATAGAAAGTTAATACTGAAAACTTTAGTTTTTCCAAAATTACACATTCTCCACACACCTTCCAGGCATTTGCTAACCTTTTTAATTTTTCATTCTTTCCATTTTTTCCACATAAATAAAAATGGCAGCATTGAAAATCTGTTAACTGAACTTAAGTATTATACTAATGGTTCTTCAGAAGTGATCACTAAATTATCAGAACTTAAAAAGCACAAATCTTATGTTATTTCAAAAGCTGAATTTATAGTAATTAAGACTTGTATTACTTTTACATGATAAATATAAAATTACTCATCCTCATCGTGATAGTAAAATCATTACAAATGATGATATTAAATTAGGTAAAATTGTCAAATTACAATTTATTTATCATGGTAAAGAAAAACAAATAAACATCATCCAGTTCATGTTATTGAAATTAAAGAAATTAGAACATTTTTATAGATTTCTTTTAGTTAAATAAAAATTTCCTTTACTGTATTTTTCAAAGTTCTTAAATAACTCAACTTTGTAGGCCGTTTTGTTTTTACTGTAACTATGTAGAATTTGGTTGGGGAAAACTGCAAAATTAGTTTTACAGTTTGGAATCTGGAATTTTTACTCGAAAATGCTCTTTGTTCCAGAATCGGCAAGAATATACTACTCCCATATGTTGTTCTGTGCCTTTCAATAAAGTCTCAAAATACTCTGAAGTATATGACTCTTACCATTCATCTGTCAGCAGGGATAAGACTGAAGAAGTGTCCACCACTATCAGGGCACTATCATCTGATGACAGTTTCCTATGGGGTCGTTATTCATTGTATAGGTGGACTGTCAGTTACTGACCTGAGGCAAACAGTACTCATCTGCCTGTATTTAATCACAAATACCCTTGATAGATACCTGTGGCATAAATAATGCCTATTCTGATGCCACCAGAAGAAGTGCATCGGTAGGGCTCTATATCAACTTTCCATGGCATACTCGTAGATCTCACAACTGTATTGTATTATTAAGTATAAACTGAACTTTTGAAGTTAACCCACAGAATACCCACCAGTAAAAATAGTTTGGGTTTGTTATTGCTCTGTTCATTAGAATCGTTTTGCACTGTTCACTCTGCATTTGACACTGTTGAAAACACTTCTACATACTTTTCCAGACATTATTCTAAATTGTAATGTCTTCTCACACCTCACCAGTTTTTTATTGTTATGTTCGTTCATAAGGCTGTTTTAGCTGATAAATGACCTTTGTAGACTGATGTAACTGATTTTATTAACGGTACCAACAGAACCACTTGAATTCGAGAAACTGCATAGCCCATTGAGTGTTTGTTGTTTCATATTATGATAGCGGCCTATTATGGTCAATAATTAATTTTCATAATAGGTAATTTATAATTTTTGTGTATGTACCACATGAGCAAAAATATCCAGATACGTTTTAGTGGACGTTAATATTTAGTATATTTGCCCTTCACCTTTATGACAGCTTGAAGTTCACTGGGAACATTTTCAATGAGGTGGCTGACTGTGTGTAGACAAATAGCAGCCCGTTCCTTTTCAAGAGCTGCACCCATAGAGGACGCTGCAGTTTAGAGTGAAGTCGACATAATTCTTCCCAACAATGTTTCACTGGGTTCAATTTGGAACTAGGTAACTCAGTCCATTTTAAAAATTTTGTTCACAAAGCATTGCCTAGGAGATGCCACGTTTTGTCATGGTATTGTAATGTTCCCACTGTTTCGCTACCAACCGTAGAGGACATGTTGAAGAGGGGATTCTAGCATCTATAAATGCCCAATTCACACTCTGCCTCATTACTGAATACAATAAAATTTCGTTTCCGCCTGCTCTCGCACAAAGGCGTGACATCCCGTTCATAAAACTAGAATGCAGTTGTCCATCATCTATTGCTGTACTCTCAAGCAAACCGATCTCCATTATTTATTCCTCTTTGATCACACTCCTTTATTGTACAACACTGTTGTACAGTGACGTGATTAACACCATTGTACTTCTACTGTGGTAATCTTCTTCACTGGGTATTATTATTCAGCAACACTAATCATGGAGCTTCTCATGGATATTTATACAAATTGAAGCAAACGAAAGGAAGCAATATTTTCATACAATTGAAACTTTCACATAACAACTTCCTTTACAGTTATATTGCTAAATGAACATTTCTTCTGTAACTTAGATTTTACTTGCCTCTTTATCTGAAATGGTGATTTCCCTTTGATTCGCACCAAATGCCTTACTCTCAAAATATTCAGCCAAGCAATGTTTACTTCACAGATACGTGAATCGCCTGTCTTAAAAATGTTTTATTTTTCCCTATGCATGCGGGTAGAGCACTAGAGTCTGGGCCTGGTGCTTGTTCCAGTCTCTCAATGACAGCCCTAGGTTTACTCAATCTTTTTCAAACTGAGTACAGGGATTTCTCCTGGGTGTTAAAAGCGCCCAGGGCAGTTGCATCGCCACTCCCCCAGCCTAAGGTGGATGAAGCCTGAGCTCCATGTGCAGTCACACCAGAAGGCACTTAACAAATTGGTCTCCACAGATCTTATCTTCAGAGCAAGAATTGAAAACATTCCTTCATACATCAGTGGACAAACTGTTACCAGTATTCAAGATTACATAAGAAGAAGTTATTACGGTCGTATTGTCGAGAAAAACAACGAAAGACTGTGTAGTTAACATTTAATACTTTACAGCACATACTTTTTTGAGACCAACATCTAATAACCATTATCACCATTTGAGAGGATTTATACAGATATACATGTTCTACCATTTATTAAAATGCCCTAGTTGTGCTTTAGATGTCATCTGACAAATACCTGGAGTTTTATCCACCTGAAAACAACTGCTTTACCGAAAATGAGCGGTAGTAGTTTAAGTAAACGCAAATATACAGTCTCGAAATAATGTAATCTTCGTATACTTTAATCCCTTGGTTACAAAAATTTGCTAACAGTATTCTGATGTTTTGAAATTTTTCTTGAAACGAAAGGCTGCGCAAAGCTTCACTAATGTAATAAAACATTTTCACTCAAAACATTACAATAAAGAAAAATTAATTTCCTTCTATGAGACACCTGCAATTGGCATCCATGCGTCATCTGAACGAGATGTTAGTTTTGATATAATAGGTCTATGAGCTTTCTGTCCCATCTGTCGCCGTCTATGGTTGTAAAGATAACGTCAGTATTGTACACAGATATTATTTCAGTTGTAATTTAAATACGTAAAATATATAATTGAATGTGTGGTGTGAAACAGGGAGACTGGTGTTTGTTAATGGATATATTACATCTGTGGTGATGGTGCTACAACTATCGCTCTTATTAGTAATCAGTTCTGGACCTGAGACACTGTTTTACTATTCTGGTAGCAAAATAATTGACGATGGCTGAAGTCAAAAAATAAAAAACGCTAATAGATAGTAGCAAGATAAGGGAACTTTGTTCGAATCGAGTATAAATTTAAGTGTTGTGAAGGAATTTGTATGACCTGTAGCCTTGTACAGAAGTGAAACCTAACGATGTGCAGTTCAGGTAAGAAAGAAACAAAAATTTTGGAAATCAGGTGGTACAAAAATATGTTGAAAATTGGGTGGGTACTTTGAAGTATTAATAAGGAATTTCTGCACTGAAGTAGGGGAGAAATTTGTGACAGGTGAGAAATTTGTGACACAGCTTGACTAACAGAAGAGATCGGTTGACAGGACACACCATAGAATATCAAGGAATTGCCAATTCGGCAATTGAGTAAGTGTGGGAAGTAAAATTTGTAGAGGCAGATGAAAATCTGAATACAATAAGCAACTTCAAATGGATGTAGGTTGTAGTATTTGCACAAAGGCGAAGGCACTTGCACAGAATAGACTAGGATGGAGAGGTACATTAAACAAATCTTCGGTCTGAAGACCACAACAGCAACAACAACAACAGTAATAAGTATAGGACAGGCCCTTGGAAATGTCAGGTGCATTGCAGTATACTGGAAATCACTCTTAGGGAATTTTCTGCCGCCGCATATTGAGGTTGTTGATGTTGTTGTGGTCTTCAGTCCAGAGACTGGTTTGCTGTAGCTCTCCATGATACTCTATCCTGTGCAAGCTCCTTCATCTCCCAGTACTTACTGCAACCTACATCCTCCTGAATCTGTTTAGTGTATTCATCTCTTGGTCTCCCTCTACGATTTTTACCTTCCACGCTGCCCTCCAATACTAAATTGGTGATCCCCTGATGCCTCAGAATATGCCCTACCAACGGATCCCTTCGTCTAGTCATGCTGTGCCACAAATTTCTCTTCTCTCCAATTCTATTCAATACCTCCTCATTAGTTATACGATCTACCCTTCTAATCTTCAGCATTCTTCTGTAGCACCACATTTCGAAAGCTTCTATTCTCTTCTTGTCCAAACTATTTATCGTCCATGTTTCACTTCCAAACATGGCTACACTCCATACAAATACTTCCACAAACGACTTCCTGACACTTAAATCTATACTCGATGTTAACAAATTTCTCTTCTTCAGAAACGCTTTCCTTGCCATTGCCAATCTACATTTTATATCCTCTCTACTTCGACCATCATCAGTTATTTTGTTCCCGAAATAGCAAGACTCATTTACGACTTTAAGCCTCTCATTTCCTAATCTAATTCCCTCAGCATCACCTGATTTAATTCGACTACATTCCATTATCCTCGTTTTGTTTTTGTTGATGTTCATCTTATATCCTCCTTTCAAGACACTGTCCATTCCGTTCAGCTGCTCTTCCAGGTCCTTTGCTGTCTCTGACAGAATTACGATGTCATCGGCGAACTTCAAAATTTTATTTCTTCACCATGAATTTTAATTCCTACTCCGAATTTTTCTTTTGTTTCCTTTACTGCTTGCTCAATATACAGATTGAATAACATCAGGGAGAGGCTACAACCCTGTCTCACTCCCTTCCCAACCACTGCTTCCCTTTCATGTCCCTCGACTCTTATAACTGCCATCTGTTTTCTCTACAGATTGTAAATAGCCTTTCGCTCCCTGTATCTTACCCCTGCCTCCTTCATAATTAGAAAGAGAGTATTCCAGTAAACATTGTCAAAAGCTTTCTCTAAGTCTACAAATGCTAGAAACGAAGGTTTGCCTTTCCTTAATCTATTTTCTAAGATAAGTCATAGGGTCAGTGTTGCCTCACGTGTTCCAACATTTCTACGCAATCCAAACTGATCTTCCCCAAGGTCGGCTTCTACCAGTTTTTCCATTCATCTGTAAAGAATTTGTGTTAGTGTTTTGCAGCCGTGGCTTATTAAACTGATAGTTCGGTAATTTTCACATCCGTCAACACCCGCTTTCTTTGGGATTGGAGTTGTTATATTCTTCTTGAAGTCTGAGAGTATTTCGCCTGTCTCATACATCTTGTTCACTAGATGGTAGAGTTTTGTTAGGGCTGGCTCTCCCAAGGCTGTCAGTAGTTCTAATGGAATGTTATCTGCTCCCGAGGCCTTGTTTCGACTTAGGTCTTTCAGTGCTCTGTCAAACTCTTCACGCAGTATAATATCTCCTATTTCATCTTCATCTGTTGAGGTATATACACGAAACTTATGAATGGTTATGTGCTGACTAGGAGAAAGGAAGTGATAACATCCAGGCTAGTACAACGACAACACAGCGTTTTAAAGGCGCAGGATCGGGCTGCACGCTATATTCACCCTGTCTCAGCTCGACTGTGCAGAGAATGGTGTCTGTCTGGGGCGCCATTGGGTGCAGGCGTCACGTCCCTTCACACCTGCTTCTGAATAGAGTCACCTGCCGTCTCAGGCGCGGGCAGGGCGTGTCGGCTGGGTCATATTTACTTTCCACCAGAGTGGCGAGACGCGCGAGTGAAACTTTGAGGGATTTAGATGCAAATTCTGGCCGCCCGGCGCCGAGAAGGCGGCGAGGGGGTTCCCAGCGCCGTGTAGAGGGAGGGAAGTGTGGGCGAGTAGGTTGCTGGGGTGGGGGGCAGCAGAGGGGCAGGCGGTGGTGACGCGGCGTCAGCAGGGACGGGGCGGGCATTATCCCGTCCCGGCGCGCCGCTCAGCGGTTTTTATCCGGGCGCACAGCCACCCGGGCTTCCGGCGTTCACAGACTGGCCTCCTCTACAGTTTCCTGCAGCTCACTGCTGTGTACCAGAGGAAGAGCGGAAACTGCTCCGCCCGTCACAGAGATGGCTCTGATTTCGATGAAAGTTTGCCTTTTGCACTGTCGAGACGCACTGCGCAGTATTGAAAGTCAAGTGTCAACCTGTTTAGAGGAACAGTTTTCTTTATGCAGCTTCTTGAAGTAGTCGTTCCTGTTAGGCCTTCAGAGGGTTCACTGGAACACCACGCACTCGTAAAAGTATTTGGGCTCGATGTTATGCGCGACTATGTGTTTTTGGTGTTCAAAGCATGTTTCTTTACCAGCTCATCAGTTTCTCATCATTCATATTAACACCTCCATGTTAGAGACGTGCATATTGGGTACCTCCTTCCCTCTTTCTCGTTCGAGTGCACCGAACGGGCGCGATTATGATTGATCGGAGGGGGCACTGCGGTCGAATGAGGGCAGGATGTCTGCTCTGTTTGTCTGTAGGCTGGTGTTGCTCCCACCAGGTGGTGGCACTATACTCAGGTCAAGTTAGTAATTCAGAAAACTGATATTCCTACGAGGTAGCGTCTAATAGTGTCAAACCGCGACATCATTACGATCCATAATAGAATAGCTTGCTTTAAGGGGGGTAGGACGTCAAACGGGCCGTCTTGGAGCAGGAGAGACACCACAGGACATTTTAATTCCCACTGTCCATACTTTTACGAATAAATTCATAAAACTTTGTCAGCATGACCAGGAAGGATTCAGGATTCACACTCATAGCAGTGGAAGTTCAAAAACATTAAAAAATAATTTTATTTTACAAGTGAACTTACATAATTGTTTTTACTTACTATTGGCTGCGTTTGTTGCTACAGGTACACGTTTCTTCATAAGTAAGAGAGATTCTTCGATGAATTTTGCACAGCATACAAACCATACTTGCAAGTGTTTGAAACTCTAGAAATTATTTAATTTATGAAAAAATTAATGTGCTGTTAAATTTTCAACTTTGTGTTTAGAAAAAACTCATATTTTATAATTATCTCAATTATTACCACAGTTTTCAATAGATTTGGAAAATTCCAGAGTTTCATACACCTGTAAGTATGGTTTGTATGCTGCGTAAAATTCATCGAATAATCTCTCTTACTTGTGAATAAAAGTATACCTATAGCAACAAATGCAGCCAATGGTAAGTGAAAAAATGTCAACTTTTAAATGTAAAAAAAAATACATTATTTTCTTATATTTTTGAACTTCCACTGCTATGAGTGTAAATCCTGAATCCTTCTTGGTCATGCTGACAAAGTTTTATGAATTTATTCGTAAAAGTATAGACAGTGGAAATTAAAATGTCCTCTGGTACCTCTCCTGCTCCAAATCGTCCTGTTTGACGTCCTACCCCCCGTAAACAATCACGAAAATTTGGAAACAGTTCAATGTTTCACATGAAAAATAAGTAACTATCAAATTTTGTAATCATGCGCGGTCTCGGAATGAAGAATAACATTGCTGTTGTTTGTAATAGCAACTGTTTTATTGATTCAAATTTACATATATACCTAATCCATACATATTATAAAAATGTATTATGTACATATGCATGTATGTATCTATGTTTCCCATCTCCTTGGCTAATTCCAAACTAAGTTGGTACTCATTGACACGTGGTACTTACTGGAATTAAGGAAAACGTGGAAGGGAGGACATAGCAATATAACTTTATTTTTACACAACCTGTTTATTTAACAATATATAAACTGTGTATTACAAATAATTTAAGCATTTAACCATAAAAATTTCTTTAAAAATGAACAAATTTGCAAAATTCTTTTGACCTTCAACCTTAAGCTGAATAAGCCGGCCGGGGTGGCCGAGCGGCTCTAGGCGCTACAGTCTGGAACTGCTCGACCGCTACGGTCGCAGGTTCGAATCCTGCCTCGGGCATGGGTGTGTGTGTGATGTCCTTAGGTTAGTTAGGTTTAAGTAGTTCTAAGTTCTAGAGGACTGATGACCTCAGAAGTTAAGTCCCATAGTGCTCAGAGCCATTTGAACCATTTGAACCTTAAGCTGAATAACCTTTTAATCTTTGCAAAAGAAATCTGAAGTGCTGTATTGCAAAACAGCAAACAATATGACCTGCAGCCCGCCCGGTTATCGGGTGAAACAGCGGTGTTGAGTACCGCGCTGGACAATCTATCTTATTAATGCCGTTCTGCAAAACATGATAACTATACAGGGTAAGTCACCTAACGTTACCGCTGGATATATTTCGTAAACCACATCAAATACTGACGAACCGATTCCACAGACCGAACGTGAGGAGAGGGGCTAGTGTAATTGTTTAATACAAACCATACAAAAATGCACGGAAGTATGTTTCTTAACACAAACCTACGTTTTTTTAGATGGAACCACGTTACTTTTGTTAGCACATCTGAACATATAAACAAATACGTAATCAGTGCCGTTTGTTGCATTGTAAAATGTTAATTACATCCGGAGATATTGTAACCTAAAGTTGACGCTTGAGTACCAATCCTCCGGTGTTCGACCGTGTGTATCGGAGAGCACTGCAACATACATCGCGTTTCTACAGAGTGATCGGCCAACGTTGCTCGAAAATGTCCCACTGAAAACGCGTCGACGTATGTGGTATCAGCATGATGGTGCACCTGCACATTCCGCAATTAACACTAGGCTGACCCTTGACAGCCCGCATCTCGTGGTCGTGCGGTAGCGTTCTCGCTTCCCACGCCCGGGTTCCCGGGTACGATTCACGGCGGGGTCAGGGATTTTCTCTGCCCCGTGATGGCTGGATGTTGTGTGCTGTCCTTAGGTTAGTTGGGTTTAAGTAGTTCTAAGTTCTAGGGACTGATGACCATAGATGTTAAGTCCCATAGTGCTCAGCGCCATTTGAACCATTTTGACCCTTGACAGGATGTTCGACGGGCGTTTCATAGGACGTCGAGGACGCATAAATTGGCCAGCCCGTTCTCCTGATCTTACACCTCTGGACTTCTTTATGTTGGGTACGTTAAAGGAGAATGTGTACCGTGATGTGCCTACAACCCCAGAGGATATGAAACAACGTATTGTGGCAGCCTGCGGCGACATTACACCAGGTGTACTGCGGCGTGTACGACATTCATTACGCCAGAGATTGCAATTGTGTGCAGCAAATGATGGCCACCACATTGAACACCTATTGGCCTGACATGTCGGGACACACTCTATTCCACTCCGTAATTGAAAACGGAAACCACGTGTGTACGTGTACCTCACCCCTCATGGTAATGTACATGTGCGTCAGTGAAAAAGTCCAATAAAAGGGTGTTAGCATGTGGACGTAATGTGCTGTTCCAGTCTCTTCTGTACCTAAGGTCCATCACCGTACCCTTTGGATCCCTACGTAATTTGGTGCTCTCCGATACACACGATCGAACAGCGGAGGAGTGGTACTCAAGCGTCAACTTTAGGTTACAATATCTCCGGGTGTAATTAACGTTTTACAATGCAACACACGGTAATGATTACGTATTTGTTTATATGTTCAGATGTGCTAACAAAACTAACGGGGTTCCATTTAAAAAAACGTAGGCTTGTGTTAAAAAACATACTTCCGTGCATTTTTGTATGGTTTGTATTAAACAATTACACTAGCCCCTCTGCTCACGTTCGGTCTGTGGAATCGGTTCGTCAGTATTTGATATGGTTTACGAAATATATCCAGCGGTAACGTTAGGTGACTCACCCTGTATAAGCACCATTGATGACAAGAGTGATTTAAATACTCGAGACAGATGACTTAACTTTAAATTTGAAAGCTGTATGTCGAAAGATTCCGGGTTAAGATGCGCACCTGCGCTTAAAGGTTAAACAGATTAGCAAATTACACTATGTGATCAAAAGTATCCGGACACCTGGCTGAAAATGACTTACAAGTTCGTGGCGCCCTCCATCTGTAATGGTGGAATTCAATATGGTGTTGGTCCACCCTTAGCCTTGATGACAGCTTCCACTCTCGTAGCATACGTTCAGTCAGGTGCTGGAAGGTTTCTTGGGGAATGACAGCCCTTGTCTCACGGATTGCTGCACTGAGGAGGGGTATCGACGTCGGTCGGTGAGACCTGGCACGAAGTCGGCGTTCCAAAACAAAAGGTGTTCAATAGGATTCAGGGCAGGACTCTGTTCAAAAATGGTTCAAATGGCTCTGAGCACTACGGGACTTAACTTCTAAGGTCATCAGTCCCCTAGAACTTAGAACTACTTAACTAACCTAAGGACAGCACACACATCCATGCCCGGGGCAGGATTCGAACCTGCGACCGTAGCGGTCGCGCGGTTCCAGACTGTAGCGCCTACAATTGCTCGGCCATCCCGGCCGACCAGGGCTCTGTGCTGGCGAGTCCATTACAGGATGTTATTGTCGTGTAACCACTCCGCCACATACCATGGGTTATGAACAGGTGTTCGATCGTGTTGAAAGCTGCAATCGCCATCCCCGAATTGCTCTTTTACAGTGGGAAGCAAGTAGCTGATTAAAACATCAAAGGAGGCCTGTGCTGTGATAGTGCAACGCAAAACAAGTGGTGGAAACCCCCTCCATGAAAAACACGACTACACCACAGCACCACCGCCTCCAAATTTTACTGTTGCCACTACACACACTGGCAGATGACGTTCACCGGGCATTTACCATACCCACACCCTGCCATCGGATCGCCGCATTGTGTACCGTGATTCGTCACTCCACACAACGTATTTCCACTGTTCAATCGTGCAATGTTTACGCTCCTTACAGAAAACGAGGCGTCGTTTGGCATTTACTGGCATGATGTGTGGCTTATGAGCAGCCGCTCGACAATGAAATGCAAGTTTTGTCATCTCCTGCGTAACTCTCACAGTTTTGCAGTGGATCCTGATGCGGTTTGGAATTATTGTGTTATGGTCTGACTATATCTCTGCATATTATACACATTACGACCCTCTTGAACTGCCGATGAGCCGGGCGCTGGTGGCCGAGCGGTTGTAGGCGCTACAGTCTGGAACCGCGCGACCGCTACGGTCGCAGGTTCGAATCCTGCCTCGGGCATGGATGTGTGTGTTGTCCTTAGGTTAGTTAGGTTTAAGTAGTTCTAGGGGACTTATGACCTCAGCAGTTGAGTCCCATAGTGCTCAGAGCCATTTTTGAACTGCCGATGGTCTCTGTCAGTCAACAGTCGAGGTCGGCCTTTACGCTTTTGTGCTGTACGTGTCCCTTCACGTTTCCACTTCACTATCACATCGGGAACAGTGGAACTAGGGATGTTTAGGAGTGTGGAAATCTCGCGTACAGCCGTATGACATAAGTGACAGCCAATCACCTGACCACGTTTGAAGTCCGTGAGTTCTGCGGAGCGTCCCATTCTGCTCTCTCACGATGTCTAATGACTACTGAGGTCGCTGATACGGAGTACCTGGCAGTAGGTGGCAGCATAATGCACCTAATATGAAAAACGTATGTTTTGGGGGATGTCAGGATACTTTTGATCACCTATTGTATATGCCAAGCAACCAACCTCTTAATTTCAATCGGCAATCAACGTGGGACTGGATCCCAACCGATCCGCTATGACAGTTTTATTTTGACTAAAGCCCTGGCGACAGTTGGCCGTTAATATTTTCAAAGTTAAATTGATTGTCAGTTATTAAGACCGCTCTGAAGGAACGTCGTAAAACATTACAAGTGAACTCACTCGGTGGAACCACAAAATAAAGCTAAAATACACCAATAATGACCCGGTCTTTCAAACACAGAAACGAACAGCTTAGTACAACAGGTTTTTCAGATTATGACTAATGACTGAGAAATAGAATTACAATCAAAGAAGTGAACCGGTTAACAGCTAAATCTAACCACAAGGTCCCTCTTTGCTTAATGGCAACCTGTGCCTTAGTACAATTGTTCCCGGCTGTATTTACGACCAAGAGCTGATTAATGAGAACATTAATGATCGGGTACAAACCAGAAAAGAAAGGCAATATAATAGTGGGCGAAATTTTCAAACGACAACTAATGTTAGGTACAATAGTACTGCCTATATTTGCGAGCAAAGAGCCGACCGAGTAAAATTCTGAGGGTCGGGTACAAACCAACAATAAGGAGGGCAGGGAGACAATGAAACAAATCACCACGAGGATTACAGAATATTACTCCCCTTTATCAGCATTCAGTTCCATGAATCCACGGTGCGGTGCTCCGACACGAATGTTGCCACCCAACCAACGGGATGTCGGCCTGCTGCTTGTAGGCGACGCTGACCGGGTGAAGTACTCCGGTATCTTCGCTCTGCGCAGGTCCCCTTGCGCAGCTGGTTACTTCGGCCGCTCGGACCTCGTGACCACCTTTTGTCACCCCCTCTATGCATCTCCTCCTCCTAAGTCCACCTCCTCACTTCCTCTCTCTCTTCCTCCTCCTTCTCCATCTCCTCTTCCTCCCTCTCTCTGTCCATCTCTTCATCAATTTCCTCTCTCTCTCCATCTTCTCTTTCTCCCTCCTTCTGTCATCTCCTAATCCCCTCACTATCTGTCTCCTCTTCTTCCTCTGTCGATCTAGTCCTTCGTTTCTCTGTCCAACTCATTCTCTGCCCTAAGCTGACTCCTCCTACCCCGCACCCCCAAATCTGTGTCCATCTCTTCCTTCCTCCTCTCTGCCCAGCTTCTCCTCCTCAACTTATTTCTCCAAGTTATCACTCCGAGCCCAATAACAGGTTGATTGTTTTTACCCTCACAGTATTTATTTCCAGATAGTAAGTAATATGTATGTGCCGTGGCGCCACTGAGATAGTAGACTGTTGTGTCTGGCGCCAGTGGCTCATTTGTAGTATCGACTATCCCTCTTCTGGCCCAATTGCCAGTATCTATGAGGAAGAGTTGGTGTCGGTGGGCTGTGTCCTTAGAAGGTCTGAATATAGAGTTGGGAAGGAGGACAGAGAGGGGGGAGGAGCAGATGGACGAGAAATAGGGCAGGAGGTGATGGACAGAGGGGGAAAGAGAAGAAGGAGTAACAGAAGATAGGAAGAAATACATACCTGGGCAACACTTGGTACTCAGATAGTATACCTCACTAATATACGCAACGAATTATAGTCTAACACGATTATTCTCTGGTAGCGATGTAACTGCAGTGAAATTTTAGGATTTCTTCTACTCGTTTAGGATCAGGTCTGCGTTGTCTGTCCGAGATAAAGTTTTCTGTCGACTGAAATTTCATTCACTAGTCACATTTGAGGCTGGAACACGATATGTTATTCTCGGTAAATTAAATAGAGTGGGAAAGAGACCACTGTGACGCTTCCACCTCTTAAAGGGATTCTCGTCGACACCATCCATTTGGGTTAAATATAAGTCAACATCATCTGTAGTTTGAATGTGATGTAGCGCACAGAGAGTCACTCCAAAGATAGGGACTTGATTTTCTTGGCTGGTGAGTGCGGCTGACATTTTCTTGGCGGCCCTAAATAAAATTTATAGGTGTCTCAAAAGCAGCATAAGATATTACTGTCACACCATAATTTCAACCTAGATTACATGAAAAAAAAACTCCTTCCGAATATGCCTTGGAAGGCCCAACGGTACCGACCGGCCTCCGTGTCATCCTCAGAACATATGCGTCACTGGATGCGGATAAGGAGGTGCATATGGTCAGCACACCGCTCTCCCGGCCGTATCTCAGTTTCCGAGACTGGAGCCGCTGCTTCTCAATCAAGTAGCTCCTCAGTTTGCCACACAAGGTCTGAGTGCACCCCGGCAGACTGGATGGTCACCCATCCAAGTGCTAGCCCAGCCCGACAGCGCTTAACTTCGGTGTTCTGACGGCAACCGGTGTTACCACTGCGGCAAGGCCGCTGGCCGAAATTTCTTCATAGTATTCGGTTATTTGTGATGCGACGAGATAAGTTACTCTGGCAGTGTGGGCGGAATTTAAATGAAACCGTTCTTTGCTCATGATTTATACGTAGAAAAGTCTCATTGTCCAGCAGGGTGACTGCGCCCACTTCAACGAAGATGGTTGGATAACAAAGGCGGAGAAGAACAGTTTGGAGTTCTTGTCATACACCGCGAGTCGAGAAAGCACGTAACAGATTGTTGTTTCTGTAGGACAAACTTCACAGAAATGTACTACAAAACTCGTTTATTTGTTACGTACTTACACGTTTCCTCTGCTTACAAACCAATTCCGCATGTTTCCGTTACTTGCCGAATACCAGCAGCAACTGCAGTATACACCTTGGTGAAGACACGAAAGAGGACAGTGAACTTTCTCCTCCTTCCAACAACTCAAAATCTGACTACCAGTTAGATGAAGATAAGCATCTGATAAATAATACTGAACTACCTCAGGTCTGAAGTGATTTTGCAATGACATGAGACAAAACAGACCAGCTCGGTTCACGTCTTACATGAATTCATTTACTTCCGTGAAGTACAAAGACTTAAAATAATTGGTACATACACAAAGAATTTGTGTAGTGCTTTGTAATGAGTGACACTTTTTGCGGCAGAACGGATATCCCTTTAATTAACGCACACACTACTAGTTTCCTTTAATGAAACACAAATTATATTTTCCATCTCCACATCGTGTATGGATGTAGTGAAAAGTGATCTCGTGAGTTAAGATTAACATGTAGGTTGACCAGTAATCTCAGGAAGCAGCGTAAGCACGAAGATTCCACATGAGTACAACTCATAAACATATTCGATATCCCAAGTTTCAGTTTGTTAATACAGCATTGTATTTCGGTACAGAAAGTTAATAGCAGACAACAGAGTATAGACGGAAGGTGAAATGTAAATCACGTAACGTTATCTGTGATTCATCATTTCACAAGCGTAAAAAAATCAATATTAGATATACCATACAGATTGTTCTGTCGACGGTAACACGTCCAAATTGTGGCAGAAAATGACTGCTTTTGGTGACAGTATCTTTAATGTAATATCATTGTTAGGAAAACCTTCTTTATGCACACTGTGGTCTATGTGTCCTGATCACGAACCACAAAGTAATGGTTGTCCATTGATCGTGACTGGGGCAAATATCTCACGAAATAAGTGTTAAACGAAAAAACTACAAAGAACGAAACTTATATTGCTTGAAGGGGGAAACCAGATGGCGCTATGGTTGGCCCGCTAGATGGCACTGCCATAGGTCAAACGGATATCAACTGCGTTTTTTAAAATAGGAACCCCCAATTTTTATTACAGATTCGTGTAGTACGTAAGGAAATATGAACGTTTTAGTTGGCCCCACTTTTTTCGCTTTGTGACAGATGGCGCTGTAATAGTCACAAACATATGGCTCACAATTTTAGACGAACAATTGGTAACAGTTAGGTTTTTTAAATTAAAATACAGAACGTAGGTACGTTTGAACATTTTATTTCGGTTGTTCCAATGTGATACATGTACCTTTGTGAACTTATCATTTCTGAGAACGCATGCTGTTACAGCGTGATTACCTGTAGATACCACATTAATGCAATAAATGCTCAAAATGATGTCCGTCAACCTCAATCCATTTGGCAATACGGGTAACGACATTCCTCTCAACAGCGAGTAGTGCGCCTTCCGTAATGTTCGCACATGCATTGACAATGCACTGACGCATGTTGTCAGGCTTGTCGGTGGATCGCGATAGCAAATATCCTTAAACTTTCACCACAGAAAGAAATCCGGAGACGTCAGATCCGGTGAACGTGCGGGCCATGGTATGGTGCTCCGACGACCAATCCACCTGTCGTGAAATATGCCATTCAGTACCGCTTCAACAGCACGCGAGCTATGTGCTGGACATCCATCATGTTGGAAATATATCGCCATTCTGTCATGCAGTGAAACATCTTGTATTATTCTCGGCACAAAATTACTTAGTAAATCGGCATACATTGCACCTTTTAGCTTGCCATCGATAAAATGGAGGCCAATTATCCTTCCTCCCATAATGCCGCAGCATACATTAACCCGCTAAGGTCGCTGATGTTCCACTTGTTGCAGCCATCGTGGATTTTCCGTTGCCCAATAATGCATATTATGCCGGTTTACGTTACCGCTGATGGTGAATAAAGCTTCGTCGCTAAATAGAACGGGTGCAAAAAAATCTGTCATCGTCCCGTAATTTCTCATGTGCCCTGTGGCAGATCTGTACACTACGTTCAAAGTCGTTGTCATGCAATTCCTGGTGCATAGAAATGTGGTACGGGTGCAATCGACGTTGATGTAGCATTCTCAACACCGATTCTCGCGCAATTTGTGTGCTACTGACGTGCGGATTAGCCGCGACAGCAGCTAAAACACCTACCTGGGCATCATCATTTGTTGCAGGTCGTGAATGACGTTTCACACGTGGCTGAACACTTCCTGTTTCCTTAAATAACGTTAACTACCCGACGAACGGTCCGGAAACTTGGAAGATGTCGTCCAGAATAACGAGCAGCATACATAGCACACGCCCGTTGGGCATTTTGAACACAATAGCCGGCCGACCGGGGTGGCCAAGCGGTTCTAGGCGCTACAGTCTGGAACCGTGCGACCACTACGGTCGCAGGTTCGAATCCTGCCTCGGCATGGGTGTGTGTGATGTCCTTAGGTTAGTTAGGTTTACGTAGTTCTAAGTTCTAAGGGACTGATGACCTCTGAAGGTAAGTCCCCTAGTGCTCAGAGCCATTTGACCCATCACAACAGCCATACATCAACACGATATCGGCCTATTCCGCAATTGGTAAACGGTCCATTTTAACACGGGTAATGTATCACGAAGCAAATACCGTCCGCACTGGCGAGATGTTGAGTGATACCACGAACTTTGCGACTATTACAGCGCCATCTATCACTAGGCGAAAAAAGTGGCCCAACTAAAACATTAATATTTCTTTACGTACTACACGAACATGTAATAAAAAGTGGGGGTTCCTATTTTAAAAAACGCAGTTGACATCCGTTTGACCTATGGCAGCGCAATCTAGCGGGCCAGCCATCGCGCCATCTGGTTTCCCCTTAAAGTTAGACGAGTTTCGTTCTTTGTATTTTTTTCGTTTGATGCTTGTTTCGTGAGATATTTGGCCCGGTCACTATCAATGGACCACCCTATATATATATATATATATATATATATATATATATATATATATATATATATATATATATAGAGAGAGAGAGAGAGAGAGAGAGAGATGTGTATAACAAATTTCCAAGTTCAGATTTAAGCCAGTATCAAGAGGCTTTAATTTGGTTTAATTTGGCCTCCCAAATTTGTTATTTATGGTGTTTATAAGCTGTTATTGGTACAAAGGCTGACGTTCATAAAATGAAAACTCTTATCTAATCTACCATTCATTGACATATCTCAACAGGTATGATAATTGTCGACAAGAAAATACCTCACTAAAATTTGGCTCTGGTGACTATTCCGCACATGTTTCTCACAAGCGGATTCGTCTTTAAGTTACATATTCATATTTGTCACGAATTTTTCTGCTGTATACCTAATAATATGGTCTTCTTCCACATTTTTTCGAGCCATTACCACAATTATTATTGGAACAAATGCAATATATTTTTTATGGCGCTGACGAAATGCAAATAAGTTTACAATTGTCCAGTGCTCTTGCGCTTGCAGCTTAATGACGCTTAAATGTCCGAATAATTAACCACAGATCCATTATTGTAGCTCTGTCGGATTCTGTCCATACAGGCACTTTTAAATTCTTCAGCTCTGTTGTTTGTTTCCATTATTTGCTTATAATATAAACACAATTACCTTACAGTTAGATTTAGAATGGATACAGGCATCTAACAATTCATTAGTTTCTTCTAAAGATTGTAACTGCTGTGATAATAATTCTGATAAACGTTTTCTGATATACAGTTAACATTACTTCGTAGCACATCTGATGGTATTTTTTGCTGTGAAGGTGGGTATTTACTTTAACTTGTAGTTTCTTCAGTGAAAAGTAAAGTAGTATGGCACTGTTGGGAGACCCCGAGGCGTGGGTTCACCAGCCGGGTCGTAAAGGGTATTCTTTAGACGCGAACAATAATAGCTCCTTTTCTTGCGGATATATCGGGTGATTATAATTAAACTCACGGTGTTCTGTGTGCTGCAGTGCCGGCTGTATACACTGCAGGACGCTGAAACATCGTAGGTACGTTCATTAATCGCTTCATTAATCGCTCATGGAAAATGGAAAAAATAATAGTTCCACTTCCTGCCACCAGCTGAAAATTTGTAAGCAGCTAGAATGTGAATTTTGAGAATGAAAACACGCTTCAGATAAGCTTTATTCTTTCTGTTACCTATGCAATTGGCGAATTTCAACCTCAGTTACTTCCAAGAACATGTAATAAGTTCAAAAATGGTGACATTGGTTTATACATCAATTGTCTACAGGCTCTTACGTATAAGTATACTTTATAACCCAAGCTTCTACCTTCATTTTACATTATAATATATCACTGGTACATGTTGGCAGGCATATACAGGGTGTTTCAAAAATGACCGGTATATTTGAAACGGCAATACAAACTAAACGAGCAGCGATAGAAATACACCGTTTGTTGCAATATGCTTGGGACAACAGTACATTTTCAGGCAGACAAAATTTCGAAATTACAGTAGTTACAATTGTCAACAACGGATGGCGCTGCGGTCTGGGAAACTCTATAGTACGATATTTTCTACATATCCCCCATGGGTAGCAATAATATGGCGTAGTCTCTCAATGAAATTACCCGAAACCTTTGACAACGTGTCTGGCGGAATGGCTTCACATGCAGATGAGATGTACTGCTTCAGCTGTTCAATTGTTTCTGGATTCTGGCGGTACACCTGGTCTTTCAAGTGTCCCCACAGAAAGACGCCACAGGGGTTCATGTCTGGCGAATAGGGAGGCCAATCCACGCCGCCTCCTGTATGTTTCGGATAGCCCAAAGCAATCACACGATCATCGAAATATTCATTCAGGAAATTAAAGACGTCGGCCGTGCGATGTGGCCGGGCACCATCTTGCATAAACCACGAGGTGTTCGCAGTGTCGTCTAAGGCAGTTTGTACCGCCACAAATTCACGAAGAATGTCCAGATAGCGTGATGCAGTAATCGTTTCGGATCTGAAAAATGGGCCAATGATTCCTTTGGAAGAAATGGCGGCTCAGACCAGTACTTTTT
This sequence comes from Schistocerca nitens, assembly GCF_023898315.1. NCBI lineage: Eukaryota > Metazoa > Arthropoda > Insecta > Orthoptera > Acrididae > Schistocerca > Schistocerca nitens. The sequence goes on from NC_064620.1 coordinate 525,693,401, forward strand.
GAGGATGCAGGGACGATGGGACTGCAACATGGGGCTTTTCGGTTCCCCATATGCGCCAGTTCTGTTTATTGACGAAGCCATCCAGGTAAAAATAAGCTTCGTCAGTAAACCAAATGCTGCCCACATGCATATCGCCGTCATCAATCCTGTGCACTACATCGTTAGCGAATGTCTCTCGTGCAGCAATGGTAGCGGCGCTGAGGGGTTGCCGCGTTTGAATTTTGTATGGATAGAGGTGTAAACTCTGGCGCATGAGACGATACGTGGACGTTGGCGTCATTTGGACCGCAGCTGCAACACGGCGAACGGAAACCCGAGGCCGCTGTTGGATCACCTGCTGCACTAGCTGCGCGTTGCCATCTGTGGTTGCCGTACGCGGTCGCCCTACCTTTCCAGCACGTTCATCCATCACGTTCCCAGTCCGTTGAAATTTTTCAAACAGATCCTTTATTGTATCGCTTTTCGGTCCTTTGGTTACATTAAACCTCCGTTGAAAACTTCGTCTTGTTGCAACAACACTGTGTTGTAGGCGGTGGAATTCCAACACTGTCCACAGCACACTTGCACATTGTGAACAGCACACGCGTACAGCAGAAAGACGACGTACAGAATGGCGGACCCACAGACTGCGTTGTAGTCTATATCTTTCACATCACTTGCAGCGCCATCTGTTGTTGAAAATTGTAACTACTGTAATTTCGAAAGTTTGTCCGCCTGAAAATGTACTGTTGTCCCAAGCATATTGCAACAAACGGTGTATTTCTATCGCTGCTCGTTTAGTTTTTATTGCCGTTTCAAATATACCGGTCATTTTTGAAACACCCTGTATCTTACTTCTGTGCTTAAATGGCACAAAAACAATACGCTATTGTACATGATTACGTCTACTAGCCAACACAATTAGTAAATATCATCTTGTAGTATAGTCACGGATGTTATGATACAAGCAAAGGTGTTTATAACCTATCTGTAGATGGTCGGAAACATTAGAGAAACTACTGGTGCCATATTTATCGTCATATTATGTTCAATCTTCTCAGATGCTTTATCTTATTGCAAGTAATGGATCTAAGCACATACATCATCTGTCATACCACATGCAACATTAGAAATTGCAATACATAGTTCAGACTGTAAAAGACTATGTCAGGCCTTTTAATGAGTTGTGCCTGTCATAACAATTCTGACGTAGTAACAAATGCTTCATATGGTACATAAGACTCAGTAACAGGTTATATATACACTGCGAGAAGCAGGCATTAAGAAGTGTTCTGTGGACACTTTAATTCTAAAGAGTCTGAATTTGGCTTGATCACGCATTCAATCCCGCCTATCTAACTATTATGATAACTGAAGCACAAGGATAAATAAATGCTGAAACAGTTAGTGAAGTGACCCTATACATGCTAGTTACCAAGAGTTACACACAAGTGATAATTTAATTAAATTATAAAGTAATTAGCTTCCTTAGTAGCAATTAATCAATATAGGGGGAAATTGCACTGTTAATTGACTACTGAAAGAAAAACAGTTTAAGTACAATAGAGTCATTTATTGAGTTAATGACATGGAAAAACATACTGTACATTACAATAAATCCTCATATCAAGGACACAACGTTTGTAATATTGAATAAGAAGCTGGCCACATACTTGAAGGAGCTCATACTCTCAGATAATGAGAACAATGATAAACCACTTGAGTCTGCATATTAAATGCTACACGCCAACTACCTATAAGTATGTCGATTGGTAGTGAGAACTCCAATTAGAAAAAAAAAACACAAAATTTGGATGGTATTGGCGAGACCAAGAACACATGTTGCTGAGGACTTCAGTGCAAAAACGTTTAGCCCCTACAACGTTGGAGCAGCCAGGATACTTTACTACAAATGTCTTTAGCAGTGAGAAGTCGGCAAACAGGAAACACGTGGTGCAATGCTGAGATGTGCGCTACTGACCCTTGTAGTATGCTCCATCCACAAGGAAGAACCCGACATGAATCACACCTGTCAGGGTGACCGAGACAGTGCACTTACTATCTCGTGATAAAGTGTCTCCAGGAGGAGACCTAGAGGAATAAGCCTGACACGAAATCTTGCACCTGGACAGTAGCAGGGCTAGATCCAGAATGACCTCCGTGATGGGTACTGCGCTCACACTTTCTCAATAGAGGCATTCACGACCCCCACCACTGTCAAAACATCCCAATCGACGACACCCGCGGGAACATGCGCCAATCGTAAGATTCAAGATGCAGTGGAAAAGTTTACTAAACTGGAGAGCAACATATAACCATCCAGTGGAGTCTCGTCCCGCCAGTTTCAGTATGAGTCTCTTTGTCGCCACAGAGCTTCATCGTGAGCTGCCCAATCGATTTCCGGCATCTATGCTGACTTGGGAAAATAGTCCCACCCACTGCTACACACATAAGACCAAAATTTCACCGAACTGCCGACGCCAGAGACTCGAACCCAGTGGGTTGTCTAGCGTCCGCTTCTGGAAAGACCGAAATATATTACTCGCTGGTGGTGTCAGCCAAGTTAGGCTGAAATGTCAGACTGTGGTAAGGTGAACACAGCAGAGCCAGGTTATTACCTTCCCAGTTTCTTCACAGTGTCTACAATAGGTCGCAATGCGGCTCTGGTCGATCACGCAGAGTGACAGAACAACTGCTATGGTCCACCGACCCTGAAAAATTCGGAGGAAGGCTGCCCGAGAGTCAGTCCATCTCTACCTTCACTTGCCTTTGTAGGTATCCTCGCACTGCTTTAGACCACCCAAATGAAGCTAATGGTATCACAAATAAAACGTATAGAGTCCCACATCACCGATGATTGCAGTTCTCAACACACAGCATTACCCAGAATGAACTTATTTGGCGTTCTCCCATAGAGACATACAAAATGATGATAACGATAGCAAAAACGAGAGGTTGAGGTCAGAAAAATCTTGCAAAAGTCATATCAGCCCTTAATACTATACGATATTTTTCTACTTCGTCTTTTGCACAGTATTATAAAAATGGTCAAACGTGTGGGAAATCTTATGGGACTTAATTGCTAAGGTCGTCAGTCCCTAAGCTTACACACTACTTAACCTAAATCATCCTAAGGACAAACACACACACCCATGCCCGAGGGAGGACTCGAACCTCCGCCGGGACCAGCCGCACAGTTCATGACTGCAGCGCCTAAGACCGCTCGGCTAATCCCGCGCGGCACAGTATTATAATAAAACTAGAAAAACGTAGTTTACACCATGTCAGTATATTCATTTCACAACATATTCCGTTATAGTGGTTTGAAGTTACTGGTGTGATGTGGAGGAGAAGGGGCCAAATACACTACCTAATATGAAATGGTCTCATTTAGAGGTCATCCTTGTAGGCCTTATAGCACTAACCGATTCATAGCTCACGCATCATGTGTCACATCACATGTACACATGTGATATTCATTATTATGTTGACGCCACCAGTAAATATGGCAGACATTCTCATGTGGTATATTAGTCATACTAAAAACTAAAATCTCCATTAGTAAATTATTAAGAGGAGGAACAGAATGATTTAAATTTATATAAATATTTATACTTAATACACTAAATTGAAGTTCCAGTAATTGTAAATTCCTTAGATATCCAAAATCCTTATAGACAAGCCAGCTGGAGGAACAAAGGAGGGGGTGTTCCAGAAGGATGAATATTGTGACGAGCCAGTTGCTCGGCCACCATTGACCAGACGTTTCCAATTGGTGAGAGATCTGGAGAATGTGCTGGCCAGGGCAGCAATCGAAAATTTTCTGTATCCATAAAGGCCCGTACAGGACCTGCAACATGCGGTCGTGCATTATCCTGCTGAAATGTAGGGTTTTCAGGGATCGAATGAAGAGTAGAGCCACGGGTCGTAACACATCTGAAATGTAACGTCCACTGTTCAAAGTGGAGGTGACCGAGACGTGTAACCAATGGCACCCCATACCATCACGCCGTTGAGCCGGCCGGTGTGGCCGTGCGGTTCTAGGCGCTTCAGTCTGGAACCGCGTGACCGCTACGGTCGCAGGTTCGAATTCTGCCTCGGGCATGGGTGTGTGTGATGTCCTTAGGTTAGCTAGGTTTAAGTAGTTCTCAGTCTAGGGCACTGATAACCTCCCATAATGCTTAGAGCAATTTGAAGCATTCTGAACAAAATTGCTTGAGCCGTTACAGAGGTGGACCCGTAATTCGAATGGCTAGTGATAAAATGTTTCAAGCTCAGATAGACGGACTGTGAGAAAATCGGAAAAGAAGAGAATCGAAGCTTTTGAGGTGTGGTTCTGCTGAAGAATGTTGAAAACTAGGTGGTCTGATAAGGTAAGGAACGAGGAGATTCTCTGGATAATCGACGAGGAAAGGAATATACGGTAAACACTGACAAGAAGAAGGGACAGGATGGTAGGGCATCTATTAACACATCACAGAATAACTTACATGTTATTAGAGGCCTCGGGCATGGATGAGTGTGATGTCCTTAGGTTAGTTAGGTTTAAGTAGTTCTAAGTTCTAGAGGACTGATGACCTCAGAAGTTAAGTCCCATAGTGCTCAGAGCCATTAGGACCATTTTGTTATTAGAGGGAGCTGTGGAGAGTATAAACTGGGAGATTGCGATACATCCACCAAATAACTGAAGACTTCGGCTGCAAGTGCTACTGTGAGATGATAAGGTTAGCACAGGAGAGGAAATCGTGGCAGGCCGCATCAGACCAGTCAGAAGTCTGGCGACACAGAAAAGAGAGAGAGACTCTTTCTGCAGCAGGTAATTTACGCACATTGGCCTGAAGGGGCTGTGGTGCCATCTCCTAAGCACAGCCAGCGTGCAGAAACTGCACTTGGACAGGCTGTGCTATCCTTTACGCATCTTCGTCACCCTGTTTTCATCCCAACGACCCCCAACCATGTTGCACTGCCATCCAGTTCTTAGTGGTGTTTGAAATTTCACTCTCAAGCTCATCGGCAAGTTAGTTTGAAATCAGTTGCAAAATTTATAGGCAACACACGCACACACACACACACACACAGAGAGAGACAGAGAGAGAGAGAGAGAGAGAGAGAGAGAGAGAGAAAGCAAAACGCCCTAGTAAAAAGTTTTAAAAAATACGAGTACTGTAATTCATTTTTGCGATACTACTACATCCACCGTTTCGATTTTGTTTATCAGTGCAGTTGACTGTGACCCGCGGACTGAGTATGGTGCAACTTGGCTACATAACGTAACACCCAGTGGCTCAATGGTTTTTGCACCTGCAGCCGTCACTGAGGAAGTGCTAATAATTGTGTGGAGTCGACGACTGGTCAAACTCTCCGGCAGTCATGGCCCTGCAACCTGCGTAGGACGTACAGTTGTTATTATTTAAAAAGGAACTTGCGAGTAACTGTAGTGAAGTTAGTTTGAAAGAAATAATGACGCCAGTGCGTCGTAGCAGGCGCCGGTTACGGCGTGTGCAACTGACGTCGGTGGGCATCGGTGCGCTGGCGCCATGAATCATAGTTTTATCAGCCAGAAAGTGTTAATGAAGCCGATGGCGCGCCACTGATTTACTGGCGACAGCCGCAAAAACTCCGCGCGCTGCCTGCAGAATAAAATAGATATAATTCCTGATAAATTGACAGATAAAACGGCGCCCGCAAGACTACCGCCTGCACGCGCGCAGCTCAAAGCTAAGGGTAGCCGCCCTGCTGATAGAGGAGGAGCTCAGTGTGTGTGTGTGTGTGTGTGAGAGAGAGAGAGAGAGAGAGAGAGAGAGAGAGAGAGAGAGCTGCGGGCACACCAGGCCTCAGGGGAATGAGGAGGAAGAGGAACTAGCTCTGTTCTTTTCTGAACAAACAACGGAAAACGCAGGAAACATATTTTCTGATGCGAGGTACGGAATGGGAAATTCCGTGACATGGTAGCCTTTCTGAAACAGTATTTTTGAGATAACGATAAAGCGCACTTACGTCGACATATCAGTGTACTGGCTAGAGGAAATTACGGACTGACCTTCTGTGTCTTCATACTTATTCGAATTGAATTTCAGTGTTTAACATTTTAATGTTCGTATAATAAGTTGCCGTCTCTTTAATCTAAGAACAGATGATCAACGCAGCTAGCCGCTATCTCTGTGTAATGTCTTGTCTGTATAGACGTGTATCTGTTGTATTTAAGATCCCTTCACCTTCACACATAAGTCTATACAGCAAAGTAAGGCCCTCCCAGTTCTTGGCTGATCCGTGATAAGACAGGCGAAAAATTAGACTAATGGAGGATTATTAGTATTATCTCTATTTTCATTCGCTCTCTCTCTTTCTCTCCTTTATCTATGCATAGTTTTTAATATAAGATTTCATTACGTGATATAGTGATAAAAAGAATCAGCCAAATAGAATCTTTGGTGGAGTTCTTCGTCTTGGTAACCAGCGGCTGGCTTGCTGTAAGAGATTATTCATGTTAAACACTGCAGTCAGTCGGGAGAATCAATCGTTTGGACAATTTGTTCCTTTTACGAAAGACTGCGAATTCCAGATGTGTACGAAGCCTTTTTGGACGATTTCACAGACTCAGTGATTGCAGGCTCTCTTCGACACAGCTGAAACTTCCCAATAATTACAGGGCCAACTTGATCAACAAATGATTTAGAAAAAACTCATTCGTTCATTCACTCCAGAACAAAAAAGTCAGAAACCTTATTTATGGAGAAAATCGTGTATTAAATCCATCTCCATTACATGTCCAAATCTCCGGTGATTCCACGCCTTAATTATTTTCCTTTTACAATCTCTTTCTCTTCAAAACAAACCGCTAGCGGTACAAACGTTAATTGGCTCGCTTTAGCGAGAAGAAAAGCAGAATATGTATCTCTCAGAAACACGTCAATCCCTCAACAGCTACTCCAAAAGCTGTCCTAGTTACCCCTCTAACAACCATGGAGGATGCATATATGCATCTCTGTTATTTCAAAGAATAAATTCACTAGAAAATACTTTGGCGTCGACGAGCTGTCGCCGCATATATTACGAGAAAATCAGATCAGATAACTTTTCCAAAGTGAATGAATGTGGATGGTTTGATTAAAAATGATTAATTGGTGCGTGGTAGAGGGTATTTGCTGTGGGGACATTACAAGTGCCCGGATGTTAATTTCGTAAACCGGTACTATGCAATTAAAAAAGTAAATAAATAAAAAGAAAACCACTGTTGAACATAAAACGTTCGGAGCCTTTTAACAGAGTTCCCGGTAACTTAGTGTTCAGCCTAAAATTGTATTTGTGGTTTCTCGTTCTTGTCACGTTCTTATTAACGATCCAGGCCACAAAACTTGTCCTGGCTCTCATTCATTATGATATCTTTCTCATGTATTATTTCCTGCACATCTTCGTTTGTTCTGTGTTCCTAAAGAAGGACCTTTGCTGTCGTCTTAGAAAGTCCATTTCTGCAGCTTCTAGGTTCTTGCAGTTTTTCTCCGTAGTCATTAAGCGCTCCAAATCGTAGATAGTTATTGTTTCAATAATGGCTTTATACATATTAAGTTCCGTTTGTAACCCGATTGTTTTGGATCACGGAAGGGAGTTCTATTTTGACATTGTTCTCCTTCCCAAGTTCAATCTGTTTTTCATCTTCACATGTTCCATCTTTATTATGTATGGTATTTACAACTTTCGCAATTACCGTTGCTTACACTGGCTGATATTTCAAGATCCATCCATTGCGTCCCCATAGTTAAGTATTTTGTCTTCTTGAGCTTTAATTTCAGTCTGAATTTTCTCTATACTTCTATTGGATATCTCACTTTATGGGAGAAATCTTCTTCGCTGATCGCAGTCACCACCTGGCCATCTGAGACTGAAAGTGTCTTCTAACTCAATTTCAACTCTGCCACATTCCTTTTTCCAGTTCTGCAAGGCTATTTGTAGATATATTGTGAATAATGTTGGAGATAAACAACAACCTTGTTTCATTACTACTCGTATATCTATTTTAAATGCATTATTATTTTTCATTATACTTTTTATATTAATGGGGGCTGGTGACTGCCGGCAAGATAGCGCTGTATATCTGGTGAGGGGACTGCCTAACCCTGTAGGAAAAAGAAAAAGTTCTCATCGATGAAACATGGAATATGTCATACGAGAAATCGAACCAAAAAAATGAAAAACATAAATCCAGCGAAATCTAAGACGTCGTGTTCGATTTCTGGTCATTCCTAGAATTTTTATCTCTATCACTTATCACTTCTTTCACGTCTGGCAGTGTTTGTGGATTTGAAAGCAGCCGAGTTGCACTGTGGCTCTGAATCCATGTCATACTATAGGTCCCCCACTTCCCATAACCGGCTAAGTCAGTTCAAAGATTGGAGAACGGAAACGGCCTACCACTTCCAACAGGACCATGCCCAGTAAAGCACTGTGGTGTTCAAATCAATCTTTGAACTGACAACTACCTAAGGATAATGATGAAATAAAGACAGCAGACAGGCCCAGGCAATGAATGCATTATCCGCCAAAAGAAGTCTGTCAGTATCAGTCATAAGCCTTAACCTGAGAAAGAAATTCATGAGAATTTCCACCTGGAATACCGCCCTGTACCTGAGGGATCGATGGACTGGGAGAAAACTGGAAAAGAACAGAACTGAAACAGTTGAGATTTCGTGTTAAGAAGGATGCTGAAAACCATTGGAGGCTGGTGATAATGTGCTAATGTGCAACAGCACACTGTAAATATAGCACTAAAATTACTCCATTTCTTCTGGAATGCACGCTGACATGCAAATAAAGCGAAATATGTTTTCTAGCGCTCTCTCCGCAATTACTAGAAACCACTGCTGAGTGCTGAAATGACAGTTATCCCCACTACGATCAGCTCAGAGGAGGCACGCAGCTCCGTCAGTTTTCGACTGCACATGCTCTGATGTCACGACATCCCTACTGACCCCGAGGGTGCTACGTTGCTTAGAGCACCAAGTCAGCATTTTTCAGAACATAAAAACCAGCCCTAGTTGCAGCACGTGTTAACGCAACCACATCCAGGGTGAGGAGGTACACGGGCCCCGGGTCGAATCCGTCCGACGGATTAATGACGAGGGGTCAGGGTGCCACCCACCCTGGATGTGGTTTTTAGGCAGTTTACCACACCCCACGAGGTGAATACCAGGTTGGTTCCCACGTTCCGCTCAGGTGCATGCTACACAAACATTTTGAAGAATTTCTGACATTTCCGCAGAGAATTTACTTTATACACAGATTAGGTACAGTACTTCCGTCCTGAGGCACCTTCGCTGTTTGGTCTCCTTAAAAGCTTACTCAGCTTCGACATTAGAGCATAAAAGTGATGAGACTCTTGCCACCTTCTAAATGGGGTTCTCCATAGTAACGGCAGCGCGCTATTTTGTCCATAAAGGAAATGCCCACTGTTGCTATTACAGCTATACTATGTGTGCAGACAAGCGTGAACCGGGAACATCGTCACCTCCCATGCTCGACTGTCAATCACTCTGTTATTTCGATCAAGGCTCAGAGGGAGCTGTAGACGACAAAGTGTAAATGAAGACAGAGATTGGAAAATATCCAATAAGGAATTACCCTTGTTGAGTGTAAGTGTTATATGAAGTGATGTTACAGGAAAGGAAATAGCGACAGATTTCATTAAAGCAGAGAGAAGACTGATGACAAAAAAATGTGCAGTTTCCCTAAGCTGTGGGGCGAACGATTATTATTTTTTGACTCAGCCATTTAAACTGTAAACAATTCCTTCACACGCTCCCACTGAATATCTTTTCTTTGCGAATCGAATTATCTCTTCATTGTTCAAATGGTTCAAATGGCTCTGAGCACTATGGGACTCAACTGCTGAGGTCATTAGTCCCCTAGAACTTAGAACTAGTTAACCTAACTAACCTAAGGACATCACAAACATCCATGCCCGAGGCAGGATTCGAACCTGCGACCGTAGCGGTCTTGCGGTTCCAGACTGCAGCGCCTTTAACCGCACGGCCACTTCGGCCGGCTATCTCTTCATTGTGAATGTTTAGTGTTGGTGAGTGTGATGAGTGTACGTGAAAAATATTTAATATTACTTACTAAAGGACATCTTATTACGCACCACGAGCTATGCTTCAAAAGCATTTATTTGCCAAACAATATTCGGACATGCATGATGTGACTGCATATGACTCTACAGATTTGCATCATGTAACTTGTCTGTAAAGTACGGAATCTTTAAGACAGTTTTGCAGCAATGGTCTAGGGGTAGTGCCGTCGATTAGTAATCGAAACGCCCTCGGCCAGTAGCATGAGAATGTAGAAGGCAACGGAAACCACTGCCTTAAAGACACATAATGTGCATCCACAGGACGTGTAGCCTGTAGCCGAAAAAGTGTCGTGATGATATCTCCACTGAGAAAAGATTTTGGACTAGCCGCTATTCGTATCTCGACGACGGAACTGCTAAGGGGGAAACCATCAAATACGAACTGAATAACAAACGAAAGGGTAACGTTCTACGAGTCGGAGCGTGGAGTGTCAGAAATCCGAACGTGGTGTAAAACTGTATAACGGGAGTAGGATGCGTTATAAATGGAAAGGCAGGGCAAAGAGTGAGTTGTATGTATGCATTGAACTGGCGACCTGGGAACGACGGAGAGGCTTCGTTTCCGCCGTTGCCCGCAGTGGAATGCAACCCCACAACACGCTACAGCAGTTCACTCACCCCACCGCCGCCCCACACCGAACCCAGGGTTATTGCTGGAACGTCTCACACCACACGAGTGTAACCGCAATGTTTGCGTGGTAGAGTAATTATGGTGTAGGCGTACGTGGAGACAGTGTTTGCGCAGCAATCGCCGACGTAGTGTAACTGAGGCGGAATAAAGGGACCCAACCTGCATTCGCCGAGTCAGATGGAAAACCGCCTTAAAAACCATCCGCAGGCTGGCCGGCACACCGGACCTCGACACTGACCCGCCGGACGGGTTCGTGACAGGGACCGGCACGCCTTCCCGCTCGGGAAGCAGCGCGTGAGACCACAGGGCTAGCCGGGGTTGGCTAAGAGTGAGTTGCTGTGAAAAGTTCACTGAAAGGGTTGTTCTCATCAGAACTTACAGCGCGACAACACCGACAACAATAGTTCAGATATACGTGTCGATGGCGCTACCAGAGGATCAAAAGATACACAAAGGTGTATGAGGATACTGAATGGGAAATTGGAAAAGAAAATGTAGGTCGAGGATGGTAACTGCTTAAAACCATGAATAACAGAAGAAGTACTTCAGTTGATCGACAAAAAAAAGGAAGTACAAAAATGTTCAGAGAAATTCAGGAATACAGAAATGCAATTCACTTAGGAATGAAATAAATAAAAAGCGCAGGGAAGCTAAGGCGAATGGCTGCAGTAAAAATGTGAAAAATCGAAAAAGAAATGATTGTCGGAAAGACTGACTTAGCATATAGAAAAGTCGAAGCAACTTTCTGTGGAATCAAAAGTAAGGGCGGTACATTACGAATGCAGTGGGAATTCCACTGTTAAATACAAAGGAGAGAACAAATGTATGGTGGCCGTGCGGTTCTAGGCGCTGCAGTCTGGAACCGTGAGACTGCTACGGTCGCAGGTTCGAATCCTGCCTCGGGAATGGATGTGTGTGATGTCCTTAGGTTAGTTAGGTTTAACTAGGGGACTAATGACCTTAGAAGTTGAGTCCCATAGTGCTCAGAGCCAGGGGGAGGAATTGTCTGATGACGTTATAGAAGAAGAAACGGGAGGCGACAGGGATGAGATAGGGGATATAGTATTAGAATTAGAATTTAGAAAAGCTCTGGACGACTTATGATCAAATAAGGCAGAAGGAATAAATAAAATTCCAGAACTTCTAAATGATTGGGAGAAGTGACAATAAAACAACTATTCACTTTGGTGTACAGAATGTATGAGACTGGCGATATGCCATGCGACTTTCGGAAAAACATCATCCACACAATTCCGAAAGTAGCAAGAGTCGACTAGTGCGAGAACTATCGCACAATCAGCTAAACTGCTTATGCATCCAAGTTGCTGACAAGAATAATATACACAATAATGAAAAAGAAAACTGAGGATGTGTTAAATGACGATCAGTTTCTCTTTAGGAAACGTAAAGGCATCAGAGAGGCAGTTCTGACGTTGCGGTTGATACTGGGAGCGAGACTGAGGAAAAATCAAGACACGTTCATAGAATTTGTGGACCTGGAAAAAGCGTTCAACACTGTAAAATGGTCCAAGCTGTACGAAATACTGAGAAAAACAGGGGTAAACTACGGGGAAAGACAGGTAATATACACTCCTGGAAATGGAAAAAAGAACACATTGACACCGGTGTGTCAGACCCACCACACTTGCTTCGGACACTGCGAGAGGGCTGTACAAGCAATGATCACACGCACGGCACAGCGGACACACCAGGAACCGCGGTGTTGGCCGTCGAATGGCGCTAGCTGCGCAGCATTTGTGCACCGCCGCCGTCAGTGTCAGCCAGTTTGCCGTGGCATACGGAGCTCCATCGCAGTCTTTAACACTGGTAGCATGCCGCGACAGCGTGGACGTGAACCGTATGTGCAGTTGACGGACTTTGAGCGAGGGCGTATAGTGGGCATGCGGGAGGCCGGGTGGACGTACCGCCGAATTGCTCAACACGTGGGGTGTGAGGTCTCCACAGTACATCGATGTTGTCGCCAGTGGTCGGCGGAAGGTGCACGTGCCCGTCGACCTGTGACCGGACCGCAGCGACGCACGGATGCACGCCAAGACCGTAGGATCCTACGCAGTGCCGTAGGGGACCGCACCGCCACTTCCCAGCAAATTAGGGACACTGTTGCTCCTGTGGTATCGGCGAGGACCATTCGCAACCGTCTCCATGAAGCTGGGCTACGGTCCCGCACACCGTTAGGCCGTCTTCCGCTCACGCCCCAACATCGTGCAGCCCGCCTCCAGTGGTGTCGCGACAGGCGTGAATGGAGGGACGAATGGAGACGTGTCGTCTTCAGCGATGAGAGTCGCTTCTGCCTTGGTGCCAATGATGGTCGTATGCGTGTTTGGCGCCGTGCAGGTGAGCGCCACAATCAGGACTGCATACGACCGAAGCACACAGGGCCAACACCCGGCATCATGGTGTGGGGAGCGATCTCCTACACTGGCCGTACACCACTGGTGATCGTCGAGGGGACACTGAATAGTGCACGGTACATCCAAACCGTCATCGAACCCATCGTTCTACCATTCCTAGACCGGCAAGGGAACTTGCTGTTCCAACAGGACAATGCACGTCCGCTTGTATCCCATGCCACCCAACGTGCTCTAGAAGGTGTAAGTCAACTACCCTGGCCAGCAAGATCTCCGGATCTGTCCCCCATTGAGCATGTTTGGGACTGGATGAAGCGTCGTCTCACGCGGTCTGCACGTCCAGCACCAACGCTGGTCCAACTGAGGCGCCAGGTGGAAATGGCATGGCAAGCCGTTCCACAGGACTACATCCAGCATCTCTACGATCGTCTCCATGGGAGAATAGCAGCCTGCATTGCTGCGAAAGGTGGATATACACTGTACTAGTGCCGACATTGTGCATGCTCTGTTGCCTGTGTCTATGTGCCTGTGGTTCTGTCAGTGTGATCATGTGATGTATCTGACCCCAGGAATGTGTCAATAAAGTTTCCCCTTCCTGGGACAATGAATTCACGGTGTTCTTATTTCAATTTCCAGGAGTGTACAATATGAAAAAGAAAGACTGAAAACCAACAACGAAGTGCTTGGATTAAAAACGGCGTAAGAGAGAGATGTAGTCTTTCACCTCTACTGTTCAATCTATACATCGGAGGAGCAGTGACGGAAATGAATGTTCTAGAATGGAATTAAAATTAAAAGTGAAAGCATTTCGAAGATAAAATTCTCTGATGACATTGTTATCCTCAGTGAAAGCGTAGGAAAATTACAGGATCAGCTGAGAAGAATGAACAGTAAAATGAGTACAGAAAATCGAACGAGAGTAAGAGAGAGATGTAGTCTTTCACCTCTACTGTACAATCTATACATCGGAGGAGCAGTGACGGAAATAAAAGTTCAAGAAAGTAATTAAAATTAAAGGTGAAAGCATTTCAAAGATAAAATTCTCTGATGACATTGTTATCCTCAGTGAAAGCGAAGGAAAATTACAGGATTAGCTGAGAAGAATGAACAGTAAAATGAGTACAGAAAATCGAACGAGAGTAAATCGAAGTAAGTCGAAACTAATGAGAAGTATCAGAAATGAGAACAGAGAGAAACTTAACACCATGACTGGTGATCTCTAAGTAGATGAATTCAGGAATTCTGCTACCTAGGCAGCAAAATATGTCATGATGGACGGAGCAACGAGGACATAAAAGACAAGGGAAGACTACTAGTATCAAAATCATGTCTTAACTTCAGGAAGAAATTTCTGAGAATATACGTTTGGAGCAAAGCATTGTATGGTAGTGAAACATGGACTGCGGGAAAACCGGAACAGAAGGGAATCGAATCCTTTGAGATGTGATGTTACAGAAGACTGTTGAAAGTTGCGTGGACTGGTAAGATAAAGACTAAGGACGTTCTCCGCAGGGTTGGCGAGGAAGGGAATATATGGAAAAGAATGACAAGAAGGGACAGTACCATAGTACATGTGTTTAGACAACAGAGAATAACTTCCATGGTAGTATAGGAAGTTGTAGATGATAAAACTGTAGGAATACAGAGACTGGAATACATCGAGCAAATAATTGATGAGTTATGTTGCCACTGCTGCTCTGAGATGAGAAGATTGGCACAGGAGAAGAGTTCGTGGCAGGCCGCGACAAACTACTCAGAAGATTGATGATCCAAAAAAGGTTAAAATTATGCGAATACGGTAAATGGATAGTTTTCGGCACATGTTATTATTTTGATACGCTATATGCCCACACCTCCTTGATGTGTAGTACAATTTTGTCACAGTAATAGAACTGGGTAACATTTTTACTTTTTATTATACTTTTGGGTACAGAAGTCACTTCCAACCTCAGTTTTTTCCTCTTCTCGTTCACAGTTTTGTCACAATGTGACTTTCTTAAGATCAAAAAATTAGTAAACCTTAGTGTAAATAAAATGAAAAATAATTAATCTTTTCGAAAGGAATAAAAATTTTATTGAAATGTAATCATGATAGCACGATCGTATTACATAATAATGTGCCCATAGTCTTCGATTTCCTGCTTCTCTTGTCTTTATAACGCCCTACATAGCTTTCCTTGAATGAACGACCTGTTGCTTGCCTCTTTGAAGCGATCAACAATATCCTCCCATCATGTTGATATTCAGCAGCCCTGATACCCTGTTTCTATCACTCTGATGTCTTGATGAAAATGATTAACTTGTTTCCCACAGACATCAGTCTAATTTTCAAGGAAACAAAATCAAGTCAATTGTTCAAAAATGGATCTTGAGGTTTGAAGTTTTCCGGCAGATTACCTACAAGAGAAATATACCACGGGTTTTCTCTGCTACCTCTGAACTTAAGTCTTCTTGAATGATACACAAACTTCTTTCCCACTGCCACCGTCGGCCGGAGTGGCCGTGCGGTTCTAGGCGCTACAGTCTGGAACCGCGCGACCGCTATGGTCGCAGGGTCGAATCCCGCCTCGGGCATGGATGTGTGTGATGTCCTTAGGTTAGATAGGTTTATGCAGTTCTAAGTTCTAGGGGACTGATGACCTCAGATGTTAAGTCCCATAGTGCTCAGAGCCATTGGAACCATTTTTGAACCCACTGCCACGTTAGAAGATCTGCACCGTTTCCCATTGGCAGAATGGCAGACAGAAGGTTTGGTGGCTGATCACCAAAAATATCAACTCGAGGAAAGTAACAATCGATGATTTCTTTCCCTCCCTCCACTAGCCATTTTCTAAGATGTTCAACACATACATGGTATATCTTGTGCGACTCTACAAGACTACTCCTAATCATAACGTTTATTCCCCAAGTAGCAGAGTTAAATAAGTCGTCGACTTCCAGCTCATTAGCTGAGAAGTAGAAGTATGAACCAAGTTTGAGACGCTTGAGGAATGCCGTATGCGACAACTTTGGTCAACGGATTAGTCTCAATAGACGCAATACCGACCTCCAGTACCTCGTGATTATATAGCCAATGACTTGTGGTCATTTAGCGAAACAACCTCACTCTACACTGCTGGAGAAAGAAATTAGTACACCTGGAAAGACTACGTCGTTTTTGATCCGATGGCGGCATATGCCACCTGCGGGATAGTAGATTGACTGGTAAAGGTTTCATCGTTGTCCGTAGCTACCAGAGCGAAGCAAGCAGACAACCATGTCGCGGAGATGCACTCATGCGTCCTACAGCCAACTGAGAGAGTTTTAAAGGGGTCAAATTGTGACCTTCCAAGTGAAAGGACGTTCCTTTCGGAGAGCTGCCACACAAGCTGGGTTTGCTCCGTCAGTTGTGCTACGAAGCTTGTATCAGTCGTCACGTGGGCATTCTCACACTTGTCGACGATGTTCTGGACGTCCACTTACCACAGACGCTCGCCAGACTTGTAAAAATTATACAGGGTGATTCAAAAAGAATACCACAACTTTAGGAATTTAAAACTCTGCAACGACAAAAGGCAGAGCTAAGCACTATCTGTCGGCGAATTAAGGGAGCTATAAAGTTTCATTTAGTTGTACATTTGTTCGCTTGAGGCGCTGTTGACTACGCGTGAGCGTCAGTTGATGCTAAGATGGCGACCGCTCAACAGAAAGCTTTTTGTGTTATTGAGTACGGCAGAAGTGAATCGACGACAGTTGTTCAGCGTGCATTTCGAACGAAGTGTGGTGTTAAACCTCCTGATAGGTGGTGTATTAAACGTTGGTATAAACAGTTTACAGAGAATGGGTGTTTGTGCAAAGGGAAAAGTTCTGGACGGCCGAGAACGAGTGATGAAAATGTAGCACACATCCAGCAAGCATTTGTTCGCAGCCCAGGAAAATCGACTCGCAGAGCTAGCAGAGAGCTGCAAATTCCACAATCAACTGTATGGAGAGTCCTACGAAAAAGGTTAGTTATGAAACCTGAACGTCAACTACCCGAGTCGATGGATCGGCCGCCAGGCAGCCCGTGACAGAGCACTTCATCACTGGCCTCCAAGAAGCCCTGATCTTACCCCCTGCGATTTTTTCTTATGGGGGTATGTTAAGGATATGGTGTTTCGGCCACCTCTCCCAGCCACCATTGATGATTTGAAACGAGAAATAACAGCAGCTATCCAAACTGTTACGCCTGATATGCTACAGAGAGTGTGGAACGAGTTGGAGTATCGGGTTGATATTGCTCGTGTGTCTGGAGGGGGCCATATTGAACATCTCTGAACTTGTTTTTGAGTGAAAAAAAACCTTTTTAAATACTCTTTGTAATGATGTATAACAGAAGGTTATATTATGTTTCTTTCATTAAATACACATTTTTAAAGTTGTGGTATTCTTTTTGAATCACCCTGTATTCTGAAAATCCTTTACATTATTGATAAAGATATGCAATCCATTATATGAAAGAGTAAATATTAAAAATCTTGGTCAACTGGTGCTGTTGAATCCCAAAAAAATTGAAACAAATTCATATTAACATCTCAGACAAGTGACTTAACTACGGGCATGCCAATAAAGACAATAAAATTTACCTTACAATACATGGCTATGCACTGCGCTATACCGGCAACAGACTACAACTGCACTGTAGCAGCGAGCGACTGCAACTGCTGCCGAGCCCGCATCTCGTGGTCGTGCGGTAGCGTTCTCGCTTCCCACGCCCGGGTTCCCGGGTTCGATTCCCGGCGGGGTCAGAGATTTTCTCTGCCTCGTGATGGCTGGGTGTTGTGTGCTGTCCTTAGGTTAGTTAGGTTTAAGTAGTTCTAAGTTCTAGGGGACTGATGACCACAGCAGTTGAGTCCCATAGTGCTCAGAGCCAGCCAACTGCTGCCGAGACTGCTCTGACCTGCGACTCTATTGCAGCAAAGATATTTTCCGTCGCAGGCAGCGCGTGAGCAATACATCGAAATTACAATTGCTGCAGCAGGGTGGTGAACCCCTTACGAAATGATTTCACACGGAGTGCAGAGTCATTGTACACTGTTGTAATGGATAGTGTTAGAGCAGCACAGCAAATGACCTGATGTGGAAGGCTCGATTGATATTCGGCGCTCAGCTGCTGCTTGATGTACGCTTTTGCACGACAGAGTTCATCCCATTCCACCTCTGTAAACCGCACTTTAACACTTTTAGCTGCATTCTCGATCTCTAACACAATGCGCCACTCTCTGCCTGTGGTTGCTTCTATACCAAGATGTAAAAGTTTCGAACAAGTAGCGGTTGAATTGTACACTGAAGAGAAGAGTAGTGATGCACAGGGCTTAATTGGTATCTTCTCATCGGCTACATTCTCACTTTGTCCATGCAGTGTCACTGGAATATTGTGCGATGGCGCGTATGATGGAGGCCAGTACCGACCTGCGTCATGCTGACTAGGATCCCCGGTGCACTTCAGCGAGTGCTGAGTGTCATCAGCCGACAATAACAGCTGATTGTCCAGCTCCATCAAGCTGAACAGGTGCGCAACAGGCTCCCAGGATGCTGCCGCTGCTGGGGGTCCCGACGGGCTGGGACACGTCGCTGCTGCAGACCCCGACAAGCTGGAGGACGTCGTGTCCGCTGAAGAGCAAAGAAGAAAAACCGATAGAAGCGATGATAGAAGCACAAAGACCCCTCACACGGAAGTAAACGCAGACATTTTTCCTGTTCTGTTGCTGCTGCGTCTGGATGGCGCTGGACGATACCGCTTTGGAAGTGTTATTACAATCTATTTATTGGCTAACAATACGTGCCCCTGACTACCAATCCATTCTGTGAAAACCGCACAACAATAACACTTTCCATTTCCGTAATATTTGAGGTGCAAGTTTTAAGTGATTCACCCTGTATACTCACTTCAGGCTGGTGTGTTATGACAGCAAGTAGCTGCGGATCATGTAGCTGGAAGCTAAAGTGCTGCGTTGTGCTGCAGCATGTAACAATCTAGTCCACTGCTAACGATAGACCACTTGGTTGCTGGGAGCTACACGAGCAGTATTGAAGCTTCCAGCTATAGGATTACGTCAGAGATTGGCGGCGCATACCACATGGACGTATGCAAAGGACTGCCTGAAACTAATCTCGAAAAAAGAGAGTTACCGTAACACAAATCAATTATGTGCTGTACCGCAGGACTAAGCTTCTGCACTGTGTGTAGGGATTCCAAAATCCAGAGACCAGCTGTAAAAAGCCACGCCGCGTTTGGCACAGAAAGAAACTCCTTCCATACGTCCCCAGAGTAAGGAAGTTCGCGACATAATGGGACCTCTGACCCACTGTACATTCAAACGATCCCAGCTCGAGATTTCCGTGCGAATCGGCGTCCATTGCTTTAACAGTATGAACGTCCACCAGGTATCTAGGCGAAACACTGGGCAGTGCAGCTCTACCTTCTACACAAGAGCAACAGAATGTTTGTAGCACTCTAATCCGAATCGCATCATCAAAAAGCGGCCATGATGGCAGACCTTTGGTTGTTGTCAGTTACTGTTTTTGGGTTCTTCAGTCGGAACACGCTGTCTCAAATCGCTATTCCCTTCAACTGCCCTTCCAAGTCCTGTACTGTATGTAACAGAATTACAGTGTCTCGTAAAACCTCAAAGCTTTTATTCCTTCTCCCTGAACTTTAATTCCCACTCCAACTAGTTCTTTGGTTTTCATTACTGCTTTCTCAGTGTACAGACCGAATAACATCAGTGGTAGGCTGCAACCCCTTCCAACTCCCTTCTCAACCACTGCTTCTCTTTCATGTCTCTCGAGTCTTATAATTTCCGATACGATATTGCAGTGTCTGACTTGTTCCGAATTACGATATAATTTTCCTTCGGACATGCATGCTTGTCCAAAGGAACGGGCACTGCGGTGACTACAGCCGTTATGAAATACACTACTGGCCATTAAAATTCTACACCAAGAAGAAATGCAGATGATAAACGGGTATTCATTGGACAAATATATTATACTAGAACTGACATGTGATTATATTTTCACGCAATTTGGGTGCATAGATCCTGAGAAATCAGTACCCACAACAACCACCTCTCGCCGTAACAACGGCCTTGATACGCCTGGGCGATGAGTCAAACAGAGCTTGGATGGTGTGTAGGTACAGCTGCCCATGCAGCTTCAACACGATACCACAGTTCATTAAGAGCAGTGACTGGCGTATTGTGACGAACCAGTTGCTCGATCACCATTGACCAGACGTTTTCAATTGGTGAGAGATCTGAAGAATGTGCTGACCAGTGCAGCAGTCGAACATTTTCTGTATCCAGAAAGGCCCATACAGGACCTGCAAAATGCGGTCAGGCATTATCCTGCTGAAATGTAGGGTATCGCAGGGTTCGAATGAAGGGTAGAGCCACGGGTCGTAACACATCTGAAATGCAACGTCCACTGTTCAAAGTGCCGTAATTGCGAACAAGAGGTGACCGAGAAGTGTAACCAATGGCACCCCATACCATCACGCCGGGTGATACGCCAGTATGGCGATGACGAATACACGCTTCCAATGTGCGTTCACCGCGATGTCGCCAAACACGGATGCGATCATCATGATGCTGTAAACAGAACCTGGATTCATCCGAAAAAATGACGTTTTGCCATTCGAGCACCCAGGTTCGTCGTTGAGTACACCATCGCAGGCGCTCCTGTCTGTGATGCAGCGTCAAGGGTAACCGCAGCCACGGTCTCCGATATGATAGTCCATGTTCATGCAAACGTCGTCGATCTGTTCGTGCAGATCGTTGTTGTCTTGCAAACGTCCCCATCTGTTGACTCAGGGATCGAGACGTGGCTGCACGATCCGTTACAGCCATTGCGGCTAAGATGCCTGTCATCTCGACTGCTAGTGATACGAGGCCGTTGGGATCCATCACGGCGTTCCGTATTACCCTCCTGAACCCACCGATTCCATATTCTGCTAACAGTCATTGGATCTCGACCAACGCGAGTAGCATTGTCGCGATACGATAAACCGCAATCGCGATAGGCTACAATCCGACCTTTATCAAAGTCTAAAACGCGATGGTACACATTTCTCCTCCTTACACGAGGCACCAAAACAACGTTTCACCAGGCAACGCCGGTCAGCTGGTGTTTGTGTATGAGAAATCGGTAGGAAACGTTCCTCATGTCAGCACGTTGTAGGTGTCGCCACCGGCTCTGAAAAGCTAACCATTTGCATGTCACAGCCTCTTCTTGCTGTCGGTTAAATTTCGCGTCTGTAGCACATCATCTTCGTGGTGTAGCAATTTTAATGGCCAATAGTGTATATTAAGTGTATTCGCAGTTACGGATATGGACAATCATCAGATGCATAATGGAAAGATGGCAACCAAAATTGCATGTATACATGCATGTACGAAGGAAAATTGCATTGTTA
This sequence comes from Schistocerca nitens, assembly GCF_023898315.1. Classification (NCBI taxonomy): domain Eukaryota; kingdom Metazoa; phylum Arthropoda; class Insecta; order Orthoptera; family Acrididae; genus Schistocerca; species Schistocerca nitens. The sequence continues at coordinate 525,714,937 of NC_064620.1, forward strand.
TTCATAATAACAGATGCGGTGCAATATCGAATTTATCTGCCGACAATGGGCAAGCGACTTTCATGTAAAATGTCTCTCCTTTACGGGAATACACATAATAGATGTAAGAATACAGGTTATTGGCACAAGGTTGACACATGGAAAGTTGCGTGTGGCTGTGTCTTGTGCTCTGATAGCCATATGGTAGGGCGACCGTTCGCGATAAGCGGCAACTCAAGCTTCCAGTCCGCCACAAATTTTCATTGTCGTCATTCTATAATATACCTGATGATTCTGCACATTTACAGCTGCGTGCCTCAGCGATACAAATGGCCGTACCGTAGGTGCAACCACAACGGAGGGGTATCTGTTGAGAGGCCAGACAAACACGTGGTCCCTGAAGAGGGCAGCAGCCTTTTCAGTAGTTGCAGGGGCAACAGTCTGGATGATTGACTGATCTGGCCTTGTAACATTAACCAAAACGGCCTTGCTGTGCTGGTACTGCGAACGGCATGAAAGCAAGGGGAAACTACAGCCGTAATTTTTCCCGAGGACATGCAGCTTTACTGTTTGATTAAATGATGATGGCGTCCTCTTGGGTAAAATATTCCGGAGGTAAAATAGTCCCCCATTCGGATCTCCGGGCGGGGACTACTCAAGAGGACGTCGTTATCAGGAGAAAGAAAACTGGCATTCTACGGATCGGAGCGTGGAATGTCAGATCCCTTAATCGGGCAGGTAGGTTAGAAAATTTAAAAAGGGAAATGGATAGGTTAAAGTTAGCTATAGTGGGAATTAGTGAAGTTCGGTGGCAGGAGGAACAAGACTTTTGGTCAGGTGATTACTGGGTTATAAATACAAAATCAAATAGGGGTAATGCTGGAGTAGGTTTAATAATGAATAAAAAAATAGGAGTGCGGGTTAGCTACTACAAACAGCATAGTGAACGCATTATTGTGGCCAAGATAGACACAAAGCCCATGCCTACTACAGTAGTACAAGTTTATATGCCAACTAGCTCTGCAGATGATGAAGAAATTGATGAACTGTATGACGAGATAAAAAAAAATAATTCAGGTAGTGAAGGGAGACGAAAATTTAATAGTCATGGGTGACTGGAATTCGTCAGTAGGAAAAGGGAGAGAAGGAAACATAGTAGGTGAATATGGATTGGGGGGAAGAAATGAAAGAGGAAGCCGCCTTGTAGAATTTTGCATAGACCATAACTTAATCATAGCTAATACTTGGTTCAAGAATCATAAAAGAAGGTTGTATACCTGGAAGAATCCTGGAGATACTAATAGGTATCAGATAGATTATATAATAGTAAGACAGAGATTTAGGAACCAGGTTTTAAATTGTAAGACATTTCCAGGGGCAGATGTGGATTCTGACCACAATCTATTGGTTATGAACTGCAGATTGAAACTGAAGAAACTGCAAAAAGGTGGGAATTTAAGGAGATGGGACCTGGATAAACTGAAAGAACCAGAGGTTGTAGAGAGTTTCAGGGAGAGCATAAGGGAACAATTGACAGGAATGGGGGAAAGAAATACATTAGAAGAAGAATGGGTAGCTCTGAGGGATGAAGTAGTGAAGGCAGCAGAGGATCAAGTAGGTAAAAAGACGAGGGCTAATAGAAATCCTTGGGTAACAGAAGAAATATTGAATTTAATTGATGAAAGGAGAAAATATAAAAATACAGTAAATGAAGCAGGCAAAAGGGAATACAAACGTCTCAAAAATGAGATCGACAGAAAGTGCAAAATGGCTAAGCAGGGATGGCTAGAGGACAAATGTAAGGATGTAGGGGCTTGTCTCACTAGGGGTAAGATAGATACTGCCTACTGGAAAATTAAAGAGACCTTTGGAGATAAGAGAACCACTTGCATGAACATCAAGAGCTCAGATGGAAACCCAGTTCTAAGTAAAGAAGGGAAAGCAGAAAGGTGGAAGGAGTATATAGAGGGTCTATACATGGGTGATGTACTTGAGGACAATATTATGGAAATGGAAGAGGATGTAGATGAAGATGAAATGGGAGATACGATACTGCGTGAAGAGTTTGACAGAGCACTGAAAGACCTGAGTCGAAACAAGGCCCCGGGAGTAGACAACATTCCGTTAGAACTACTGATGGCCTTGGGAGAGCCAGTCATGACAAAACTCTACCATCTGGTGAGCAAGATGTACGAGACAGGCGAAATACCCACAGACTTCAAGAAGAATATAATAATTCCAATACCAAAGAAAGCAGGTGTTGACAGATGTGAAAATTACCGAACTATCAGTTTAATAAGTCACAGCTGCAAAATATTAACGCGAATTCTTTACAGACGAATGGAAACACTGGTAGAAGCGGACCTCGGGGAAGATCAGTTTGGATTCCGTAGAAATGTTGGAACACGTGAGGCAATACTAACCTTACGACTTATCTTAGAAGAAAGATTAAGAAAAGGCAAACCTACGTTTCTAGCATTTGTAGACTTAGAGAAAGCTTTTGACAACGTTAACTGGAATACTCTCTTTCATATTCTGAAGGTGGCAGGGGTAAAATACAGGGAGCGAAAGGCTATTTACAATTTGTACAGAAACCAGATGGCAGTTATAAGAGTCGAGGGGCATGAAAGGGAAGCAGTGGTTGGGAAAGGAGTGAGACAGGGTTGTAGCCTCTCCCCGATGTTATTCAATCTGTATATTGAGCAAGCAGTAAAGGAAACAAAAGAAAAATTCGGAGTAGGTATTAAAATTCATGGAGAAGAAGTAAAAACTTTGAGGTTCGCCGATGACATTGTAATTCTGTCAGAGACAGCAAAGGACTTGGAAGAGCAGTTGAACGGAATTGACAGTGTCTTGAAAGTAGGATATAAGATGAACATCAACAAAAGCAAAACGAGGATAATGGAATGTAGTCAAATTAAATCGGGTGATGCTGAGGGAATTAGATTAGGAAATGAGACACTTAGAGTAGTAAAGGAGTTTTGCTATTTAGGGAGTAAAATAACTGATGATGGTCGAAGTAGAGAGGATATAAAATGTAGACTGGCAATGGCAAGGAAATCGTTTCTGAAGAAGAGAAATTTATTAATATCGAGTATAGATTTAAGTGTCAGGAAGTCGTTTCTAAAAGTATTTGTATGGCGTGTAGCCATGTATGGAAGTGAAACATGGACGATAATCCGTTTGGACAAGAAGAGAATAGAAGCTTTCGAAATGTGCTACAGAAGAATGCTGAAGATAAGGTGGGTAGATCACGTAACTAATGAGGAGGTATTGAATAGGATTGGGGAGAAGAGACGTTTGTGGCACAACTTGACTAGAAGAAGGGATCGGTTGGTAGGACATGTTTTGAGGCATCAAGGGATCACAAATTTAGCATTGGAGGGCAGCGTGGAGGGTAAAAATCGTAGAGGGAGACCAAAAGATGAATACACTAAGCAGATTCAGAAGGATGTAGGTTGCAGTAGGTACTGGGAGATGAAGAAGCTTGCACAGGATAGAGTAGCATGGAGAGCTGCATCAAACCAGTCTCAGGACTGAAGAGCACAACAACAACAACAACAACACAGCTGAGAATACATTTCATGTAATTATAGTTTCCGTCTGGATTCTGTACAAGTTGTCTTTTACGTTCAGAATTTCAAAGAGAGTATTCCAGTCAGATTTATCAAACGCGCTCTACAAGTCTACAAATGCTCTAAACGTAGGTTCGCTTCTCGTTAATCGATATTTTGATCAATATTTGAAGGGTCAATACTGCCTCGTGTTTTCCTACATTTCTGCGGAATCCAAACTCACTTTCCCCAACGTCGTCCTCTACAAGTTTTTCCATTCTTCCTTAAGGAAACTATGTTAGTATTTTTCAACTATGACTTATTAAACTGGTAGTTTGGTTACATTCACGCCTGTCAGCACCTGCTTTATTTAGAATTCTTCTTGAAGTCTGAGGGTATTTTGCCTTTCTCATACATTTGGCACAGCAGATGGAATAGTCGTCTCAAGGTTGGCTCTATCAAGGCTGACCTACTCCACGTCCCTTGTCTCGACTTATGCTTTTCAGTGCTCCGTCAAATTCTTCGTGCAATATCATATTACCCATCCGATATTCACCAATGCTGTGGTACAGTAAAATGTAAAATGATGCAAGATATTCGAAATTTCAGAAGAATGGCATAAGCTATAGGGAAAGACGGATGATTTACAATATATATATAAGAACCAAAAACCGACAATAAGAGTGGTAGAACCAAGTACACTGACTGAAAAGAGTGTAAGCAAAGAATCCAGCCCTGCCCTTACCGTTCATTACGTACTTCGAATTAGCAAGGACGAAAATGAAACGTTCAAGACAGAGATTAAAATTAAGGAAGAAAAAATATCAACGTTAAGATTCGCTAATGACACTGCTATCCTCAACAGAAGCGGGGAAGAATCGGAGGACATTCTGTACGAAATGGTCTGCTGAGCACATAATATGGACTGAGAGTAATTGGAAGAAAAATGAATGTGATGACGAGTAGTAGAAATGAAACTAGTGATAAAAAGTGGAGACCACGAAGTTGACGAAGTGAAGGAATAAAATATGACGAAGCAGGAGGACATCTAAAGGAAACCAGTACAGACAAAGATGGCATTCCTGAGCACGAGATTCTACTAGTATAAAACATCGACCTTCTGACGAAGACGTTTCTGAGAATGTAAATTTGTCGCACACCACTGTGAATCATGGGCGACGGGGAGGCCGGGGGGTGGCCGAGCTGTTCTAGGCGCTACAGTCTGGAACCGCGCGACCGCTACGGTCGCAGGTTCGAATCGTGCCTTGGGCATGTATGTGTGTGATGTCCTTAGGTTAGTTAGGTTTAAGTAGTTCTAAGTTCTAGGGGACTGATGACCTCAGAAGTTAAGTCCCATAGTGCTCAGAGCCATTTTTGGGGAGGCCGGAGAAGAAGAAACTCGAAGCGTATCAGATCTGTTAATATAGAAGGACGTCAAGAATAAGGTTGACTCCTAACAAGAAATGTGGAGGATTTCCGTAGAATCGACGAAGAAGCAATACACGGAAAACACTGACGAGACAGAGTGACTGAACATGTGTCAAGGCATCAGGGAAAAACTTCCACAGTACTAGAGGGAGCTGTACAGGGTAATATGTCTAGGGGAAGACCGAGATTTGAATACGTTCAACAAGTAATCTAACCAGGTCCACCTAATGCCACTCAGAGATGACGAGACTGGCATACGAGTGGAAGCCGTGGTGGCCGCATCGCGTCAGTCAGAATACTGATGATCCCAAAAAAAAACTGAATAGTACTTCATCTACATATACATCATAATCTGCAAACCACCTAATGGTGTATGGCAGAGGGTACCTTCTGTACCACTAATTGACCCCTCCAAACCTGCCCCACTTCCGAATAGCGCGTGGGAAGAATGATTGTCAGTAAGCCTATGTGTTGACTCTAATTTCTCGATTTTTTCCTCATGGTCATTACGCGAGACTTCTGCAGGGGGAAGTAGTATGTTATCCGACTCTTCTCGGAAAGCGCTGTTCGAGATTTCAATAGTAAATCTCTCCGTGATGCACAACGCCTCCCTTGTAACGTCTGCCAGTCGAGTTGTTGAGCATCCCCGTGATACTCTCGTTCCGATTAAACGATCCCGTGACAAAACGTGCCGCTGTTCGTTGGATGTTCTCTATTTCTTTTACCAGTTCTACATGGTAGCGATCCCAGATACTTGAACAATACTCAAGAATAGGTCCAACAAGCGCCTTATAAGCCGTTTCCGTCGAGGATGAGTTACATTTCCTTAAGATTCTTCCTATGAATCTAAGTCTGGAATCTGTTTATCCCACTATTATATGGTCATTCCACTTAAGGTCGCTCCGGATAATAACTCCTAGATACACTACTAGCCATTAAAATTGCTACACCACGAAGATGACGTGCTACAGACGCGAAATTTAACCGACAGGGAGAAGATGCTGTGATATGCAAATGATTAGCTTTTCAGAGCATTCAGACAAGGTTGGCGCCGGTGGGGACACCTACAACGTGCTGACATGAGTAAAGTTTCCAACCGATTTCTCATACACAAACAGCAGCTGACCGGCGTTGCCTGGTGAAACATTGTTGTGATGCCTCGTGTAAGGAGGAGAAATGCATAACATCACGTTTCCGACTTTGATAAAGGTCGCATTGTAGCCTATCGCGATTGCGGTTTATCGTATTACGACATGCTGCTCGCGTTGGTCGACATCCAATAACTGTTAGCAGAATATGGAATCGGTGGGTTCAGGAGGGTAATACGGAACGCCGTGATGGAGGCCTCGTATCACAAGTAGTCGAGATGACAGGCATCTTACCCGCATGGCTGTAACGGATCGTGCAGCCACGTCTCGATTCTTGAGTCAACAGATAGGGACGTTTGCAAGACAACAACCATCTGCACGAACAGTTAGACGACGTTTGCAGCAGCACGGACTATCAGCTCGGAGACCATGGCTGCGGTTATCCCTGAAGCTGCATACAGACAGGAGCGGCTGCGATGGTTTACTCAACGACGAATCTGCGTGCACGAATGGCAAAACGTCATTTTTTCGGATGAATGCAGGTTCTGTTTACAGCATCATGATGGTCGCATCCGTGTTTGGCGACATCGCGGTGAACGCGCTTTGGAAGCGTGTATTCGTCATCGCCTTACTGCCCTGTCACCTGGCGTGATGGTATGGGGCGCCATTGGTTACACGTCTCGGTCACCTCCTGTTCGCATTGACGGCACTTTGAAAAGTGGACGTTACATTTCAGGTGTATTACGACCCGTGGCTCTACCCTTCATTCGATTCCTGCGAAACCGTACATTTCAGCAGGATAATGCACGACCGCAAGTTGCAGTTCCTGTACGGGTCTTTCTGGATAGAGAAAATGTTCGACTGCTACCCCGGCCAGCGCATTCTCCAGATCTCTCACCAGTTGAAAACGTCTGGTCAATGATGGCCGAGCAACTGGCTCGTCACAATACGGCAGTCACTACTGTTGATGAACTATGGTATCGTGTTGAAGCTGCATGGGCAGCTGTACCTGTACACGCCATCCAAGCCCTGTTTGACTCAATGCGCAGGCGTATCAAGGCCGTTGTTACGGCCAGAGGTGATTGTTGTGGGTACTGATTTCTCAGGATCTATAAACCCAAATTGCGTGAAAATGTAATGACATGTCAGTTCTAGTATAATGTATTTCTCCAATGAATACCCGTTTATCATCTGCATTTCTTCTTGGTGTAGCAGTTGTAATGGCCAGTAGTCTATTTTACGGCAGATACTGTTTCCAGCGCTTTGTCACCAATAATGCAGCTATACAGTAGTGGATTTCTTTTCGTATGTATGCGCAATATGTTACATTTATCTAGAGTTCGGGGTCAACTGCAAGAGCCAGCACCATTCATCAATTCTGTGGAGGTCATTTATCAAATAGATATTACCTTCTAGCGTTGCTACGTTGTTGTAGACAAGAGCATCATCTGCGAACAGCCTTAGAGAGCATGCGACGCTATCTACCAGATCATTTCTAAATATTGTAAAAACTAACGGTTCATTTACACTTCCTTCGGGTACACCGGAAAGTAGCTTTACATCTGTCCATTTTGTTTGGTTGAGAGCGACATATTGAGTTCTATCTGCAAGCAAGTCTTGAATCCAGTCGAAAATATGGTGCGATACTCGACAAGCTTTTATTTTATTTCACCAAACGGCGAACACGGCATCAACCTGAGCGCCATTGACTACGGCGCTGTGGATCTCGTGGAGGAACAGAGCGAACTGAGTTTCGCCGGATCTCTGTTTGCGGAATCCGTAATGGTTTTTATAGAGGATATTTTCCATCTCCAGGAACGTCATAATTCTTGAGCATGAAACGTGTCCTCTAATTCTACAACACATTGACGTCAACGAAGTAGGTCTATAACTGTGTGCTTCTGTTCTACGGCTCTTCTTCAAAATGGGCTTTCTTCCAGTCGCTAGGTACCCTTCGTTGCTCAAGCGATCTACGATAAATTACTGCTAGAAGGGGAGTAAGTTCTTTCGCATAATCTTTGTAGAACCTTATAGGTATCTCATCTGGTCCTGACGCCTTTCCACTGCTAAGCAATTGTAGTTGTTGTTCTGTTCCGCGATCGGTTACCTCAATATCTGTCATTATGACGTTCGTACGACGATTTAACTTACGTTAATTAAGCTTGATTTGCAATCGTGTGTCTTGCATGGCTAAGTGTTGCAAGTATAGCCATCAACGGAATAGACACCCGGTGATGATAATGCATTTGCCACCTATTTATTGCATCAGCCTTGTCACCTTATTGCTTTAATTCAATATTGCTTCCAGATATAGACTGTTTGCGAACCTTTTCGAGTTTCAAGGGGCTAATATGTTTCGTTGGAGATTATGTGTTTCGTTCTTAAGGACACGCTTTGGCTCAAACTGTTACATTGCTGATGGTGAAAGAAATTGACGGCTCTATGGGGTACACGTAAGATGGAGTACCTGGAACCACAATTAACAACCTATGTACAAAGTCA